>NC_037350.1:45687424-46002424 GCF_002263795.3 Bos taurus
CTTAGCGACTAGGCGGTAAGCCTCCAGGAAGCAGACGGCTGCGCTGTACCAACAACGGCTCAGTAAACACCATGTCTTTGGAGAGCTGACGTTCTCTTCACCTCAAGGATGTTCCTTGCAAAGGTCTGCAGGAAAAGGAGTGAGCAAGAAAATGGCAGTAAGAAAAGTTTTCCTGGAGCCCATGAGTTTATATCCAAGTTTGGGAAAAAGCTTGGAATGGTTATGGAATGATCATGTTAAGAAAGCTTGGTTGCTTCCTTGCACAATAATCTTGTGCTTGTCCCACAGTTTGTTAGGACCATATGTCCCTGGCAACCCATAATCTATGTCCTGCATGTCCTTTTCAACATTTAAATTAATTACCTTGAAAGGCTAAGGTGTATGTGTGACAATCGGATCTAAGTGGGAAGAAAAAAAAATGTGGTCTTACCCTTAAATGTTGGAAGACTCAGCACTTAAATGGATAGTTACCAACTAGTGACCACACATTCAAATCAAACACAGCTTTCTCTTTCACCAGATGTGTGCATTTATCAAGAACTTTCTGCTAATTATTCAAAGAAGTCCTAGAACAGCACACATGTGCCCTCTTCAAGGAAAGCCCACGTATGCAATACACACTCATAATCACTTACAGATAAGCCAGCCAGATGGATGCATTGTTTTACATAATGTTACATAATTCTGCCAATGATTAAGACACATTTCAGCACATAATTCAATATCAGTTCAGTTCAGTCGCTCAGTTGTGTTCGACTCTTTGTGATCCCATGGACTGCAGCACACCAGACTTCCCTGTCCATCACCAACTCCCAGAGCTTGCTCAAACTCATGTCCATTGAGTCGGTGATGCCATCCAACCAACTCATCCTCTGTCGTCCCCTTCTCCTCCTGCCTTCAATCTTCCCCAGCATCAGGGTCTTTTCCAATGAATCAGTTCTTCGCATCAGGGGGCAAAGTATTGGAGTTTCAGCTTCAGCCATCAGTCCTTCCAATGAATATTCAGGACTGATTTCCTTTAGAATGGACTGGTTGGATCTCCTTGCAGTCCAAGGGACTCTCAAGAGTCTCCTCCAACTCCACAGTTCAAAAGCATGAATTCTTCGGCGCTCAGCTTTCTTTATAGTCCAACTCTCACATCCATACGTGACTACTGGAAAAACCATAGCTTTGACTAGACAGACTGGCAAAGTAATGTCAGTTCGATAAAGTAATTCAATATAGGAAGTTTAAATGTAAACCCAGCATTTTAGTTATGAAAGGTTATGAATTACAGCAATATGAACTAGAGGTTGTGAACTAGAAAGATACAGTAGATTCCAGGTGAAGGGGCTCAGAACACTCCTATTCCTTTGCACCAGGACTGCTAGTTGGGAATAGCCAGTGTTACTTTTTATATAAACAGAGCATCTGTGTCTGCAGTTGGGTTTTGAAAGAGAGCAGTTAGTGCCCGTGTTGGTGATGTGCCTGAGTCCCAGGGTGTGGAAAGTCATCTTACATCATGGGAATTGGGAGATTGATTTTACTTTCGATATGGGCCATTATTTCTTTTCCCACTTTGATCTGCTTTCTAGGAATTGTCCTGGGGATATTTTTGTTGTAGAAGTTTTCTAAGCTGGTAAGTAAGGGCTCTTTCATTATGGGTTTTTAAATTTTTTTTTTGCTTTTTTGGCTTGTGGAACATACTCCCGAGTATAGTCTATGAACGTGAATTATAAACCCACTTACTGTGTATCTCTTATTGACTATGAAGCATATAAAAGAAAAGGAGGCATTTTAAACTTATTTTACATCCTTCAAAGGTGGAACTAAGAACAATCAAGGCAAGCTGTGGGTGAGAAGATTTTAATTCATAAGGAAAAAGAACTTTCTAGCACTCAGAAAACAAAAAATGGAATAGTACTTTCCTAGCAGCATCTTTGTGCAAAGTCTTCTTCTAAGCTGGAAATCGATGAACTTATGTTTCTCACATTGGCTCGTGCTTCAAAGGAGCTAATTCAGAACAGAACCCGAAGTGGCCTTGCCAGACACCCATCCTGAAAATGTGGGCAGTGCTTGGGCGTGGCTGGCATTGATTGGACAATGTGGCTAAGTTTTGTGGCCACTCTGGGATGCCGTGGGGTGAGTAGTAGGTACTTAGAATGATGAGAAATTGGGAGGGCTGGTCACTGGGCGATAGGCACTGAAATGAGATGCATATGTTCTAGAATCAGAAAGTGGGAGTGCTGAGAAGTCATGCATATTGCCTATATTACCTTAGTCCCCTCACTCCTCTCTAAAAGGCAAGACCTTAAGCAAAACCCAAAGATCCACTTGGCTTGAGAGTGTGTCCAGTGTGAGGTGCTAGGCAGCCTTTGCCAGGAGGGCCGAGACCAGCCAAAATTGGAGTCCATCTGGATCAAAACCGTGCCGACCATAAAACCCAGCAGGAGACAGAGTATGCTTGGTGGCCTCATGATCCCTCTCTGCTAGCCTCTGCTTTCTTTTTTCTTAATTAAAATTTTTTTGAATTTTATTTATTATTAAATTTTTAAAATTTATTTGTCTACTTTTGGCCATGTGGGCTTTGTCTGTTGTGGCGAGGGGGTGTACCCTGTGTGGTGTGCGGGCTTCTCACTGTGGTGGCTTTTCTTGTTGCCGCACACGGTCTCAGCTGCCCCGAGACACGTGGGATCTTCCTGGACTAGGGACTGAACCCCTTGTGTCTGGATTCTTTACCATTGGACTACCAGGGAAGTCTTTTTGTTTAATTTTAAAATTAGGTTGGGTTTTATTTTTTTAGTGTAACTGCTTTGCAATGTGTTACTTTCTGCTGTACAACAAGGTGAACCAGCTGTATGTCTATATGTACATGGATATATATCCCCTCCCTCTGTCCCCTCCCTCCCATTCCATCCGTCTAGATCATCACAGAGCTCCGAGCTGAGCTCCCTGTGCTATGCAGCAGCTTCCCTCTAGCTCTCTATTTTGCACATGGTAGTATCTATATTAGACTTGGTTTTCTTTCTCCACTCTTGGCAGCTAGTGGCACAGAGGGGTGGGTAAGGAAAAAACCAAATGTTTATTGAAAGTCTGTTGTGCACTTTAGGTGATTTGCATATCCTAACTCACTTTGTTCTTAGAATCATTTCCTCTGGGTAGATTGTTACTATATTCATGTAGCAAATGAGGAAACTGAGTCTCAGGAAGATGAGCTGGGATCCAAGCCAGTCATTTCATGACACTGTGCTGGATAAGAGAAGGAGGAAGGTTGATGATGGGAGATATATTACCTATAGGGAAATCATACATTAAGCATTGTTCATTTTATTAATTGTAATGGTATAAAGTTGTCACAGTTATAATTTCATGCTCTGACATTCAGAACTCCTGGCAAAGAATGCCTTTTTCTAAACTGAATTTTCAATGACTCCGTCTTGGTAAGCTTTTTCCTTTTGCTTCTCTGGTTAAATCCTGGATACGCTTTATCATCCTTGAGCTTTTAACTCACAGTTTGAGCTTCTGCAAGTCCACCTGCGCCTGTTATCGGACTTCTCATAATGAAAAAGGCTAGGTCAGACTTTATCGAGCATCTCTCATTCATTTTTAGCGCTCCACCCAATTCCACTCTTATCTCTATCTGGAATCTCATTTTGAGTTACTCACTTCTCATCACCAACTCCCCTTTTTTTTCACCAGTCCTCATTCCTGACCTGCTTCATCCCCTTTTCCATTTACTGTTCTAACATCACCTTCCATTTAGTGACTAGTTTAAACATCTAAAAAGCTGGTATTTTTATTATTTTTTGACTTTTATTCTTTTTTCTGAAAAATGATTTTTTATTGGAATATAATTGCTTTATAGTGTTGTGTTAGTTGTGTTGTGTTACAGTGTTGTGTTAGAAGTAAATACCTGTATGTATACATATATCTTCCATCTTGAGCCTCCCTCCCCACCCCCATCCCACCCCTCTAGGTTCCCAGAGCACCGAGCTGAGCTCCCTGTGCTATACAGCAGCTTCCCACTAGCCATCTATTTTACACATGGAAGTGTATATATTTGGAATGTATTTGGAAGTTTGGAAAACAAATTTGGAAATTTGGAAAAAGGCCATTTTGAAAAACTCAGCAGAAATTTGGAGAACAGCATATCTGGAAAACTCAGCAGTGGCCACAGAACTGGAAAAGGTCAGTTTTCATTCCAATCCCAAAGAAAGGCAATGCCAAAGAATGTTCAAACTACCACACAATTGCATTCATCTCACACACTAGCAAAGTAATGCTCAAAATTCTCCAAGCCAGGCTTCAACAGTATGTGAACTGAGAACTTCCAGATGTTCAAGGTGGATTTAGAAAAGGCAGAGGAACCAGAGATCAAATTGCCAACATCCACTGTATCATAGAAAAAGCAAGAGAATTCCAGAAAAACATCTATTTCTGCTTTATTGACTATGCCAAAGCCATTGACTATGTGGATCACAACAAACTGTGGAAAATTCTTAAAGAGATGGGAATACCAGACCACCTGACCTGCCTCCTGAGAAATCTGTGTGCAGGTCAAGAAGCAACAGTTAGAACTGGACATGGAACAACAGACTGGTTCCAAATTGGGAAAGGAGTACGTCAAGACTGTATAGTGTTGCCCTGATTATTTAATTTATATGCAGAGTACATCATGGGAAATGCCAGGCTGGATAAAGCACAAGCTGGAATCCAGATTGCTGGGAGAAATATCAGTAACCTCAGATATGCAGATGACACCACCCTTATGGCAGAAAGTGAAGAGGAACTAAAGAACCTCCTGATGAAAGTGAAAGAGGAGAGTGAAAAAGCTGGCTTAAAACTTAACATTCAAAAAACTAAGATCATGGCATCTGGCCCCATCACTTCATAGCAAATAGATGGGGAAACAGTGGAAACAGTGGCTGACTTTATTTTGGGGGCTCCAAAATCACTGCAGATGGTGACTGCAGCCATGAAATTAAAAGACACTTGCTCTTTGGAAGAAAAGTTATGACCAACCTAGACAGCATACTAAAAAGCAGAGACATTACTTTGCCAACAAAGGTCCATCTAGTCAAAGCTATGGTTTTTCCAATAGTCATGTATGGATGTGAGGGTTGGACTATAAAGAAAGCTGAGCACCGAAGAATTGATGCTTTTGAACTGTGGTGTTGGCGAAGACTCTTGAGAGTCCCTTGGACTGCAAGGAGATCCAACCAGTCCATCCTAAAGGATGGATTGAATATTCATTGGAAGAACTGATGCTGAAGCTGAAATCCAATACTTTGGGCACCTGATGCGAAGAACTGACTTATTGGAAAAGACCCTGATGCTGGGGAAGATTGAAGGCAAGAGGAGAAGGGGACGACAGGATGAGATGGTTGAATGGCATCACCAACTCGATGATGAGTTTGAGCAAGCTCTGGGAGTTGGTGATGGACAGGGAAGCCTGGCGTGCTGCAGTCCATGGGGTCACAAGGAATCAGACACAACTGAGTGACTAACACTTTCATTTTACAATGTATGTATGTCAATGCTACTCTAGAAAAAATGGTCCCGATGATCATGTTTGCAAGGCAGGACTAGAGATGCAGACATAGGGAATGGACTTGCAGACATGGGCAAGGAGGGTAGGGGAGGGTGGGATGAATTGAGAGAGTAGCATTGATAAGTTGTAGCTTTTTAAAGTCCCTAGAAACATAGACCATGCAGGCTTAAATGAAATATCGTGTATTTATGGTGTCATCTACTTTAGTTTCCCTGACCTCATTTCGGTATCATCTGGATGATTTTTTTGTTTTTTTTGGTTGCACCAGGTGACATGCGGAACTTCCCCAAGCAGGGATTGAACCTGTTCCCCTGCAGTGAAGGCACAGAATCTTAACCACTGGACCACCAGGGAAGCCCCCATCTGGCTGCTTCTTTACTTCTCTTCAGATTTTGTGTGTGTAATTTGCATCTTTGTCCACATTATTTGGCCACCTCTCTTTTTCATCTAGCATGCTAACATAATCTTTTACAATGTAGATTTTAGGACTTGCATAGTTTTCCCCATCTATTTAGCATTTTAAAATTTAACCAGCTTGTTATTTTGTACATTTAGGTTGCTTCCCAGTTTTTCTTACTATAAATCACCCATGAACATCCTTGTGGCTAAATCATAGTCCATTTCTCTGGTTACTCTCTTATGGCAAACTCATAGAAGCGGAATTGCTTAGTCTATCCAGAAAAAGGTTGCTTAAATTATTATTTGGAAAGATTATCTGTTTGTCATTGTAGAGGACATATTGCAAAGGTTCCTGTAAATAATATAAGAAGAATGATATCATCACTCCTAACCCACACTAAATTACTCATGTGATATTCAGTAAACCAAAAAACTTTTATCACTCTCAACTGATTCATATACAGACTTAAGGCAATGGATTAGAGCTCTAAGGTATTCCTCCATATGTCATTCTTTTATGCTGATTTCACATAGTGGGAATAATTGCATTCCTGAATCTTCCCTTTGTTGCTGTTGTTTAGTTGCTAAGTTGTGCCTGACTCTTAGCAACCCCATGGACTGTAGCCAGCGCGCCAGGCTCCTCTGTCCTTCATTATCTCCTGGAGTTTGCGCAAACTCATGGCCGTTGACTTGGTGATGCTATCTAATCATCTCATCCTCTGTCGCCCCCTTCTCCTCCTGCCTTCAATCTTTCCCAGCATCAGGGTTCCAATGAGTCAGCTGTTTGCATTAGGTGGCCAAAGTATTGGAGCCTCAGTTTCAGCATCAGTCCTTCCAGTGAATATTCAAGGTTGATTTCCTTTAGGATGGACTGGTTCGATCTCCTTGCAGTCTGGGTTTCACAAAAGGCAATTTAGAAAGCCAACCCTTAAAATAGTGAAGTGGCTGAAACAAAGGCACAAATTTTCTTGAAATCTTGTCTTAGGAGAAAGAAAAGAGTTACCACTGTTTTCACCTTCACATTGGCCTCCAAAAATTCTTTGTTTTTGTTGTTCAGTCATTAAGTCATGTCTGACTTTTTGTGACCCCAGGGACTGCAGTATGCCAAGTACTAAATATTCTTCCTGGTGCTAAATATTTAGCAAAATGACTTTTGATCTTGTCCATGTTTAAGTGAGTAATGTCACTCATGGCTCTTATTATCTTTCTCATTGATGGGTTATCATTGGCATTCTCCAGATGAAGAAACAACAGATGCCGAAAACTGGTGACCTGCTCAGCTTTAGAAGGTGAATCAGAGGTTAGGAAGGAACATACTAGACTTTTCCCCCATGAGGCTAGCATAAAGAAGGCTCTGCCTTGGAATACTGCTTTGGGTCTACCCAAGGGGGTTATGGGAACTAGTAGATTGAATTATTTCAAAACACTCTCCTCCAACAGGGCCCTGGGGCCAGGCACTCTTTCCCAGATCTTATGTGGAGTCTCTGACTCTTTTTCTTACTTCTGGCAATCAGCATTTGGGTCATCAGGATATCCGTGCAAAAGGATGAACCTGGCAAATGTACCGGTGAACTCAGACATCGCTGATAAAAACAAGAGTTGAAAACAGTGATGAAACGCAGCACCAAGGACAGTTTGGCTTACTTAAAATTTTTGTTGGGCAACAGCTATGTGGAGGTTCCATGCGGGCAGCATCCAGAACGGGAGGAGGCTCAGGGCTTGATGTGTGTCTGCTGAACGCCAGGTTCTGGAGGTACAAGGATAAACAAGCCTCAAGACCTTCCCTCAAGCAACTCGCAGTCCAGTGGAGGAGACTGACACAAAAGCAAACACAGCAGCAAAATCATAAATTGAAATTTATGCAAATACTCAAGCAGCGAGGAGGAGTGAGTGAGTGATTGACTTGAAAGCTCTATAAGAGTAAAACATAGAAGTCTGCCGCATCTGATAGATTTCAGGTGCAGGTCCCTTTTGGAGCAGATGGACTCCTGAACTTTTCTCTGATGTGAACTTGTATGTGTCAGAGCCTATATGGTTTCATTATAAAATGGAATGTATATACATTAAAATCACTTTCGATAACTCGAACCAGTAAATTACCTAACAGTTTCCATCCTGCTCCCTTCTGACCAAAGTAAAAAAAAAATTTTTTTTCTTAACTGAATAGTCACAGTGGATGGAAGAATCATTTGTTTCCAGCCAATTGACACTTCATTATTTTCCACTGGGAGTGAATGTGCAACTCCTTTTGATTATTCAGAGCTTGTAATACAGAACAAGAAGAGGTTGCATTAGGTCTATTACAATATTGTAATTATCCTTCAATTAAAAATAAAATAAAAAAAAAAACAAAAAAAGAATGAGCAGACTCTTCTAGACTGGAAAAAATGCAGAAATATTGCAGAGATGGAGACTCCTTGTCTCAGGAAATGAAGTAAGGGGATGGGATGCGCTTACTGGAATATTTATGGCCGAACGGACTTGAATATTATGTAAAAGAAGTTGTGAGATTTTGTGTGTTATGTGGCTTGAGTTAGTTTTCCAGTTTCTAAATTCTTTTTTTTTTGGAGAGGGGAGGTGTTATATGTCTTCTTTTCTTTTTTAATTTATTTTTAATTGGAAGATAATTGGTTTACAATGTTGTATTGGTTTCTGCCATACAAGAACATGAATTAGCCATAAGGATACAAATGTCCCTCCCTCTAGAACCTGCCTCCCACCTCCTACCCCATCCCTCCCACCCCTCTAGGTTGTCACAGAGTCTAAATTTTGTGACAGTGAATTTCAGAGTATCAGATTTCTGTGTAACGAGGTGTATATGTGAGGGCTACATATACAAATCCACTTCCTAACTATTTCCTAAATGATTTGTGACATTTAGGGGAACTCTATGGGAGATTAATATGAGAAAACCTTCTTATCTTTGTAGAAGAAAAACATTATATACTGTTAATTATCATAATGTTTTTCTTGTAGAAAATAGTTGGAGAAATCGAAGGTTGAGAGCCACAGATGTTCTCTATATTAAAACTCTCAGTCAAGAGTTGTGCTGAGGGGACCTTCCTGGTGGTCCAGTGGTTAAGAATCTGCCTGCCAGTGCAGAGGACATAGGTTCGATTCCTGGTCAGGGAACTAAGATTCCAAATACCCTGGAAGAACCAAGCCAGCATACTTCAACTAGTGAGCTGGCACACATACCTGCGTGCCGCAACAAAATATCACACATGACACAGCAGAGATCCTGCATGCCACAGCTAAGCCCTGATGCGGCCAAATAAATAAACATACATTAAAAAAATAGAGTTATACTGAGGAAATTTGTCTACCGACAGAATCCACATTGTTGAGAAGGTGGCAGGCACGATTTGCATTTGAAAAGAACTCCATAATCCTTCTGATGTTTATCCAGCTTAATAACATTTCAGATATTTAAAGATTTTCTGACTCTTTTACTGTGCCAAGTACAAAGGAATTAACTTACTGATGGTTGGAATATTCTTCAAATAAGCACTTTTACTATGAAACTACCCAAAAGATGTTGAAAAATGAGTGGGAAAGGAATTAGGTCTACATTTAGAAATAAATGTATGAGTTTAAAGGAAAACTAAAAACCGTGAACGCTGCTCTGTGTCTTAGCTTAGAAATGTTTCTCTCTCTCTTTTTTTAAAAAAATTTATTTATTCATTTAGTTTGGCTGCGCTGGGTCTTCGTTGCTGCTCAGGTTTTCTCTAGTTGCGGGAAACGGGGGCTACTCGCAAGCTGCGGTGCTTGGGCTTCTCATTGCAGTGGCTTCTCTCGCTGCTCTGGTTGCGGAGCATGTGCTCTCAGGTGCGTGGGTTGTGGCTGTGAGCCCACAGGCTCTAGAGCACAGGCTCAATAGTTGTGGCGCACAGGCTGAGTCACTTTGAGGTGTGTGGGGTCCTCCCAGATCTGGGATGGAACCCAGGTCTCCTGCATTGGCAGGCAGGTTTCTTTACCACTGAGCCACCAGGGACATCCCTCTCTGTTTTGTACATTGCAGGGGCCTTGAAGACTAACACAACCCAAGATGGCCCATCAACATATACGGATGTTCTTCTGTCCCAAATGCCGTGAAGTTGGTGAGAAATGTTCTCCTAATTCCACCCCAGATTGAAATGGGGCACAAAAGATGAAGCAGGCAACTCACCCGGAATCACAAACCAGGCAGCTATTGGAGCAGGAGAGAGGCTGAGAGCTCCAGAACTTTCCCACACTAACCTTTAGAAGGAAGACGTCCCCGCATCCTGCTTCCTTGACACCACTCAGACCTGGCTGGCTGGTTTTTCTAGACCTTTGTTCAGGAAAATATTATTATGCAGATGATGGAATTTGGCTTTTAATATTTCTGGGCAAGGTTTTAATATTTGGAATATGGAATTTGGCTTTAATATTTCTGGGAGGAACTGTTGCTCAGCTTTTCCATTTATTTCCTTTTCAGAAATAGAGCCATGTGCAGGAAGACTGGACCCAGGGAAGGTGTCCAGCTCTTCCTTGGTCTTTCTTGAGCACTTCCAGATCCCTCCCCTTTCTATTTCTTTTTTTTTTTTTAATTTATTAATTTTAATTGAAGGATAATGCTTTACAATACTGTGTTGGTTTCTGCCTTACATCAAGGAGTCATATGCTTTCTGTACTGGCTTTCCTGGTGGCTCAGACAATAAAGAATCTGTCTGCAGAGTGGGAGACCCGGGTTTGATCTCTGGGTCAGAAAGATTCCCTGGAGAAGGAAATGGCAACCCACTTCAGCACTGCTGCCTGGAGAATCTCATGGACAGAGGGGTCTGGCAGGGCTACAGTCCATGGGGTCGCAAAGAGTCAGACATGGCTGAGTGATTAAACCACAATCCTGAAGAATATGGTCCTGTCCTGAGAGAATAAAGTCAACTGCACACTGGTCTCACACAGGAAGACTTTCCCCCTCACCAGCAGCCAGTAAAGGGTGAGCTTAGCTGAGAAGAGCCAAGTGGGTTACTTCGGAGTGTGCCAGGTGGGTGGTGCTCTGGGAGGTCTTGGCTCCTCCTGAGTGTTGCTTTCTTTTTCACCCTTACATACTTTGAGCATGTGCATGCTCAGTCGCTAAGCTGTATCTGACTCTTTGCAACGTCATGGACCGTAGCCTGCCAGGCTCTCAGTCCATGGGACTTTCCAGGCAAGAATACTGGAGTGGGTTGCCATTTCCTCTTCCTGAGGATCTTCCCAACCCAGGGATCAAACCAGAGTCTCCTGTATCTTCCGGGTTGGCAAGCAAATTCTTTGCCACTGAGCCATCTGGGAAGCCCCTACTCATGTAATATGTACATTCTAGGAGTGAAGGAACACGCAGGACAGATATTAGATGCCACCGAAATAGGTGTGTGCTTGAAGGAAACACTTCACTTTATATTACTGTATTACACCCGTTTTGGCTTCGGTTTTTATTTTATGCTTGAAATGTAGGATAAGATTGCTCCTGTTTCAGCTTTTACAGTTACTTCTTTGACCATGTTTGGCTTGGCAGTTAAGAAAAAAAACAGAAGGATTACATTTCAGTGGCACAACACCTAATCCTCAGGCAAATGATTTGTCCACGCTTAATATAAAGTACTTAGGATGTATTGTCTGATGTAAACACCGGTTCTAATAAAGTGGTGCCTGAGGTACACTGCTTTAACGCGTAATACCCTATTTGTGTTGGCCTGTACACGTTGGATATAAAGCCGTTATGATAAAATATATCCTCTTTAGCCTGATAAAAATGAAAATTGGAGTACAGAACTCTCACCAAGAAAGAAAAGACGCTATAAAACACAAAGACCCCTGTGATATTTGTAGTCGGCACAGCGGACAAGCCAGTCAACACCTCTTCAGATGGAAACTACCCAGCTGTCTTTTTAAAAAATAATTTAAAATTTTCTTGGTTTATTGGCTGTGCTGGGTCTTTGTCGCTGTTCTGGCTTTCTCTAGTTGCAGCGAGCAGGGGGTACTCTCGAGGTATAGCGTGCGGGCTTCTTTTTGCGCTGGCTTCTCTTGTCGCAGAGCGTGGGGTCTAGGCTCATGGGCTCAGTAGCTGTGGCTCCCTGGACTCTAGAGCACAGACTCAGTATTTGTGGCTCACGGGCTTAGTTGCTGTGCGGCATGTGGGATTTGCCTGGACCAGGAATTGAACCCGTGTCTCCTGCTTTGGCAGGTGGATTCTTTACCACCGAGCCACCAGGGAAGCCCTACCCAGTTGTCTTGGAGGAGCATCAGTTTAATCATTTCAGGTACTTTATTTGAATCTAACATTGTACTGAATTCAACGACATTTAGCTGCTCTGTTGTGGGGTTTTTATCACTGGTAAAGAGCAGCTGCACGGAAGGTGTAGATTTCAAGCACAAAGAAAGGTTAAAGGAAGCAGAAACGATTCCACCTACCCTGGATAGCAATCTCTGCCTTCCAACATCCACTTGGTATAACCTTTTTCTCCAGGACCCCGTGCTGCTTAGAAGCACGCGAGGTTAATAATAGCAGGCAAAAAAATGCGAGGCATTTCAAGACGCAACATTCATCTTGCCGTTCCACTAATGCGGGGATGACAGAAAGTCACTTTCAACCTCCTTTTCTGCTGCTTCTATTACCTGGGTGTTGCGAGACACTCCTCCAGGTACTGGAGAATGATTGCTGTTCAGAGGGTATTATAAGAAAGATAGGCATATTTGCCATTATCCTCATCTGATTTAATGCTTATAAATCAGCAAAACCTCTACCTCAGTCCTCTTCTCTTAGTCTCTGAAGAGCAGATGCTCAGTAATAGCCCCATTCACAGTTCATCCGGCAACTCACTTCCCAGACACAGGTGATGGAGAGCCTTCTCTGTAATTGTAGCTTTAGCCAATGGATGAAAAATCACAGGCCCTGAACTAAAGTGACTTGTGTTTTCAGGTTCTTGCTTCCTCCTGGCTCACTCTTGACTCCTTAAAGCCTGCAGGAGAGGTGAACTTTGAAATGAGATGCAGTCTTTGGCTTTGGGTTTGGCTTTCTAATTTCTATCTTTCCCAGAAAGAGTCATTCAAAGGGCAAGTCTTTGAAGGCTGCTTTGACGTAGATGTTTATTTTTGAGGGTGTTTACAAATAGATCAAGTACTTAAATGCAGGAAAGTATCTTTCCACTGACTGAAAATCTGGAAGTAAAACTGAAAGCAGGAATGGCAACAAAAGGGAAGGAGGAGCGAGAATGATCCTTTTCTTTCCCTCAGTTTAAGGGGGTCGTTTCGTCATCACAGCCCTCTTAGGCACCCGTGCTTATCCTCGCTAAAAGCCCCGAACGTGAAGTGGAAGTGTTTGTCATTTCAGTCGTGTCTGACTCTTTATGACCCCATGGACTGTAGCCCCGCCAGGCTCCTCTGTCCATGGGATTCTCCAGGCAAGAATACTGGAGTGGGTTGCCATTCCCTTCTCTGGGGGATCTTCCTGATCCAGAGATCAAACCCGTGTCTCCTGCATTGCAGGCAGATTCTTTACCGTCTGAGCCAGCAGGAAAACCTGGAAGCCAAGAGACAAAGGTGACCACGGCACACACTGATTTCTGTGCCAGGGTGAGTCCTGTGTCCTCCGGCATCATGAAGGGGGCAGCCCAGTCTGTGAGAGGCCTTTCTGGGCTCCCACTTGGCTCTTCTGGCCCATCAGCCTGGAGCAAGGAGGCCTAAGTTCTAATTGATTGATGGAGACTTGGGAAGGAAGGGCTGGCTCTTCCAGGAACTCTTCCTTTAGTGCAGGTCTAGATTTAGAACCCAGAGTCCCTCACTTAGGTGAGGCCAGTAGGTATGCGCTCAGGTATTCAGATCAGACCAGGAATGTGCTGGAGCCTTTCCAGGGCTTTCTCTACCCAGCGGAACTGAATTGTCCTGAAAAGAAGGTCCTTTCCTGGTCAGGTTCCCACCCTCGGGAACGCAGCTGGAAGCAGATGCCGTGTGAGAGGTCGAATTACAATGGGAGTTACAAGGAGAATCAGGAAATCTTTTGGTTTGCTCTGACAAGAACTTCTCTTTAATCAAATCTTAAATGGTTTCCTGTTCTTCTTTTTTCCATTGTTGGTTCGATGTCCAGTCATGAAGCTGGGAGATTCTCCTCTGTAACTTTCTGCCCTGTGAGTAGCTGCTCATATTTACCCTAGACTTCAAATCTTTTAAAATAGGTTCCAACGACTTCCCTGGTGGTGCAAGGGACAGGAAGCTGCCTGCAGTGCAGGGGGCAGGGGTTCAGTCCCCAGTCCGGGGAGATTCCCACGTGCTGCGAGCAACCGGGCCCACGTGCTGCAGCGACTGAAGCCCGCTTGCCCTAGAGCTGGTCCGTCACAGCTAGAGAAGCTGTCGCCAGGAAGAATAGACCCCGCTGGGCGCAACCCGAGAAAGCCCTGGCAGAAAGCGATGCAGACCCAGGATAGTCAAAAATAAAAAAAATGAAAGAAACAAAAGTGATTTAAAAAAATGACTGTGAAATAAATAAAATAGGTCCCAAAACTTCATGCCAATTCTTTTGTTGATTTGGAATTTCGTTATTTCATGTCCACTACCTCAGTTAAATGAAAGAAGAGGTGGATTTGGTTTACGTATCCAGAACTTTCTTTTTTCATTACAAGTGGTATATTTTAAAGTGAAGCTATTCTCTCTGATTTTGAGAAACTCCTTCAGAGGATTATGAAGAGGATTTGGTCTTTAATCCAGGTACCTGAGAGAGTGCCTATTATTAGCATCAAGACCCCTATTATATGAGCATTAGAGAAAAGGCCACTTGTGTAACTACTCTTTACCAAAGGGGCAGGGACAACAGAAACTTGTGTTGCAATTCAGAATTCTTTTCTGAGGAAGGAGAAATTGCTTATTCAGAATATGATAAATGTGTGAAAAATGCAATCACAAAATTGATAAGATACCTAAGTGTACTTACTATTTGGTTATAGATAGAAATGTTCTGGCTGTTGGCATTTAAACTTTCTAACCTGCTTTTCGGAGAAGGCAATGGCACCCCACTCCAGTACTCTTGCCTGGAAAATCTCATGGATGGAGGAGCCTGGTGGGCTGCAGTCCATGGGGTCGCGAAGAGTCGGACACGACTGAGCGACTTCACTTTGACTTTTCACTTTCCTGCATTGGAGAAGGAAATGGCAACCCACTCCAGTGTTCTTGCCTGGAGAATCCCAGGGATAGGGGAGCCTGGTGGGCTGCCGTCTATGGGGTCACACAGAGTTGGACACGACTGAAGTGACTTAGCAGTAGCAACCTGCTTTTAGTCTAAGAGAATATAATTTTTGGTTTGAGAGCTCTCAAACGGGTTCCCAGTTTCCTTTCTGGGTGACTGCACTCTGAGGGCCATGTCTAGTCAGTAGTTCTCTGCGGTTAGTAACCCTTCAGTTGAGATGTTCACTGTGTTCTGCATCGATGTGGGGGAGTCTGGCAGGGGCACAGGCCGTGGCGGTGTTGTGTGCTGTTTACTGGGATCTGGGCAGTGCAAGCTTTTATAGGAGTGCGGAAAAGACACTTCTAACAATCTGGTGGGGACAGGTGGCTGGCGGATCAGGGCAGGTGGCCAGAAAAGACTTCTTAGAGGAGGTGATATCTGGTTAGACCTTAAGGACAAGCGGGGTTATGGTGAGATGGACAGGTGGGAGATTTAGGGCCTTGCCAACAGCATGTTATGCAAGGAAACGTGCATTATCTGTTGCTGCCTGGAACTTATCTATCAGGACAGTGCACCGACATTCATGAACACCAGCAAAACGAACCAGGGTATGAAATTACCCTCTGGTGCCGTTGTGGAGGTTGTGTAGGGCTGCTGAATCCTCGTGCTTGTCTCCTGTCACCATGCGGTCCCCACGCCAATGCAGGCGGAGGGCGATCAAAGGAGAGCTTGAAATTCTTCACGTGCAACGCAGGTTACACAGGACAGTCTGGCCTGAACCTGCCCCGGAGGCCCTCTGGTCCTGTGAAGAAGGTGCGCTTGCTGTTCTGACTCAGGCTAGCCATGGAACTGGGCCTCCTTCCTAGCAGTCATAGAGGTTATTTGCACTGGACACCTTTCCAAACGGTCACCTGCTGAAACACCCTCAGGGGCCTTTCAGGAAGATCAACTGCATATGAAACAAGTATTTCCTGCCGCCCTGCCATTTTGTGGATTCTGTCAGATAAAATACAGAGACTCTTTTTTTTCCCCCCATCTGCATGATATCCTTTGGTAGTTGTCGCCTCCATAATAGGGAGCTCTTGAAAGGACCAAGGAAGATGAGAAAGCAGGTCTGGACCTCTCTTTGGAGATGCTCTGCGGTCTTGAGCAATTTGGTGAAAGAAGAGGGGCAAGTCAGAAGACAGGGGGAGAGAGGAACTGCAGCGGCCCTGCTCCGAATATAGAAACCTTGGTTTGCTCTCTGGATCTGATTTGGCCTGAGAATGCAGGCATCGGATAAAAATAACAAGTCACCCAGTAGAGGACGGATCTCCGGCTTCGCCCCTGCCCGGGGCTGCGCATGCCCAGTACGCGCCTCTTCGGTGGAGAAGCGCCCCGCCGCATCCCCCAGCAGAAGGCCCGAGTGAGAAAGGGCCTGTGTTTGATGTATGAGCTCCGGCTCGCCATCGTGAGTCACCCCAGAACTAGCTGCAGGCAAAACAAAAATCTTTTGTGATTAATTAGAAAAACTGGACAATTATGAATTGACTGCACACAGCCAGGGTATGGTAATATAAATAGTAATGACTCTGGCAGAGCCGGCCGAAAGCTCCATGTTTGTGTGAGCTCACTGGAGGAGGGCACATTTTTAAACAGGGAATCTGCTGAAACAGGACAATTCCTGATTTTTGACGATCTGAGGGTCTTGGTGGAGATTTCAGCTGACACCTTGGAAAGGGATTCCAGTTGACCACTCTCCGACACGCCTCCAAACATTGGCCTCTGTGCCAAATCGATTGTTCTTTTCTTTCTTTTTTTAAAAGACCCCAGACATATCCTTTTCAGCAGCTCTGTGAAACCGCTCACATCTTTTGCTAACCTCCCTGCCAGCGCACGTCCTTTGCCTTCTTGGGGTACTTGCTTCCACTCTTCCACTCTCTGAGGAATGGAACACAGATACCGTTTTTACTCTGAGGTACTTGTTGCTTTAATCTTCAGGGAAAAAAGGAACCACTATGGATGAACTGTGTTTATCAGGGTAAGGAGAGATCAAAATATTCTAGTAAGTTATGGGATGGAGGTAGTGAAGGATAGGGAGGCCTGGCGTGCTGCAGTCCATGGGGTCGCCAGGAGTCGGGCACAACCGAGCGACTGAATAATGACGACAGTGGGATTAATGAGTCATTCTGAGGGACAGAGAGTGGAAGGGTCTTCAAACCACAGAGCTGAGTGAGATTTTTAAATCCCTTTGGGTGTGAACTCTGTATTTTTTTCCTTGATTTAACCTGCCTTTAATTCCCCTAACTGTACCCCTGCCCTTCCTACCTCCCCCCTCCCCCCAAAAAAAAACCCTCACACAGAATAAGCATATCTCACATAGTGAAGCTAAGGAAGATTTCTTTTAAAGGAAATCCACAATGAAAAATAATTAAACCCTGACAGTGCTTGCAAATGTCAAAATACAAATTTTCCCCAGTGATCTTTTTTTTTTTTTTAACCACCAAGGTAAGCAAGTTTCCCTGTGTGCTAGGGCAGGATTGTGCAGCCAACAACGGGGTCCCAGACCTAAGAGGGAGACAAGAAAATGCCGGAGAAAATGCCATCTCTCAGAGGCTCTTTCCTCCAGCACCTACCGCACTGTGATAAAACATCTTCCAGACCTTTGAAACTGGGTATCTGCCGGGCAATTAACTTGCCTTAACGCGCATTGTGCGTGGCCAAGTGCCTTTTCTGGCCCTCTGTTTGTACTCCCTGGCGTTCTCAGGGCTTTCTATTATTATTCAAGCAGCGCCGCCTCAGTGGTAAACCCATTGAGCATTCAATCAGTGCAGTAGCTGCTGCGGATAATTAAAAGTTCCCAACCTTTTGCCCCAAGGCCAGGCTAGAGCCAGTCAGAGCGGAGCCAGGTCTTGGCTGTGGAGGGACCAATCGATCAGCTGATTAACCCTTCTTACTGATTGGTTAGAACTGATTGCATCTCCAGTAAAGAAATCTCTTCGGGCCCTGGGGCACAGATGACAACCTTACATTCAGGGTGAGCGTGAGAGCCTTGGTCCTCACTGTCCACAGACAGAGCAGGGAGCGGCAGGGGAGGGCTCCTTGGACGACATTTTCCAGATTTTTATCTCCTCCCTACTGTTTTCCCTGGACTATCTCAGGTATTATTTCTAGAGAGGAAAGCTCTGTTGCAGCTTTAGGAATGATGGAAAAGATTCCTGGCATAGCACTTGCCTACTCCTTAGCTTGTGACTGAAACGGAGGATTCTTTTCAACCACTGTGTCCCCAAGGGTCCCCTTGCAGAGTGAACAAGATCAGGAAATACTGGAGACATACCTTTAATCAATGGGTCCTAGAAGGTTGCGATTGGACCTCTCCACTCTGACCAGGCTGCCATTTGCTGGTTAGTAAATATTATCTCTGTGTATGGATAAACAACCTATTTTCAATTGTGCTACATATGGGCAACGTGAGGAAAATGGACTGTATGGGAACAGAGGCATTAAAAAAAAAAAGACAGCCCTGCATGTCTTTGAAGGGAGTAGCTGAGATGCTATCAGAGGGGACCATAATGGACAGCTCTTAAAGGCTGATTTATGCGACTTTGGTAGGGGAGCCCAGCAAGGAGACTCTCCTGTGAAGGTGTTGGCCCTGCAGGTCTCGGGCTTATCATCCTATCTGCGGCAGAAGGGGAAAAAAAGCTGAATTTTGCAAAGCAAACTCTGCCAATATTATCTCTGCTTCCATCTTCAAGGAGGCCGAGCTCCCCTGACGTCAAAGGCAGGTGGCGGCAGATACATCAGCGGCTGTCAGGTTGGGAAACACATGTTGTCCAGAATTCTCCTGATTTGCCCTTATTTGGAGATACTTACCCATGGAACCGCAAGAACCAAAAATCAGGAGACATTTCCAGGAAGCAAACATTATTCAGGCTTCCCTGTTGGCTCAGGGGTAAAGAATCTGCCTGCCAGGGCAGGAGACATGGGTTCCATCCTTGACCTGGGAAGGTCTCACGTGCGACCGAGCAGCTAGGCCCACGCGTCACAACTTTGAAAGCCCATGTGACCTGGAGCTGTGCTCTGCAACAGGAGAAGCCCCCCAAATGAGCAGCCCGACCACCGCACCTAGAGAGTAGCCCCCGCCCACTGGGACTAGAGAAAAGCCCACCCAGCAAGGAAGACCCTGCACAGCCTAAATAAATAGATAAATACATACCTAACATGTTCATCTCACAGTGAAGTTGATGGAACAGAACGTGGTCTTGTATTCGACTGAGAAGGCTCGTTAAAGAAAGATGGCTTTGTTCCATGGGAGCCCTCAGAGCGGGTTTAGGGACCGAGTCCTGTGTGAGTGGTCAGTCACCGTGGGTTCGGGGCTCCTTGCTTTGAGGGATCTCCTTCTGCACAAGGGCTGAGAGACAAAAGTGGGAAGGTTTTGAGGTCCTTAAAGGAGGAGTAAGTGTTGTAGGAACACCAAGAATGATAGTTATATAATAATAATATTAATAAAATTAATAACACTATATGTAAATAAGTGAACACTTTCAGGAGGACCAAAATGATCTATATTTATATGACCTTGGATTTATTTATTAACATCTTGGTGGCCTTTTAGCCTTTAAGTGAGGAACCTGGCAGGCTATAGTCTGTGGGGTCACAAAGAGTCGGACACGACTGAGCACTCTTCTTGAGTCTGGATTAGATCACAAGCACACATACAGGCACACACACAGGGCTTTTTTTTTTTTTTTTCTGCCAAGACATGTAGCATGTGGGATCTTGGGTCCCCAGCCAGGGATTGAACCCATGCTGCCAGCAACAGAAGCACAGAGTCTTAACCAGTGGACCACCGGGGAAGTCCCCCATGGGGAATTTTTAAATGAACTCATAGTTATTCAGTTTATACAAAAAAAACATTTTCTGAAATCAAAGCAGAGTTTGTAAAATTTGTGTGTAAACCAGAACTGCAGGCTGTTAGAAGAAAAGAAAACACCATCCAACCTAGGAGGCTTGCTGCTGCTACTGCTGCTAAGTTGCTTCAGTCGTGTCCGACTCTGTGCGACCCCATAGAGGGCAGCCCAGCAGGCTCCCCTGTCCCTGGGATTCTCCAGGCAAGAACACTGGAGTGGGTTGCCATTTCCTTCTCCAGTGTATGAAAGTGAAAAGTGAAAGTGAAGTCGCTCAGTCATGTCCGACTCTTAGCGACCCCATGGACTGCAGCCTACCAGGCTTCGCCATCCATGGGATTTTCCAGGCAAGAGAACTAGAGTGGGGTGCCATTGAGATAATAGCATAAATTCTGTTAACACCATCATTATTTAGTGAGAACATAATTACACTGACACTGCTAAATATGAAAGGGAAAATAATACAAATATCTATTTTTGGTCTGTTGGAATCTCACAGTCTATTTAGTGTCATAAATGCCACTTATTAAAATGTCCATGAGGCTGCTTGGATAAAGCAAATTTTACAAAACACTTTGAATAAAAGTGTTTCTACTTGAAACTGCTTTTTGATGTAAGACTTCTGTGCACAGAGAGGAAAAGTATAAAATAGGTTTTATAGGGCTTTGCTTGTGGCTCAGCTGGTAAAGAATCTGCCTACAGTGCAGGAGACCTGGGTTCGATCCCTGGGACGGGAAGATCCCCTGCAGAAGGGAAAGACTACCCACTCCAGTATTCTGGCCTGGAGAATTCCATGGACTGTATAATCCATGGGGTTGCAGAGTCAGACACGACTGAGTGACTTTCACTTTCACTTTTAGGTCTTAGAAGAGAAATGAGTAAGACTGTATTTGTTAATTTTTTGTGGTTGGAGAAAATTGACTGTATTTGAGAAACCAGGTCATTTATGATAGGTAATGTAATGCAAAATCCATTGACATACTTTCGTGGTTTTGAGATCATCATTCAGAAATTCTCCCAAGGAAGTGTATATAGTGCATTTATTTTGCACTATTGCATAATTTCTGTTTTATCATAAAAAGAATATAATATTTGTGTGTGCTCAGTCATTCAGTCATGTCTGACTCTTTGTGACCCATGGACTGTAGCCTGCCAGTCTCCTCTATGCATGGGATTTCCCAGACAAGAATACTGGAGTGAGTTGCCATTTCCTCCTGCAGGGGCTCTTCACAGTCCAGGAATTGAAGCCCCACTTCCTGTGTCTCCTGCATTGGCAGGCGGGTTATGCACCACTGAGCCACCTAAAACATGCTATAAACACAAAACAGACAATTTGATTTAACTCAGGTTATACTTACATGGAGGTTAGTAGGTGCTCTCCTGTCTTGAGGAAGGGAAACACAGCATGCAGAGTTTCTGAACTGGAAGCCACATTGTCAAACAGTGTCCACAGTGAGAACAAATTCAGTATCAAACTGAAAACAGGGAGGATTCCTAGGAGGGAAGCACGGTAATTTGAAACTCAGATTAGCCTTATTCTCTGTGGTCAAACAGAGACCACAAAGTGTACCTCCTCACTCATCAAACTGCCTCCCAGAGGCATCTCTTTTCCAGGAACCATGAATTTTTCTAAAGAAAGCTAACAAATACCCTTGACTGCATCTGGTGAATTAAATGAATTGTGAATGATCCTGTTTTAGTGATTCTGCTTCTAAAGCATTTCTGAGTATGCTTAGAAATGCCCCCACAGTTAGTAACTAGATCTGGAATTTTTTGAACACATAAGACAGGTAAGAGTTCACAGTTCTTACTTCATTCCTCTTTTTTCTTTTTTTCTAAAGCACCCAAGAGATAATGCAGCCATCAGCACAACCAAACATCAAAGTTTACTTTATACAGAAGTCTGTGAAACCAAAAAGCTAGTTGCTCACCTATTCTGGGGCTAACTTCACGCTTCTAACTTCATGCTTACATCGATTGTTGTTGTTAAGTTGCCAAGTCATGTCAGACTCTTTTGTGACCCCATGGACTGCAGCCCACCAGGCTCCTCTGTCCATGGGATTTCCCAGGCAAGAATATTGGAGTAGGTTGCCATTTCCTTCTCCAGGGGATCTTCCCAACCCAGGTATCGAACTCACACCTCTTGCGTTGGCCAGGGGATAAAGTCTTTATCACTGAGCTACCTGGGAAGCCCTTACATCAGTTAATTCAGGATAAAAGAAATACAAGCAGTCACCAGGCCTGTGTTGGTTAAGAAATGGTGTATACATATATATATATATACACACACACCAACATGCAATGAGATTGTTCAAACATTTTTTTTTTTGAAGCTCTAGATGTGGAACCTTATTTAAAAGAAAAAGTGTAACCTGTGTATACATTTTCTTTTAAACAGGGCAGAATGCCATGTTTGGCTTTTGCTGTCTCAGTCTGCTTAGGAATTCTAATGAGTAAACCATAGTGTTTAACAGTAAAATATGGTTATGGCTCTTAAATGCAGGCTACATTTAACAACCGTATATTGATTTTTTCTCGTAATTTTATTTCCATGAGCATTTCTGGTTTCTTAATTAGTAGCCTTTTAGAGGGAGATTTAACATTCTCTCTATCAGAGGATTTGGCTTCTGTGATCCAGCTTCTCAGGCGAGAGACAGTTCTAGGCTTGCAGTCTGTGTCTGGAAGGAGAGGGTCAGCGCTCCGTGCACACATGTACATATGCACAGGGACACGCAGCCCGCCCTCCCGGGCCCTGCCAGCACAATTAAGACAAAATAGCGTTGGTGAACCCGGTGACAAAACTCAACAATTTCCAATTGCACGCTCACCCCGTAACGGGAAGAACTGTTTACCCCATGTTCCTTATTAAACTGAAGTATTTTATTTAATGAGCATGACTCATGCAAGGTGTTCCCATAAATCATTGGCTGGTTTACAAACTCAATAACTAGGCTTCCTGCTATAACTAGGCTCTGCACACCTTAAATTATTAACACGCCAGGGCCTTAAGGCACATCTTTGATGATGATGATATAAACACTGTGGAGACAAGGTGCTCTCTCAGCAAAAGATTATTGACTCTAATTACCATTTACCACAGGAAAAAGAAAAGAAAAGACAGTAAAATATGAGGGAGAATTGAAATCTAAGATTTAATTTTATGAGGAGCTTTAAATGCACCCCCCCCCCCCGCAAACTATTTTTTTCCCCCTTTCTCTTTTCTTCTTGTTGGCGGCCTTATCGCACTGCGGGTGTATAATGATAGCCTGTGGTTGGCTAACTTTAAAAGGATGACAGTCGTTGGAGGAAAGAGATGAGAGGATGGAAACAGGGGGCTGATATTACGTACATTCTCAGAAACGTGATGGAAAAAAGCCAGGGGAAGAGAAAATGATAATACACTGGGGGAAAAAAAATCCCAGCTTTAATTGTTTTCACGTCTATACGCAATAAAAAGTTTAAAGGACTCAGATGCCTGACTCCAGTCATTTTGTGGTAGTAAGCTATACTTCAGGTCAGTTGTGTAGAAAGAGTCATCTGCTCATATTATGGTGTGGATTTTACTGGATCCTCATTATACATTTGTTGGAAGAATGCAAAGAGGTTACAATGAAAGGTGTTTAATGATTGTTGTTGCTGTTGTTCATTCTCTAAGTCGTGTCCGACCCTTTGTGACCCCGTGGACTGCAGCATGCCGGGCTTCCCTGTCCTTTACTATCTCCTGGAGTTTGCTAAAAAGCTCATGTCTGTTGAGTTGGCGATGCTATGCAACCATCTCATCCTTTGTCACCCCCATCTCCTCTTGCCCTCAATATTTCCCAGCATCATAGTTGATGAGCATCAGGGTCCAGTGAGTCAGCTCTTTGCCTCAGGTGGCCAAAGTACTGGAGCTTCAGCTTCAGCCTCAGTCCTTTCAATAAATATTCAGGGTTGATTTCCTTTACGACTCACTGGTTTGATCTCCTTGCTGTCCAAAGGACTCTCAAGAGTTTTCTCCACTACCACAATTTGAAAGCATCAATTCTTCAGCACTCAGTCTTCTTTATGGTCCAACTCTCACATCCGTACATGACTACTGGAAAAAGTGTGAAAATGTTAGTCACTCAGTCGTGTCCGACTCTTTGTGATCCCATGGACTGTAACCCCTCAGGCTCCTCTGTCCGTGGGATTCTCCAGGCAAGAATACCGGAGTGGGTTGCCATTTCCTTCTTCAGCGCATCTTCCCAAGCCAGGGATCTAACCCAGGTCTCCTGCATTGCAGGCAGATTCTTTATTGTGTGAGCCACCAGGGAAAGATTCTAGGACCCAAGATAGGGAAACCATAGCTTTGATTATCTGGACCCATGTCAACAATATGATGTCTCTGCTTTTTAACACGCTGTCTAGTTTTGTCATAGCTTTTCTCTTAATGATAAGATAGCTTGTTAAAAAACAAAAATCCAGCGAAAAGGACATGTGGGTCATCGTCAGGTATTAGGAAGGTGGACATATTGCTGGGGAGGAATAAAGGAAAGTCTCAGAAAATGTAGAGGAGAGTCCAGGACGGAATGAAGGGTGGAAAAAAGAGAGACTCTATGTAGGCTTCTGCTGTCAAGGGCTTTTCTGTCTTCCCCTGTGGTTCTGCATATTTCTCCTTTCAAAGACTCTCAGCTCAGGTTGTTGCCTCTGTGGGCTAAATTGTTGGCTCAGATTTTCCCCTTCTCAGAAACTCACATTTCATCTAAAATTTATTGATGGAATCATAGGATGTTGGAGTTGGAGTAAACTTGGGAATTACCAGTGCCTTCACCTTACAGATGTGAACATTTCAGCCTAGAAAGAGGAAGTGATTTGGACATCACCACCTCTCCCAGGGCCAAGGAGGTCTGATGAAGGTGGGACCCTCACCACCTCCTCACTGTGCCATAAGGTGGCATCCTTCTGAACTTTGTTGTCGTTTAGTCGCTCAGTCGTGTCCGACTCTTTGGGACCATGGACTGCAGCACATCAGGCTTTCCTGTCCTTCATCATCACTTGGAACTTGTTCAAAATCATGCCCATTGAGTTGGTGATGGCATCCAACCATCTTCTTCTCTTGCCGTCTTTCCCAGCATCAGGGTCTTTTCCAATGAGTCAGTTCTTCCCATCAGGTGGCCAAAGTTTTGGAGCCTCAGCTTCAGCCTCAGTCCTTTCAATAAATATTCAGGATTGATTTCCTTTACGATTGACTGATTTGATCTCCTTACAGTTCAAGGGACTCTCAAGAATCTTCTCCAGCACCACAGTTCAAAAGCATCAATTCTTTGGTGTTCAGCCTTCTTTGCGGTCCAACTCTCACATCCATACATGACTACTGGAAATACCACAGCTTTGACTAGACAGACCTTTGTTGGCAAAGTAATGTCTCTGCTTTTTAACACGCTGTCTAGGTTTGTCATAGCTTTTCTTCCAAGGAGCAAGCATCTTCCAAACTTAGAATTATAGAAAAGCGGCCAGTGACTAGAAAATCAGCCTCATAAATAAAATAGGTGATACTGATGACCATATCTGCTGTGTGCATGTTGAAAGCAGGTCTCCTAATTCAACATGATTGTTAAATTATGACCAGAACATAGAAGGTGCTGGAATCTGTGATAGAACTTTACAGCCTTGGCCTTCTTATTTGAAACGTTTTTCCTAGACTTTTTAGGATCGCGTAAGGTTTTTGGTGCTGGCTTGATTCAGGGGCACACGAATTTGCTCCCAGCACTTTCTTCTCTAGTATTTCTTGGCGGTCTGCCATCTGTCTCATCCCATCCTCAAGGTATTCTTAGGTTCCTACGGGGCAGCAGATGTGGAAATGAATACAGGCCTTAAGAACCTCCTTCAAGGGGCCTCCCGGGCACCCGCCCTGTTTTCCCATCTAGTGAGGTTGGGGGAAGTTTGGCTGTCATACCCCATGCTCTGCAGCCAGTCAGCACCCACCACAAAGCAAGCACCCCGGGGCAAAGCCCATCGTGGCTTTCTTTCCCGAAGAGTACACAGTGAGTCTGTGTGCAAAATGAAAGACGCTCAATGCCTTTTGCTATTTTGGGGAAAAGAAAAATCCCATGTAGTTCTCTCTCTGGTCATTTTGAGCCTGTCCAAGCAGGATCACTCACTAGAGACTGGAAAGCAAAGACTGACCACTGCTGACCCTCAGGACTTCTCTCATGTGCCCCAGGACTCAGGGGGCCTCATCAAATTCCAATTGGGGTTAATTGCCTTTGTGATTATCTTATTGGGGCCTCCAAAGAACTTTACTGGGGCTTCCTGGGTAGCTCAGTGGTCCAGAATCTGCCTGCCGATGCAGGAGACGTGAGTTCAATCCCTGGGTTGAGAAAAACCCCTGGAGAAGGGAATGGCAATGCATTCCAGTATCCTGCCCATGGACGGAGGAGCCTGGGTGGCTACAGTCCATGCGGTCGCAAAGAACCAGACAAGACTTAGCAGCTAAACAACAACAAAAGAACTTTATTGTATAGTCTTATTTTTAACTTTTCTGGGGAAACATCACATAATTTTCACTACTTCATTAAATAAGGGTTGTGCATCATCTTTCCAGCTACATTCTTCCTCAGAAGTAACCACAGATACATATTGAAACAAAGAGAAACAACTCTTATGTGTGGTGTATACACACCCACATACACACACACACACATATATATATAGCCTTTAAGAAAGCTTAGGATATTTTTTAGGGTAAGACATTGTTATTTGGTGGGAGACCATGAAATATATAAACACCAGGGCAGAAAACCTAAAATTATGTGTGTGTGTGTACTTGTAAACCTTGGTGTGCAATTTTCATTGTTAAACATGAAATTTACACATCAAAACCATTCATGCTCTTTGCCTTGGGCTGATTATAATGCAAAGAGTCACAGTTGAAGCCTCTTCTTGGGGCGCTTATGAGAAGGCCTGGTCCTGGGGGGATGGACAAGGCTCTTCTCAGGCTGAGCCTTGTCTGGGTTCTCTGCTGAGGGACTGCCTGGGGCAAAGCCTGCTGATGGCTCTCACTGGCTCCCAGGGGTCGACCTGGGCTTAGTGGCTTCTACTCAACAGTCTAACCTGGGGAAGATGAACCAACAGAAGAATGTGTGTGTATCTGCACACAGGGTGAGTTTCAGAGTTCAGGAAGTGCTCCCCCAGAACTTCAGAACCCTTGTTCCTCATTTCAGTTCAAAACCAGAGATGAGGCTTAGACGACTCTTTCTGAAAATGCCAGAATTCTGTGCATTCAAGTGTTATTTCATTTCTTGTGTAACTCCCTTTCTTTTCAACTATATCGTACTCCCCCCTGCCACCAAACTCTGCATGCTTAGACATGGTCTATGCATATATATATATATATATATATACAGATAATCCTTCAAAGAAATCCTTCAAAATTGTGATCATGGGCTACATTCTGGCTTCCCTTTTTAAAAACATTTTTATAATGGAACATTTCAAGCATATTCAAAGGAAAACAAATAATATATAATCAATGGCCTCATCCACCAGTTTCAACAATTAGCAACAGTTGGCCAACTTTATCTATACCTAAATCACCCCCACCCACCCTATTATTCTGAGGCAAATTCCAGACATCATATCATTTCGTTGTACATATTTCCACTGCTTTCTGTTTTTTTTTTTTTTAAGAAATAATTTTATTTCTTTACTTCTGGCTGTGCTGGGTCTTCGTCGCCGAGCAGGCTTTTCTCCAGCTCTCTAGTTGTGGGGTGCTGGCCTCTCTTGCTGCAGAGCGTGGCTCTAGGGCGCTTGGGTTTCATTAGTTGAGGCAGGTGGGCTCAGTAGTTGAGGCTCCCAGGCTCTAGAGCACAGGCTCAGTAGTTGCCATGCACGGATTTAGCGGCTCTGCAGCATGTGGGATCTTCCTGGGTCGGGGATTGAACCTGTATCTCCTGCATTGGTAGGCAGATTCTTGACCACAGGGCCACCAGGGGAGCCCTACTGCTTCTTGTTTTTAAAAATTGTGGTAAAATATACATAACAAAACCTACCATTTAGATCATTTTCAAGTGTACATTTCTGTGGCATTAAGTGCATTCACATCGCTGTATAACCATCTCATCAAAAATCTCCAGAAATTTTTTGTCTTCTCAAACTTGAACTCTGTGCTCATCAAACACTAACTCCCCATCCCCCTGCCTCCAACCGCTAACAACCACCCTTTTGCCTCTGTCTCCATGAATGTACTCTTCGGGTACCGCACATGAGTGGAATCATATGGTATTTGGCCTTTGTGATGGGCTTATTTCCCTTAGCACTACCAAGGTTCATCCACGTCGTAGCCTGTGTCAGATGGTCTTTCCTTTTTAAGGCTGTGGATTCTGTTTTCTGATCTGCTAGTTCATTTAGTAAGAAAGCATTGAGAATATTTTTAACTCTCTCATTTAAACATTTCCGCATTATTAAACATTATTGTTTCCTCTTGACTTGTTTATTTGGAAGGATATTAGATGGTTGATTCTGGAAGAGAAAGTCTTTCCTCCTGCTAAAGCCTTGGGTTCTGCAGGATGTAGGTTAGTGAGGGGTACACTTTCAGTAGCTTAAAATCACAAGCGTGAGATACTTAAACGTGTTCACGTGTGGGATTTTGTATCTGTATATTGTATTCTTCTTAAAAATTAAAAAAAATTTTTTGGCCTCACTGTGTGGCATGTGTGATCTTAGTTCCCCAACCAGGGATTGAACCCACACCCTGAATTGGAAGAGGGAGTCTTAACCACTGGACTGCCACGGAAGTCCTATATATTGCATATATTGACTCTCTGTATGATACACTAAATACACACAGTTTTATGATACTTAATGGTATGTTTTTTGTGGATGAAAAAGATGGACAGTCTGAAAATGAAATCACGTGAGACAGTGAGGTCATACACCTCATCTAAACCACATTTTCCCTGAGAACCCCAAGTCCTTTTGGAATTAGCCAACTCGTCTTCAAAATACATCAGACTGTGAAGCATACACTGCTTTCCCTACTGTCAGACAAAGAAGGTATATATTTGCAAAATCAATTGACACTTGAAAAATACCAAGCAAGGTAGGGAAGAACCCTTTTAAAATTTTTTTACTTTTTATTTTTTATTTATTTTTCTTCACTGTTGAAAGACATTTATTTATTTTTTTTAATGGTTGCTTTTATTAACAGTGCTATATCAAATCTCCTGGTGTATTCTGTGTGTTTGCACAAGCAGTCTCACACGCATGTATATCTTTCCTCATACTTTCTTTAGGGAATACTTCTAAAAGAAAAACTGCTGGATTAATGGTTATATACATTTTAAAGCTGGATAGGTCCTGCCATATATTCCTTCACAAAGTCCATACCAATTTAGACTCAACAACAGTGCATTAGAGCACTCATTTCCCCACCTTAGATATTGCCAGTCACTTTAATCCTTGCCAATGTGTACGGCAAAGTTGTTTTGATTTTTCCTTTGGTTAGTAATACGACTTATTATTTTTAAATTGCCTTATGGTGTTGTGTTAGTTTCTGCTGTACAACAAAGTGAATCAGCTATACATTTACACATATCCCCTCGCTCTGGAACTTCCCTCCACCCCCATCCCGCCCTCTGGGTCATCCCGGAGCACTGGGCCGAGCTCCCTGCACTACACAGCAGCTTCCCACGAGCCATCTGTTTGATGCCTGGCTGGGTACATATCTCAGTGCTACTCTCTCAACGCGGCCCACCCTCCCCGTCCCCCCTGCTGTGTCTTCAAGTCCATTCTCTGTCCGCTGGACCCTTCTTTTGCCTCTGCGGTCACTGCATTTACTGTCTTCAGCCTCATCCAACTCTGGGTCAGGTCTCTTTTATAGTCTGCAGTGTTTAAATGTCTTTCCAAGCCTGTTCCTGCGGTCAGTCCCGCCACATCCCTTGCCTCCCAGGCGGTGTGGTGAGCTGTCCGCTGTCCACCCGCTTCCGAGCGTGGGGCCGCTTCCTGGGAGCTGGTGGTGAGCAAAAGCCAGGGCAGCTCTGTGAACTTGCACTCACCCTTGCTCTAGATTCCTTGCAGCTCCCGGTAGGAACCAGGCTCCAGCTTCATCCTTTCACATAGTTTCTATTCTGGGCGGTAGCCCTGTTGGTCTCCTTTCTGTCCCGAGCTCTGACCACATCATCTTTATCTTTTCACTTCCTTTTGGGAAAACAAAAAGAGGAACACTCAGAGGAGATGCAGGAGAGCCACAAGAGTGCTCCACACAGCAAGAGCCTTGGCACACGATGGGTATGTGGGCGCACGAGGGTGAGCGTGTCATAATGGCTCTTCCTCCTTCTTGCCTGCCTCCACGCTGTCCACCTGCAAGTCACCTCCTCCGTGAAAGCTTCTGGTCTGACCCACTCATCCCTCATGTAGTCATCTGCCGGCTGGGTCGTCATCTGTAGCTGCCTTTTGCTGTTATTTTCATCTCTATTGTTTTTTAACCTCTTGTGAGTCACACTTGCTTTCTCAGCTTGAGGGTCACTTCCTCAGGAATTGGGACACGACCACGAATTACTTAGTGGTGCAACTTAGCACAGGGTGGGCATTCGGGGTGTCTGTACTGAATGGACAAGTGCTGTTAATGGGAGGCCACATGGTGGCCTCTGCCCAACTGCATGAGGTCACCCAGAGAGGGCAGTCAGACGGGAAAGGATGGCTCTGCCTTTCTTGGTCAGCTCTCGCTGGGTGTAACTGCTCCAGACAAAGGCAAGTCTGAGCTGACATGCAGCTCGCAGGACATGTGATGGTGCTTTGTGCTTTTTGGGGGGTTACTGTGAGATGAAAAAAACGATTGGGGTTGGCCATGTCCCCTGAAGTCACCTATCTGGAATACTCAGCTCTGGATCAGATGAAATTTGGTGCTATGGTTTGGCATCTGCACTCAGTTTTAGTAGCGGCGCAGTATCTTACCTATAGTTCCTTTCTAGGCTGCTCAACACTTACCTTTGAACTGCTGATGACTTGACTAAAAATGGGCTTGAGGACGCTGACAGTTTGTTTGAAAAGAAGCTGCACAAAAAAAAAAAAAAAAAAGAAGCTGCACAGTACAAGGTGCTGAGATATTATTTAAGACAGTTTACAAACCACTGATCTTATTTGTTAAATGTCTCTTACTGAAGCATTCCAAGTAGTCCATAAACTAGACATGATAACTAGATTTTTTTTTTTTAATATCACCAGAGAAGCTTAATCTGAATGCAGTAGTACATAAAACATTTCTGTAATGAGGAATTCACAACTTAAAATATAATGCTTTTGTAACTCTGGACCTCTTGGGGAAAGAATAAAATGAGTCATTAAGTTCATGAAAGACAATATATGCCTTCAGCTTCAAATGTGTTCACCGAACAGACTTTTATTTTTCCCTCTATGGTATGACTCGATGGACGTGAGTCTCAGTGAACTCCGGGAGTTGGTGTTGGACAGGGAGGCCTGGCGTGCTGTGATTCATGGGGTCGCAAAGAGTCGGACACGACTGAACGACTGATCTGATCTGATCTGATGGTATGGCGCTTTGCCTTTATCAGAAGAACAGAATTTGGGACTTCCCTGGTGGCCCAATGATTGAGAATCTGCCTTCCAATGTAGGGGACTCAGGTTTGACTCCTAGGTGGGGAATTAACATCCCATATGCCATGAGGCAACTAAACCTCCACCTCAACTAGAGGAAGCTCATGCCAGGCTATGAAAACCCAGTGCCGTCAAAAAAAGAGAAACCAAGAAGAGAGAGAGAAGAAAAGAACATAGATATTCTCCTGCACGAGAGATGACTAACTTGAGTAATAACAGCCGTAAGTCCATACCTGTTTCCATCTATTCCTACAACAAAAATGTTATTCGTCTCATTTCTATGTAGTTTACACGCTTTCACAGTCTGTTCCCTGTGGAAGTGTAGAGTGCAGAGCTGCAGAGATGAAACACGGCTTCTCGAACTTCAGGCTGATCGTTGGCTTATCAAATCAAAGACGGGTAAGAGCGGCAACTCCCACCTTCCCTCCACTAGGTTACATTTATGGGGATTAACTACATTATTCAACGTATTTCTCAAGAATTAAATTAATTATAATGCATTTGGATTCCCTGAGCATTCTCACAATTAATTTGTGCTATTGAGTTATCAAATATCCCTTTCTTAAGGGATTAGCTCATTTCTGATGTTTTGCACTGGTGTCCCGGGAAGTAATTTTGGACTAAAAAAAATTGGATCATTTTTCCAAGGATTTGTTCTTAATCTCTGAAGGAATTCTTGGAACACTGGAGTAAAACAGTACAACAGTGGCTAATCCCTTAAGTAAGGATTTCTGATCGCCCAATAACACAAATTAGCGAAAATAGCAGGCCAAGGAAAGGGTCCTCTCATCTCATCTGCTCTTTTCAGACTAAGCTTCAAAAACAGTGCCTGTGAAGAATCCATCATTCCTGGTTCATTATAAAACTATTGAATCCAATTTTAAAGAATTATATATTTTAACATACAGTAGGGCTTCCCTAGTGGCTCAGTGGTAAAGAATCGGCCACCAATGCAGGAGACATAGGCTCAATCCCTGGGTCAGGAAGATCCCCTGGAGAAGGAAATGGCAACCTGCTCCTGTACTCTTACCTGGAAAATTCCGGGGACAGAATAGCCTGGTGGGCTACTGTCCATGGGATTGCAAAAGAGTTGGACATGACTTAGCGACTAAATAACAGCACATATTTTAATAACTTGTTTCAGGTGATCAAATATCCCAAAGAATACTTCGAATATTTAAAATATCTCAGTTCAAGTGTTAAAGATTCTTTCCATAATATCACTTAACTTGCTTTCCAAACTCAGATCTGATCATTTTAACCCATTTTGCAAGGATGGCATGTGGAAAGAGCTTTTATTTAAGATAAATGGTGAGACTGTTTATTTTTTAAAATGCTGGGTCTGTGTATTTGTTGTTGTTTAGTTGCTAAGTCATGTTTGACTCTTTTGAGACCCCATGGACTGTAGTCTGCCAGGCTCCTCTGTTTATGGGACTTTTCAGGCAAGGCTATTGGAGTGGGTTGCCATTTCCTTCTCCAGGGGATCTTCCCAGCACAGGGATTGAACCTGCATGTCCTGCATTGCCCACTTCTCCTGCATTGCAGGTGGATTCTTTACTGCTGAGCCACCAGGGAAGCCCATTATCAAGGACTAAAATAAAAGTATAGTGCTAGGTAATTTTTTCCACTTATTTCTTTACTTAAAGTAATCTAGTCAAGGTCTCATCTGCCTGTTATAGTTAGAAGGTCATGTATTAGAGCTGTGATGTCTTTAGCAGGAAAATAGTTCACAACTGGGAAAATATAGTTATGAAATTACTTTCAAGAGCATGAGAAATCTAGAGAGATGCTTATACCATTTTAGCCAGAAGACTCAGGAGATGCAAAGACAACATTCTGGATCAGTTTCAAGAACAGTGGGTTTATATTTTGAAAATCCACAACATGTACTAATTGCAACTGAATGTAAATTACTAGAAAATCAAACTAAATTTAGATGTATCAATAAAACAGTGTCCTACACATGGCAATTCTGCATTTATAAAAGATATTTTTAAAAAGCAGCATATATATTTATGGTAAAAACATACCTGAACTTTTATTTATTTTATTTTTGGCCTTGCCACTTGGCTTATGGAATCTTAGTTTCCCAGCCAGGGATCAAATGCAGCCTCCCTTCCGTGAAAAGTGCAGAGTGTTAACCACTCGACCACCACACACCTGGATTTTTAAAAAGAAGTATCTTTTTTTTGATATCTTGAAATATCATCTAAAAACCAGAATTAGAAAAAGAAATCTTTTTTTTCACATATTTTTCCTAGGTAGTATTTGAAAAGGACATTGTTTAATATCTAACTCAACATGCATGAATTATCAGTGCCATTTTAAAATATGCAGGTCTAAACATAAGATTTATTTTTCTCATGTGGACCCACAAAAAACCTCAACCATCCAACATTTTTTGCTGTATGTTTTTTTTCCTCCATTTTTTCAATACTCTCCTTTCTCATCCAGCAGAGCAGAGCAGTAAGTTCCTGGGAGAACAAAACTGTAGCCACATCTTACCACGTCTTTTATGAATTGACTTTCCTATGAAAGACGTAGTAGAAGGAATTCAAAATCTTACTCGTTTTACCTGACACATATCTGAGTTATGAAGTAAACAATCATGCACATTTCCTTTCAAGATACTTAAAATGTTCCTCAGTTGCTTTTCTTTGTGGACATAGTGTCTGGGGAGTAGACTGGACCTCATATTGTGGGTTTTTCCTCCCAATGCATTTCATAGCTCACTTCCTTCTCCACCTTGCTCTCCCCACTTCAATTTCTTCTGTCTTTCATTAGAGTGAAACAGTCCAGAAAAGCTGCTCACTGGCCTCCACTGAGGGACTTTCAGATAAACCAGTGATTGAAAGAATGCATGCATCAATTTTGCCTCCTCTGAACTATAAAATTATTAAGGTCAAGGCAGCTGGTCATAGTCAAGATATGGGCTCTGGAGTAAGAGCATCTGAGTTTGAATGTGGACCCTTCTGTTTATTGGCTGTGACTGTAGTCTTGCCCTGTGTCTCTGTTCATTCATCTGCAAAATGGGCATAGTAATGGCTCTTATTTAATAAGATTGTGAAGCGTAGTAAATTTACTAATATGTATAAAGCTCTAAGTGAGGCTCAATTTCAGCCCACAGTCAGAGCAAGCACTCGATTTATTTAGTATTTTGGGGGAACTTTTTATTCTGTATGGGGGTATAGCTGATTCAGGATGTTGTAATAGTTTCAGGCCAATGTGTTTAGTCGACACCTGTTAAGGGCTGACTAAGTGCTGGGCACCATTGACACGTGACAGAGACAGATTCCTGCCCTTGGCTGACGTTCACAGGGAGCAAGTAGACCATGAGCTGTGAACTTGGTAAGAAGTGTGTTAGCAGGTGATGAGGAAAAACAAGGAGCAGCAGGAGGGGAATGGAGAGAGCCAGAGCGTGTGGGTGTGGGCGGCAGGTTTTAGCTGGATAACGGGGAAGAGCTTACAGAGGAGGCTATGGGGGGCACACAGGACAGATGGGGGATTTAACCACGTGCATATCTGAGATGAGATGGTTCTAGGCAGGGGTCGCAGCCAATGCAAGGGCCCTAACATTGGGTGTTTGGGGGAAAAGCATGTCGCTTAGTCACCTTTTGTGTCAAATCACATCCTGAGCCCACAACCCATAATGAGACCTGAGCCAGCAGGGAGGTGAGTTGAAGGGGATGAAATCACAGGGGCAATGAAGCCAGGTTTTATAGGACCTTGTGAACCATGTAAGAGCTTTGATTCTCCCTCTGTGAGGTCTGCATGGAAGAATTTCAGGGTCTTATAAGATTCCTCTCCCTTGTGGCTCAGATGGTAAAGAATCTGCCTGCAATGCGGGAGACCCGGGTTTGATCCGTGGGTTGGGAAGATCCCCTGGAGAAAGGAATGGCAATCCACTCCAGTATTCTTGCCTGGAGAATTCCATGGACAGAGGAGCCTGGTGGGCTACATCCATGGGGTCACAAAGAGTCGGACACGACAGCGACTGCACTTTGATTCTGCCTCTGATGTTGAGACTAGACTAAGGGTTAGCATAGCCCGTCGTCCTTGCTAAAAGGCTCTGCAGGACAGGGTATGCATGAGACTCAATGAAGTGGGTAGTTCATTTACTGTAAGGCCTTCCCAGGTGGTGCCAGTGGTAAAGAACTTGCCTGTCAATGCAGGAGACTCAGGGGACACAGGTTTGATTTCTCAGTGAGGAAGATCCCCTGGAGAAGGAAATGGCCACCCACTCCAGTATTCTTGCCTGGAGAATTCCAGGGACAGAGGAGGCTGGTGGATGCTTCTCCAGTCCACATATTGCTATTCATTTGCCTTTTCACATCTAGGTTTTCTCCCCTTATTCAGATTTCCTCCCTTGTGATTTCTGGGGTCTGCTAGGCCAAAAGAAAGAGTTACACTCAGTCACTTGGAGTCAGAGAATGAAAATTTGACTGCCTTTAGTCCAAGCAGTTGACATACATATGCAAATCACTTGAGTGTGATGATGGGGACGTCATAACGGGAGATGCATGCCCTGCTTTTAAGCATGCCCTGCTTTGATGCATGCCCTGCTTTTAAGCACTCATGTTTCTCCACTGCTGCCTATATGCGTTAATATATGATATTTATCTTTCTCTTTCTGACTTACTTCACTCTGCATAATAGGCTCTAGGTTCATCCACCTCATTAGAACTGACTCAAATGCATTCCTTTTTATGGCTGAGTAATATTCCATTGTGTATATGTACCACAAACAGACAGAAAAATCAGACTTATGGACACAGGGAGATGGGGAGGAGAGGGTGAGATGTATGGAGAGAGTAACGTGGAAACTTACATTACCCTATATAAAATAAATAGCCAACAGGAACTTGCTGTATGTCTTAGGAAACCCAAACAGGGGCTCTGTATCAACCTAGAGGGGTGGGATGGGGAGGGAGATGGGAGGGAAGTTCTAAAGGGAGGGGATATGTGTACACCTATGGCTGATTCATGTTGAGGTTTGACAGAAAACAACAAAATTCTGTGAAGCAATTATCCTTCATTTAAAAAATAAATAAATTTTTAAAAAAGAGAAGGTTAAAGCAGAGGAAGGCTTCCTAACTCATTCTGGAAGACCAACATCTTCCTAAAACTTAAAACCAGAAAATGACATCACAAGAAAATAAAACTATACATCAATCTCTCATAAACACAGATGTAAAGTTTTCAACAAAATACTAGCAAATCAAATTCAGCTATGAATAAAAGTATTATACACCACACACACACACACAAAATGCACACATGTTGAAAGCTTTAAAAATGTCATGTAGGGTAACCAAAGCACATCTGTGGCTGGGCAGGCTTAAGGTACCTGTTCCTGATGGCCGCTTAATGCTGGTTTACCTTAAAGATGCCTGGGAGTGGGGGTGGGGAGAAGCGGGCCACAACTCCCTCTCCACTCTGCACACCGTGCGTCACAGAAGCCTAGACTGTCCTCTGCTGGACCTTGGTGCGGTTTAGGAAAGGTGCTTGGTTTGGTGTGCAGAGGGCAAGCTGTGCTTCTGTTCCTGCTTGTCCCCTCAGCCGGAGGCTTTTGTGCAGTGCCCTACCTGCACATCACATCCTCTGGGACACGACGAAGTTCGAACGAAACCATGAAGGTTATTTCCCTCTTGGAAGCAGGCATGTGTTCCTCCTGGCTTGTGTGATCTTCCACGTTGATGACCTAGCTGCTTTTCTCTCTCTTATCATCTTAGACTTAGTAATTCAGCCTCTCTGTCTTGAATTCAAACTCTCTGGATGAGAGTTTGATGGGTTTGGCCAGTTGCCTGTCAGTAGAGACTGGGTCCAGGGCAGCCTGTTAGCTCTTAGGAGCGCTCAAGAACCCATTCCTATGCCAATCATCCTTGTCTAGGGCATAAACGTCACACACCTGGTAGGGAATATGCCCAGTGAATATCTCCATGTGCAATGTAATCTTCAAGAGCAACTGTTTGCTCTCTAGGATATACTGGGCAAAGTAGCTTAATTTATAGGAAACTGCCTAATAATGTTATATTAGAATTTTCTCTTTGGATACCCTGAGAAAGAAACTGAAATGCATAGTAATCTAATATAAACAGGGCTTGTGTTTACCAGAGGGAGGTCATCTAAATGTACAGTTTAATAGTCAATAAATGCAACCAAAGGATGAATTCCTCGTATCATGCCTGGGGTCGATTTAGTCAGTCACCTTATGCTGTGGCAATATCCCGGTCAATAGTCTTATCATCTTGCTTTCTAAATACAGCAAGTTCTTTATGTATGTACCTTCAAGTTGAGAAGCTTCAAAGCTGCGAACGTGTGTTTGCATGACTGATCACGTAAGTTAGTTCACATTTCTGGTGTATATCATCGCGTGTGTGTATCTCTCCAGGTGGCTGTGCTTTTGTGTACTTTACTGTTCAGTGCTGTATAGAGCACAGCACTGCAGCATCTTTATGTCAAGCCCAGGATGTCCAGCAGCACGTGCAAAAGCAGACAGAGGTGATGGAGCTGTTGCCACGGTGCTTTTCAAGGTACTGTACTGTAATATTAAAAATGTTTTCTCTATTTTCTATTTCTTTTAATATATTGTTCGTGTGAAAAGTATTATAAACACATTACTGTACGGTATTATATAGCCGATTTTGTTAGTTGGGTATCTAGGCTGACTTTGTAGGACTTAACGAACAAGTTGGACTTACGAACGTGCTCTCGGAATGGAACTCGTTCGTATGTAGGGGACTGTATGTGTTTCTGCCTTTCTATTATTGCTCTCATTCACATGCTTCTGTCATCTGTTATAATCACCATCGTAACATTCCCAAGGATCTCTCAGTTTGTACTGCCCTCCCCTTCCTTTAAACCATCTCTACATCACCACCAGAACTATCTTTCCAGAGTACAAATCTATTACTGGTCACGTGGCTCTGACTGAGACTCTAGTGACTCCGTTGCCTTCCAGAGGACATTTTAGCCCTATTCCGTGAGAAGCTCTTCATAACTTAATCCCTTCTTGACATCCAAGAGCTATTCCCACTGCACTCCTGAATCTCGGTTAAGATTCTTAAACCCCTAAGCCTTTTGATACGATGGCCAGCCCTTTCTCCTTCACTTGGCCGACTCCCCCTTGACACAGAGGCTGCAATATTTGAGAGGCCTCCTTATTCCAACTACAGCATTAGGGTCTCTCTTTTGGAGGCTTTTGAGTTTCTGAGCTTCCTTACATTCAAACATAATGTGACTGTGTAGTAATTCTTGGTTTCCATGCTCCTCTTCTTTACTTTATTGTGGGATTCTCAAAGACAGCCACTCAGAGCACCTATCTCTATAAACCCAGGACTGTTCACCATGTCTGACTCATAATGGCTGATCAAAAATAATTTAAAATGGAATCAAACGGAGTAGCCCTTGTCCCTCAAGGGTCTCCTCCAAAGGACGCTGAGCTTTCTTGAGTGAAGTTTACTCCCCATTGTACTCCACCCTCAAAGCTCTATTTTAGAATAAAGACTGTAATATGACTTCTTCTCTCCTGCCTGTGTTTTACAGTACCAGTTCTATTCCCCCAAAACTTTCCTTAATGTTGATTCCAATATATGATCTAATGATCGAGTGCCACTGAGACCTAAGGATGGCTAAACACCGGGCTGCCTTTTTCTTTTGAGTCTTGCAGTCTCTTGAGTGTGATTGATCTCATGTCTGACTCATTGAGCTTACTTTCAGAGAGTCTGGCTCAAAACGGAGCTCGTCTTTGTCGAGTGCAGGCTGGTCTGTCTGAGAAGCCACGGTGACTTTCAGGTGAGGGAGGAGGGGCTCAGTTGTGACCTGGAAGCAGGAGTCTCACCCAGACGATCGTTAGGCTTTGATCACGCTCCCAGGTATAGCTGATCACCAGGCTGGAAGAGAATGCTCTCTCCTTTCAATTGTGTTTTATCGTTATATCTTACAGGCTAACAAAAACCCAATTCTTCACATGGTTGATTATCCAAACCTTCCCTGAGGTCCTATTTCCTTTTTCTCCCCCCAACAGGCAAATCCTTTTTTATAGTCACACTTTCAAGTGTCTACAAGGTTTCCTCTATAATTCAGTTCAATGGCCACCTCCTATAAGGAACTGATGAGCTTTTGGGCTGGTTAGGAGTGTTTCTTTTCCACACCTCCTAAGAAAGTACTCTACCAATGAATCACCAATTTAAGATGCTCATTTGTTATTTTACTTTAAGCAGGCTCTACATTATAATTTAACAGCGTAATGGAATCCCTACTTTAGTTGACAAACACTGTGGTGCAAATGATTTAATTTACCAGCTCGAGCATCAGTCTACATATTATTGTACTGATCAGTCATTGCGTACTAAAATCACTCATCCTTAATGTAATGATTTGGTATCCCTACAGAGAATTCCAGTCATCAGAATGTCATTAGATACAGTAAAAAATGAAAATTACTATTACACAGCAGTAAACACTATTAACTGTTAGTTAAAATAGCATTTAATTTAGCCGTGCAAGAGTTTACAAATTTTCACAGTTTACTTGGTCCTCGAATAATTGTCCCTGTGAAGTTAATGACACTTCTGCCAATGAAATGACAGAATGAGGAGGGAGGGATGATGAACTGGTGTTTTTGTGTGGCAGATGTCATCTCATGACAGTGCAGGGCCTGGCTATCTGGGACATTTCATTGAGAAGGAAAAGAAGCAGGCTGGCATCCTCAAACTCTGATTCAAGGCAGTAGAGTTTGTGTGCTTTTGGAGGGCAGAGGCCTGTTCAGTGCTCAGTCGTGTCTGTTTGCGACCCCATGGACTGTAGCCTGCGAGGCTCCCCTGTCCTGGCAATTTTCCAGGCAAGAATATTGGAGCGGGTTGCCATTTCCTACTCCAGGGGATCTTCCCGACCCAGGGATTGAACCCATGTCTCCTGTGTCTTCTGCGTTGGCAGGTGGATTCTTTACTACGTAAGCCACGTGGGAAGCCCTCGGAATGCAGAGGAAAGTTAAGCATAGTTGGATGGAGGAGGAAATTATGCCTCCCAGGGGCCTTTTTCTTTCTCCATCAGCTCAGGTTCACACTCTGGCATTCCAGGTGTCTACTGCAGCGCTGATGAACCAGGGCGGCCATAAAGTTCTCGCCAGTGTCCCTGGCTGGTGGATCTGATCTTGTTGGGAATTATGGGCCTGGTTGGAAAGTATTTTGCACAAGGCTCTCCAACCCCAGGCTTACAAACAGCACCAGCTTAAGTTGCAAAAGATGCATTTACCTTGAAACGGCCTCTCTCTGCTGCAGCCTGAGTCCAGCATTCCCCAGCTTTAAATAAAATCAGCAGCACCATCGACCATGCCTGTAAATGTGGGCGCTCTGTGGGTGCCTTGGCTCCAGAGCTCTGACTTCATCCAAGCCGTTGTGATTCATTTCCTTGTTTATTCCATAACTGCGTGTTACTGAATTTGGGTTCTGTGCCCATAATGTTGAACTTAGATATGGAAAGGGACACCAGGGACCTCTCTGTATATGCAGAAGGTAATAAAAACCAAATAACAGGCAGGACCGCTTCCTGCCTTGCTCATGCCTCTCATGCCAACTCAACGGGGAAAATGAGATTGGGAAATGACCAGCCCTGGTTAGACAACGGTCGGGCGAGATGGTGCCCGGTTTGCAGAATCTTGAAGGAGTGCTCTAGTGAATGCCAATCCTAAATCAATGAAGTCGCAGTAATGTGGCAAGATGTGTATCCATGGAAAGTGTTTCCAGTCTGCAGTACGGCACCGCCAGCCATATTTCATCGAGAAAATGCAACAGAGAATTGCCTGGAAATGGATTCTTTATTACTCATGGCATGATGGGGTAGAAATATTTGGCAGCAGAAGGCATCGGGTGAATAAGGAGACACGCGTGCTCCCACCGAGGTGACATTCCAGGGGCTTGGGTGGTACACGCTTGGTCCTGCTACACCCACTGTCCACAAATTACACACCGGGTACCAGTATGGTGGTCTCTGAGACGTTATCGTTCAGAGTAGTTGCATTTTTCACCGTGGAAAGCAACTTGGGACGAAAGTGTAGGGAAAGAGCAATTGGCCAGGTGGCCGGGGTTAGGCTCTCTCAACCCGTGGCCTCTGGCTCTGGCCCCACATTTTGGAAATAATGATTATGTAATGCTGAGACCTCTTGCGGCACTGTGCACGTGCGTCAGGAGGGTCTCGCTTGGCCCCTGGGCTACTTCTGTTCTGTAAGCGTATATGGACTCCACCTGGAAAAGCCCTCGGTGTTGTGTTGGGTGTGTTGTGCTATGTGATGTCTGCTGCATTATGGCTGTGTTATGGCGGCGATGACCGCTCGGTCAACCAGGAGCACGGAGAATACGGCAGGTCGGCTGCTGCTACAGCTGCCGCATCAGCCAGGAGGGAGGAAACGCATCTGCAGTTCCTACAGCTCCTCGCATCTTCTTCCAGCCTCTTAGCTCTTGCCTTGCCTACCCTGGTTCAGCAGCATGAACAGTGAGACACCGAGATACAAGACAGTCACTGCTACCATGTGAGAAAAAGTACCACGTTTGCTGCCTCAGACTCAGGGTTTACCTGAGTTATTTGTCCAAGATGCAGGTGACCAGGGCCTGTGGGAAGGGCTTCCCTGATAGCTCAGTTGGTAAAGAATCCTCCTGCAATGCAGGAGACCCCGGTTTGATTCCTGGGTCGGGAAGATCCGCTGGAGAAGGATTAGGTTACCCACTGCAGTATTCTTGGGCTTCTCTTGTGGCTTAGCTGGTACAGAATCTGCCCACAAGGGTTCGATCCCGGGGTTGGGAAGATCTCCTGGAGAAGGGAAAGGCTACCCACTCCAGTATTTTGTCCTAGAGAATTTCATGGACTGTACCCATGGGTTCACAAAGGGTCAGTCACGACTGAGCGACTTTCACTTTCACTTCAGGCCCTGTGGTACAGGATCGTTTCTTGCCACTAAAGTGAGACGCCAAGCGCAGATTATTCCTCTGTGAAATGGACACAGATTTATTTCAGAGTGATCTTCAGGATCAAAGTCTAAAATCATTATTCTAAGAGTGTCACTGTATGAAGGGTTCCTGAATTCTTTCCCTTTACAACTGTCCTCATCCTACCTGCTGAGAAAGGCAGTGAAATGGCCATGTGTGGAAATCACGCTAATGGGAACATTTTATCTGCCTGTATAGCTGATGGGTCCCAGCAAGACCCAGCATTTGTCCTGTGCATTTCTACTTCCCTAGGACAGAAGGACTCAGCATTGTGGTTGGGTCAGAATGAATTTCATTGCACTTTCAGGAACCAGCCAGTGGGTCTAGCCCGGCCAATGCCTTTCAGGGGTGGGTGTGTGTGTGTGTGTGTGTGAGATCTACAATATCACGATACTTAAAATTCCATTTGTGTTCTCAAATAGAGTTTTTGGTTAGCTTTTGACCCAAAACATGGAAATCCCTTTGCTGGCATATCCCTAACTGAAATTTTCTGTTATGCCTCAAATACTCATCAGAAATAGCCAGACCCAGTGATTCAGTCTAGGACCAGTTCCTCAGTGGCTGAGTTGATAACGAACCCGCCCACCAGTGCAGGAGATGCAAGAGATGATGGTTCAATCCCTAGGTCAGGAAGATCCCCTGGAGAAGGAAATTGCCACCCACTCCAATGTTCTTTCCTGGAAAATTCCATGGATAGAGGTGCCTGGCGGGCTACAGTCTATGAGGTCACAAAGTGTCAGACACGACTGAGCATGTAAACACCAATGTTAGGGAATGGACTGACAATGGCGAGGACTTGCGCGCATATTAGCCAAGGTTCTCCAGAGAACAGAACCATCTGGAGACAGACAGGCATACATTTATTATAGGAATTGGCTCATGTGATTTTGATGGAGTCCTACTGTTTGCTGCCAGCAAGATGGAGAACCAGGAAAGCTGGCAATGGAGGCCTGAGGATTCGGGGGCGGCGGGCAATGGTGTAAGTCTTATTTCAAGTCCCAGGACCCAAGAACCAGGAATGTTATTATCTGAGGGCAGGAGAAGATGAATGTCCCTGCTCAACCAGAGAGTAAACTGGCCTTCTTCCTTAGCCTTTTTCTTCCATTCAGGCCCTCAGCAGAGAGGAGGAAGCTCACCCACGTTGGTGAGGGTGAGCTCCTTCCTCAGGATACTGATTCAAATGCTGACCTCTTGCAGAAACAACTTTACAGACACATCCAGAAATAAACAACTTCACGGACACATGCCAGCTATCTGGGCGTCCTTAGCATAAGTCCTTGAACATAAGATTATTCTTTTTTTTTTAAATTTATTTATTTTAATTGGAGGCTAATTACTTTACAATATTGTATTGGTTTTGCCATACATCAACATGAATCCACCACGGGTGTACACGTGTTCCCCATCCTGAACCCCCTTCCCACCTCCCTCCCTGTACCATCCCTCTGGGTCGTCCCAGTGCACCAGCCCCAAGAATCCTGTATCCTGCATCGAACCTGGACTGGCGATTCGTTTCTTATATGATATTATACATGTTTCAATGCCATTCTCCCAAATCATCCCACCCTCTCCCTCTCCCACAGAGTCCAAAAGAGTGTTCTATATATCTGTGTCTCATTTGCTGATCGCATACAGGGTTTTCGTTACCATCTTTCTAAATTCCATGTATATGTGTTGCTGCTGCTGCTGCTGCTAAGTCGCTTCAGTCGTGTCTGACTCTGTGAGACCCCATAGACAGCAGTATATTGTATTGGTGTTTTTCTTTCTGGCTTACTTCACTCTGTATAATAGGCTCCAGTTTCATCCACCTCATTAGAACTGATTAAAATGTATTCTTTTTAATGGCTGAGTAATATTCCTTTGTGTATATGTACCACAGCTTTCTTATCCATTCATCTGCTGACTAAACACCACAACCTGTAAATAAACTAGCCAGTTAATCCTCACTAATTGGTTTTCTTCACTGTTAAGAATAAGCTTGACTTATGAGGAACTTTCTTAGCCTTCAGTGTTGATCTAAGTTGGGCAGAATAATCAGAAAATAATTAATTTGTATGCACCAATAAGATGAATATTCACTGGAAGGACTGATGCTGAAGCTGAAGTTCCAATACTTTCTCCACCTGATGCGAAGAGCTGACTCACTGGAAAAGACCCTGATGCTGGGAAAGATTGAGGGCAGGAGGAGAAGGGGACGACAGAGGATGAGATGGTTGGATAGCATCACTGACTCAATGGACATGAGTTTGAGCAAACTTCAGAGATAATGAAGGACAGGGAAGCCTGGTGTGCTGTAGTCCATGGAGTGGCAAAGCATCAGACACGACTGAGCAACTAAATAACAATGACAATTACTGTGAATCTGGTATACTCTCCATTTCTGGTAGGCACTCTTTGTGAATCAGCGTGTTTTACTTATTTGTGGAACATATTTGAATGCTTACTTTATTACTTCAGAAATGTACTGTACTCCTGATTCATCGTTGTGTTTTTATTTAAACCAATCTACAATGTAGCTCATAAACATTACTGGAAATGAATTTACATTCTACAATCTATTAATCTAACCCTACTCATTACATACGTGAACCGATAAATGGCCAATAAATCAAGCCATGTGAAACAATAAAACAAATTAACCAGCATCATTTAAATAATTGCCATCCCGAGCAAGCAGAACAAAGTCTCACCAATTAACACTTTAAGGGTGTTCTCACGTGAATCTCGTCCTTACACAAATAGCACTAAACTTCAGATGGATTTTGGAAACCATGTGAGAAAAACAGTGGAAATCAAGGTTGTTGGAACTGGCCCTGAGTTTTTCCTGCTCCTGTGAATGTTTAAATTTGAACCATCTCCAAAGGAAGGCCCGTCTGCTTAGCTCCAGCCTCAGCATCCCTGGGTTACTTTCCCTTTCCCAGTTTTGAGGGACAGGGCCGCGAAGGCCCGTGCCACGTATCATCTCGGAAGGCCATTTTCTGGAGCAGGCGCACCTTGCAGCAGGGAGGACCACCGGATCTCCAGGCAGGTGTTGTAGCCTTGCTGGTTATTTCCCAGCTGGGTGAATTAAACTTCTGTAGGCCTCGATTTCTTCATCTGTAAAACTGAGATACTGATGGGATTTGCCTGAAGAAGACCAAATGTGTAATGTATGGAAAGCACTTCGCAGCGGCTATTGTGGTGTTCAGTTAACGACTGACGCTACTACTGCTGTAAGTCCTTCTGCCACTTTGCGTTTGCACTCAGTCGCGAAGTCGTCTGACTCCCTGAGACCCCAGGGACTGCAGCCTGCCAGGCTCCTTTGTCCATGGTATTTCCCAGGCAAGAATACCGGAGGGGGTTGCCATTTCCTTTTCCAGGGGATCCTCCTGGCCCAAGGATCGAACCTCTGTCTCCTGCATTGGAAAGCAGATTCCTGAGCCCTGAGCCACCCAGGAAGCCTTTACTCAAGGGTATACTCCCTTCCTTTCCCTACTGCATTTTTTTTTTTTTTACATTCTGCTTTGTTCTTGGGACTTAGGAGTACTTGTGGAGTCTGTGTGTGTCTGCTTTTTGATATTGTGATGTATGTCTATATTGATACCTAGAAATAGAAAGGGAATCAATTCTAATTAATCTCTAATTTCCCATAAAAAATAACCAGCTTTGCACCTCTGGAATAAACCCCACTTGGTCATGGTATATAATTCTTTTAAATATATTGCTGAATTCTATTTGCTAATATTTTGTTAATTTTTGTGTTGATGTTTATGAGAGCTATTGTTCCGTAGCTTTTTTCTTTTTTTAATAATCTTTGTCTGGTCTTGGTATCAGGGTAACATTTGCTTCACAAAATGAATTGAAAAGAGTTTCCTCATTTTCTATTTTCTGGAAGTGATTTGTAGAATTGATATTAATTCCTCTTTAAACATCTAGAATCCACCAGTAAAATCATCTGGGCCTGGAGGTTGCTTTTTGGGGAGCTTCTGAATTACCAATTCAATTTCCTCAATAGTTACAAGGCTATTCAAATGCTCTGCTTCATATTAGGTGAATTGTAGTAATTTGCATTTTAAAAGAATTGCTTCCATTTCAAAGTTGTCAAATTTATGTCTGTAAAGTTATTGGTTGGGCTTCTCAGGTGGCTCAGTGGTAAAGAACCTGCCTGCCAATGCAGGAGACCCATGAGACGGGTTTTGATCCTTGGGTCAGGGAGATCTCCTGGAGAAGGAAATGGCAACCCACTCTGGTATTCTTTTTCTTAAAAAAAAATTATTTATTTATTTTAATTGGAGGATAATTACTTTGCAATATTTTGATGGCCTCTGCCATATATCAACATGAATCAGCCATAGGAATACATGTGAGCTCTCGCTCCTGAACAACTCCCTTCCCCACCTCCCTCCCCACCCCATCCTTTGTGGTTGTCACAGAGCACCAGCTTTGGGTTCCCTATATCATACATCAAACTGTCACCACTCCAGTGTTCTTTCCTGGAGAATCCCATGGACAGAGGCGCCTGGTGGGCTACAGTCCATGGGGCTGCAAAGAGTTGGACGTGACTGAGCATGCATGCACACACTACTCTATCTAATATCAAGATAGTCACTTCTACTTTCTTTTGATTAGTGTTTGCATGATAAATAACTATTCCTTGATTAATGCTTGCATGATTTATCTATCTTTACTTTCAACTTGCCTTTATTGCTATATTTGAAGTGACTTTCTTGCAGACTACATATAGCTGGGTCACATTTTTAATCTGTTCTGTCAATCTTTGTCTTTTAATTGGAAAAATTCAATGTAATTATTGTAATAATTAAGTTCAACATAAATTCAATGTAATTACCGGTATGTTAGGGCTTAAGTCTGTCATTTATTTATTTTTTTTGTTTTTGGTTTGTTCTATTTTTCATTTTTCTGTTTTCTTTTTCCTAGCTTCCTCAGGGTTACTTGAAGGTGTTTTGGAATTTTATTTTGATTTATCTTTTGTGTTTTTGGATGTGTCTGTGTTTTTCAATGCTTGCTATAGGTATTGTATTATATATATATAATATATATATTATATATATATATAAGTTACTGCAGTATGTTGATGTTGCCACTTTACTGATTTCAGCCGAGTAGAAAACTTGTCTTCCCTTTCTCTTTCTCTTTCATATACTCATACAATTAGCACCACATTAGACAGAGTTTGCTTCAACCATCAGATATAATTTAAGACTCAAGCAGAGAAGTACAGCTTATTGTATCTACCCGTATTATTGCTTCCTGTGTACTTGCTTTTTCTTTTTGGCTGCCCTGGGCCTCTGTTGCTGTGAGCAGGGTTTTTCTAGCTGTGGTGAGCAGGGCTGCTCTCTAGCTGTGGACCACGGGCTGTAGGGCTCACAGGCTTCCGTAGTCGTGGTTCCTGGGCTCCAGAGCACGAGCTCAGTAGTTGTGGGGCGCTGACTTAGTTGCTCCCAGGCATGTGGAATCTTCCCAGGCCAGAGACCTAACCGGTGCTCCCCGCATTGCAAGGCAGATTTTAACCACTGGACCACCAGGGAAGCCCCATATTTCCTTTCTTTATTTTCCTCTTAGAGAATCCCCTTTAGACATTTTTTAAAGAGCAGATTTGCTGGTTGCTAATTCTCTTATTTTTACTTTAAGAATTCTTCTATTTCCTCTTCATTTGTGAAGACTGTTTTTGCTCGATACAGGGTTCTGACGGACAGTTCTTTTCTTTCAGCGCTTGTAAAGCGTGCCACTTCCTTCTGGCCTCCATGATTACTGATAAGACATCTTTAATTCAAATTGTTCCCCTACAGGTAAGATGTCATGCTTCTCTTGTTGCTGTTGACATTTTAAAAAATTTGCCTCTGTTTTCTTGCTTTGATGTGTCTTGGTGTGAATTTCTTTGGGTTCATCCTAACTGAGATCTGCTGTGTTTCTTGTATGTCTTTTGACAGAGCTGGGAAAATTTCAGGCACTATTTCCTTTTCAGCGCTGTCTTCTTTCTCCTCTCTTTCTGAGATGCCAATGACACAAAGGTTAAGATCTCTGGTTACAGTTCTGCAGGGCTCCGAGGCTCTGTTCTTTTCTAGTTTATTTTTTCTTTGTTGTTCAGGTTTGGTTAACTTCCATTGTTTTGTTTCAGTTCACTTATTGTTTTTCCTTTGTCCCTTTCATTCTATTATTGAATACATGGCAAAGTTTTTTATTTTGGTTACGGCATTTTTCAGTTTCACAATTGCCACTTGGATTTTCTTTACATCTTCTATTTGTTTGCTGAGAATTTTTATTTCTTACCTGAGATTTTCTGTTTTTCACTTGTTTCAAGTGTGTTTGTAAATAACTCATTCTGGCATTTTTATAATTATTGCTTTAAAGTCTTGGTCAGATACTTCTGACATCTCTATCACCTTAATGGTGGTATCTATTGATTGTCTTTTTTTCATTCAGTTTGAGATCTTTCTGGTTCTTGGTATGATGAGTGATTTTCAGTTGAAATCTGGACATTTGCGGTATTATGTTTTGAGATTCTGGATCTTCTTTAGCCCTTCTGTTTCAGTTGGCTTCTTTTGATGCTGCATGGCAGTATATAAGAAGGGTTTCCTTTAGGATGGACTCATTACCACCCTCTTTACCGCCCTATGTGCTAAGTCGCTTCAGTCGTGTCTGACTCTTTGCGACCCCATGTACTGTAGCCTGCCAGGCTCCTCTGTCCATGGGATTCTCCAGGCAAGAATACTGGAGTGCGTTGCCATGGTCTCCTCCAGGGGAATCTCCTCAATCCAGGGATCAAACCCGAGTTTTTTATGTTTCCTGCACTGGCAAGCAGGTTCTTTGCTGCTAGTGCTCCCTGGGAAGCCCTCATAACCGCCAGGTAGGGGTAAAAATCAGGGAGCCCCTCATTAGTGTGAGAGGAGCTGGGAGTTCCCGTGCTCGCCAGGCTTCCACCGACAGCTCTGCGGCTGGGCACAGAGGAGCTTTGTGATTGCTCCCCTCGTGGCCTCCACGGACACCATCCTCTGGAGAGGATGAAAGTCCCAGCTCCCTGTTTGGCCTTCTCTGGGTCTACCAGCCCCGCAGGTGTGTTTGAGCACCTTGTTACAGCCTTGCTAGGAAATCTAGACCCTCCACTTGGCCTTTGCTGGTGTGGATGTGGGTGGGACTCACAGCTTTTTTAATAGTGTTTGCCTAGAATAGAATAGTTACCATCTGAACATTTTTCTGGCTTGCTAGCATGCCCCTTTTCCAGTGCTTAGGCCTTTTTTTGCTGTCTTAAATATTTATTTATTTGTTTTTGACTGTGTTGGCTCTTAGGTGCAGCGTATGCAGGATTCTCCAGGTGAGATGCGTGGGCTTAGCTGCCCTGAAGCATGTGGGATCTTGGTGCTCTGACCAGGGATCTAACCTGTGCCCCCTGCATTGGAAGGCGGATTCTTAACCCCTAGACCACCAGAGAAGCCCTGGGGTTTTGGTTTTGTTTTTCTCTGTGCTTGTTGCAATTTCCAAGTTGAATTCTCAGCTACAAGTCTGGGATATACGAACCGAAAAGAAAACTTGCAGAACTCATCCCTGTATCATTCTTTGGGTCCTGAGATGGTGCTTCTCCTTTTCAGAGTTTTCTTATGTTTGTTTTACATATAATGCCCAACATCTATAGTTGTATTTAGCAGAAGGAATAGGGGAAAATACATCTATTTCTTCATCTTCCCAGAAGTAGAAATCCTAATTGACTCCTGTTTTGAGGGCAATGTTGAATTCATCAATTTCTCCTTTTTTTTTCCTAAGTATTTTTATTGTTTTCCATCTTTTCCTACTGTCTCAGAAGACGAAATTCTACTTCTCTGGGGTTGTAGTAACTTCTTATGACTCCCAGACCTATCCCAGTTTCTCTTGTCTGCTCTAATAATTTGTTCCACCAACAATCCCATCCTACTTGTATCTTCTTTGGCATTGCCTTTCTTTGGGATTGGAAATAAAACTGACCTTTTCCAGTCCTGTGGCCACTGCTGAGTTTTCCAAATTTGCTGGCATATTGAACATAGCATTTTAACAGCATCATCTTTGAAGATTTTAAATAGCTCAGCTGGAAAGACTGGGTGCTAAAGAATTGATGCTTTTGAACTGTGGTGCTGAAGAAGACTCTTTGAGACTCCCTTGGACAGCAAGGAGATCAAACCAGTCAATCCTAAAGGAAATCAACCCTGAATATTCATTGGATCATTCAAGGACTGATGCTGAAGCTCCAGTATGTTGGCCACCTGATTCTTGAAGGAGACACTGCCCTTCAAACACTGCTTGAAGAGAAGATTGAAGGCAAAAGAAGGGAATGACAGAGGATGAGATGGTTGGATGGCATCACCAAGTCAATGGACATGAGTTTGAGCAAACTCTGGAGATAGTGAAGGACAGGGAAGCCTGGCGTGCGGCAGTCCATGGGGTCACAAAGAGTTGGACACGACTTAGCGACCGAACAGCAACAAAAAACTTCCCAGGGTTACCGCAACATTATCCCCACTGAGGGACACCAGGCTCCTACAAAACTAAAATATCTGATCATTCTTTCATCCTAACTGCTTCTTCCTCCTCCAGCTCTTAAGATGGAAGCATCCTCTCCATTCTTCCCTAGCACTTCTGCTCTTTATTAGAGTACTCATCAATTTAGAAGTTGTATTAGAAGTATTTATATGCCGACAGTATTTCTACTACACTATTAGCTTTGGATGAGGTTGGTTGATCATTCATTAACTCATTCAACAGATTTAAGAAAAATTTTTATTGAGGTATAGTTGATTTACAATGTTGTATTAATTTCTTCTTTATAGCAAAGTGACTCAGTTAAACACATGCATATAATTTCATATTCTTTTCCATTATGGTTTCACAAGATATTGAACATCGTTCCCTGTGCTGTGCAGTAGGACCTTGTTGTTCATCCATCCTAAGGAAAGTCAGAAAGAGAAAGACAAATAATATATACCGTGTATATTAATACATGGAATCTAAAATACACTACAAATCAACTCATCTATGAAATAGAAACAGACTCACAGACACAGAGAACAGACTCGTGGTTGCTAAGACAGGGGGGGAGGGGAGGGAAGGAATGCAAGGTTGGGATTGACAGAGGCATACTGTCATTCACCGGATTTCTAGGCACTGGGGATATGGCAGTGAAAAAAGCTCCTGGTGTTACTTACAGCCCCGGGGTCCTTGTTATTTGTTGCTGTTAGTTGGCTTTCATACTATAAAGAGTGCCTAGTCCGAGATCAATGTCTAGCATATCCAGTAAGTATACTTCTTATTAAAAGAATGAATGAACTAGCAAGCAAGTAAAATGAGATTGCTAAAGCTGCACGATGACTGTTTTAAAACTTCATGGCATTTAAGACTTTTCTGATGAAAGAGAAAATAAAAACCGAGCAGGAGAGGCAAAATATTTATTAGAAATAAATGCAAATGCAGGAATCTGTCATCTGCTTCTTTGGATTATGGCTATGATACAGCAGACATTTTCAACCCATTTTATAAATAATAGCAATATTTAAAGAATATTGGTCTCAAAAGATGTATTTTTGTAAGATAAAAATGATGACTATGGGAACTGTCTATTCCAACTAGCTCTCTATACTTAATTTGAGGCTTTTTAGCATAATAAGACATTTGTCCTCTTTGTGTTTGAGACAGGGGTTTCATTTTACTTCCTATGGAGCTTTCCAGGGTGAATGTTCTGTGGCAGCTTGATGCTCTTATAAACCGTGTCTTCTGTCTCATAGAAGCTTCTTTTCTCAGCTCTCCAAGGTCAGCTTCTGAGCTTAAACAAAAGAGTTGTTGGGGGAAAAGGAACAGCAAACCAGTTGAATGAGCAGCCTCTATGAATGCTTTACTTTCTAGAGTCTGCAGAGCATCGGAATGTTAGCCAGTTCTCACTGACTCCTGTTTTTCACTCCTTATATCTCACTAATGTTGGTACAAAGTCAGCTGTAAAGATGCGAGGCTTAGGCAACTGCCGTTCTGTTTCCCAAACATCATACTCCATATATTTCCTCTGCTCCTTGAAACACATTCACTCCATTAGCAATGGCCAAAAAGAGTAAAACGCATTCCTTCTACAAATTTAATTTGCTTTTCTCTCATCCTGTTCATTGCATTCTTAAATCCCTAGATGTTTCATCAGTTTTTTTTTTTTTTTTAGTTTTCTTATAAAACTCCTTTCAAACACATTTGAAGTTTTAGAGACCTTAGCTAGGTTCCCTTCTTTCGTAATTTCTTTTCTTTTTTTTAAAGCTCCTATAGTTGTGGTTCCTGGGCTCTAGGGCACAGGTTCAGTAATGGAGACACACAGGCTTAGTTGCTCCATGGCATGTGGAATCTTCCTGGATTAAGGACTGAACTGACGGAGGAGAGGAACAGACTGAGCCAACTCCATCTTGAAAAAGAAGGAAACTCCATCTTGCACTTTCAGGTGAGCTTCGGACCATGTGCCTGGTAGCCATGGGGATAACATAACTATGGCCGAACTGGCCTCCCAGACTGATAAACACCAGATTTCACACCAAGATTTCCCGTCGCCAAAAAGAATGTGATGATCCCCTATGTAGTCAATCACTTTTGTAATCAATCACCTTTGTAATCTTGATGGCACCCATTGGTGTAGGCTACAATGCATAACCAGCTGACCCTTCTGATTATGAGTCACGGCTGTAACCTGATTGTATCTCCCTTTAACACTTTCCAGGCTAGGGTTTAAGGAATTTGGGGATTTGGGCTTGAGCAGTACACTTAAGGTGTTAAAGGTTTTCACAAAAGTCAGTTGGGGTCCTTGGCTAAGAGGAGACTCTGCCTTGGGCCTGCCTGTGTAATAAACTGCACTCCAGTATCTGCATTGTCCTTCTGAGTGAGTTTGTTTCCCGGAACGCGTGGCTACAGCAGAACATTGTCCCCTGCATTTTGCAAGGCGGATTTTTAAACACTGGACCACCAAGGAAGTCCCTCTCATAGTAATTCCTAAACCATGCCAAGGATTTGAGGGCCCGGAGTGAATGTCCAATAAGGAGCGTCTAAGACTATACAGGCTGTCACACTTCCATTTGTTTCGGGTGCCAACATGAAGGCTGCATAGTGGTAAAGAATCTGCTTGCCAATGCAGAAGATACAAGAGACTTGGGTTTGATCTCTGGATTGAGAAGGTCCCCTGGAGGAGGAAATGGCAACCCACTCCATTATTCTTGCTGGGAAAATTCCATGGACAGAGGAGCCTGGTGGGCTACAGTCCATGGAGTTGCAAAGACTCAGACCCAACTGAGCACACACACATGTGACACGGGAACTGAAGACTGTTTCTCCCTCAGATCTCTATGTATTGAAATGAATGCTGGGGAAGCTGTAAGTCAAGTCCGTGGGCAGTGTCTTACCTCACACTTTGCAGGCGATACTGGTGATCAGACCTGCTGGATACGGTTGATGTGTAAGGAGAGAATGTCCACCTTCCTTCCCCATCTTACTTCCTTAAAGAATTGGCTATTAGTTTCTAAGAAGAGTTTTGCATCTGTGACCGGGCTTGGCAGTATATGAGACTTAAGTTTTCTGAAGTGATAATTCTCTTGGTGCAATTTTTCCAACAATCATTTACCTTGCCAGTGATTTGATTTCTGATGACATACTGAGACAATCATTATTATTATTTTGGGGAGGGGGACAGGAAGCTCTATTCAGCATGCAACTGTGCTCCTCATGCTGATTTATTCATATTTTAGTGCTAGCGAAGAGGAAGTGAAAGTCGCTCAGTTGTGTCCGACTCTTTGTGACTCCATGGACTATACAGTTCAAGGAATTCTCCAGGCCAGAACACTGGAGTGGGTAGCCTTTCCCTTCTCCAGGGGATCTTCTCAACCCAGGGATTGAACCCAGGTCTCCCGCATTGCAGGCAGATTCTTTACCAGCTGAGCCACAAGAGGAAAGGGAGGCTAAAAAGAAGCTTCTGAGAACAGCAAAGTGGGGAAGTTGGTGAGTTGCAGGCCACAGCAAAACAACTTTCGGACAAAAACCAAAATGGCAGCTGGTTCTGAGATTTCATGAACACATAACAGTCCAAATGCCAAAAAACCCCCAAAAATTCTATTTAAGCAATTTTCCCCCTCTCTATAGGAACCGAGCCTGTCAGCAGCATAAACACTTGCAATCCTGCACTTCCTCGGATGCATGTGCTATCGAAAAGGGAGGTGTTAATTGCTGTGCTAATTACAACATGATTGCTTTGCACTTGTTTTGCACTTGTAGGTGATTAAATTTTTAACGAAGCATATTACTTGGCACTGTTAGCACAGTTAACACATTTCTCTCTCTCTCTCTCTTTTATGCCTTGGGAGAAGTCCCGCACCACAGACCCTTCCCTGGCTGTGATGTGCTGTTGTTGTTTGGAACCAGCCTCTGTGCAAGGCTGTCGGTAACAGGACTCCAGCTTCCTGCTTGGGAAAGAGCAGCGGCCGATTATAATCCTACCCAGCGTGATGGCACTAGCCAGATGCGAACGCGGAACCCACAAAGGTATTAGCTAAAAATTAGGCAGCGCTGCCAACGCCAGTCTCCAGCCTTCGTTTAAAAACCGCAGCGACTCCAGCCAGTCGAGCGGCAGCGTCGTCGGAGGCTTTAGCAGGAAGGTAGAGAGATGACAGCAAGTTCCACGTGATTTATTTCTGCTCTCCAGCCCGCGTTCCCAGCTGAACGGGAGCGCGGGAAACCTGCAGCTGTTGTCTTGCGTCCCGGGTTCCCACTGTGCGGCAGGCTGCAGTCCTCGCCGGAAGCGGACTTTGTGTTTGCGCGCCTGTGCATGCAAACGCTCTGTCTTCCCTAGGCCTCCTTACTCACAAGTGCCTGGGAACACAGTCTGGTTCTAAGCGAAGAGCTAAGCGAGGCTGGGGTTCGCAACCAGCTGCTGGGGGTCAGAAACTGAACGTCATGCAGCTAAATTGTCTTTCATGCTGCCTGTCAAAAAGCAAAGACACAAGAGACGCCAATCCAACCAGAAAACTCAAGCATCCAACTTCTTATGATTTAACTCTCGTGACTTGACAGTTTTTTGTTTTTTTCTTTTTCAGCAAGGATCCCTGGGATGATGGTCTTATGAGAGCTGAGTGAACAAAGGAAATAGGTGAATTCAATTGCCCAGAAGTGCCTGTTCATCAGAGGCACTTTCCTGTTTCTAAGTCCACCCACGGGCCGTGTAGGGTTAAGTGGCAAAACTCATTCTCAAAGGCACATAAACTCCCTGAAGCCTGAGTTAAGATCTAAATTCTAAGCCTGAATAAATGTGTCTCTAGAACCTTTTATAAACGTTACCCTTCCAGAGGAAAAAAGTTGTCTCTATACCACATAGCTTAGAGAACCCCATGAAGGGTTCAGCCTGGTGAAGAAATGCACAAACCAGATATTAATAGATGTTGTTGTTGCTGTTCAGTCGCTCAGTCGTGTCCAACTCTTTGCAACCCCCTGGACTGCATCCCCTGTCCTTCACCATCTCCTGGAGCCTGGTCAAACTCATGTCCGTCGAGTCGGTGATGCCATCCAACCATCTCATCCTCTGTTGTTCCCTTCTCCTCCTGCCTTCGATCTTTCCCAGCATCAGGGTCTTTTCAAATGAGTCAGTTCTTCACATCAGGTGGCCAGAGTATTGGAATTTCAGCTTCAGCATCAGTCCTTCCAGTGAATATTCAGGATTGATTTCCTTTATAACTGACTTGTTTGATCTTGCTGTCCAAGGGAGTCTCAAGTGTCTTCTCCAGCACCACAATTCGAAAGCATCAGTTCTTCAGTGCTCAGCCTTCTTTATGGTCCAACTCTCACATCCGCTAGAAAAACCATAGCTTTGATTATATGGACCTAGTGAAAGGAATTGCTAAAAAATATTTGGGCTGCTATATATTGTGACATGATGGAGGGTTTGAAAGTAGCTTCTGTATTGGTGTTCCTTTGGCAAGAATATTATCTCTTATTATATAAAAATTAATTCCATTTTTAACTGTCATTTCCATGGTGTTCTTTCATTAAGAAAATCTTTTTCTATTCTAATAATTTATTGGCTGCATTTTCTTTTTCTCTGTTTTGACTAAGGAGTTTAATTACTTTCATTTGCAAACTCTGCCTTTCTCATCAACTTTGTAGTTTATTATTTTTAATTTTTGGCCACACTGCTCAGTTTGTGGGATCTTAGTTCCTTAACCAAAGATTGAACCTAGGCCCTCTGCAGTGAAACTGTGGAATCCTAGTCACTGGACCACCAGGGAATTCCCTCAATTTTGTATTTTAGGTGTATCTATTGACTGCTTGACTTCACCTGGCTATTCAATATCAAAAACGGATAAGTAGGTGGTGTTTTTCCCCAAGGTGTCAGTTCAATCCCTAAAGGGAAAGAGAGGCCAGTAACTTTCATACCTTACAAAGATGTATATTTCTCATGTGGGCAAAAAGGTGATTTGGGGAGATAGGAGTATTATGGACATGTGGGAGATAAAGCCAGATGTCCTGAAAATAATGCGATTAATTCAGCAGTATTGCAACTTAATGTTTGAAAATGTTTTGAGGGAGATTAGAGTTTTAGGCTGCTAAGGCCTGAGCATCCGTTTTTAGAGTTTATCATCAGTCTTTCAGTAAGTTTGTTCTGAAAAGCGTGAGACATCATTAGAGACAGCTGATCTGCCAACTTTTCAGGGGCTGTTTCTCTTTGCTGAGTCCACTTTTGCTGGACTCATTCTTGGTTCTTTCTTCCTCCTCTCTCCTACTCAGCTGCCCCTCCCAGCGCCATTCATAGGTCGGCAACCTGAGAGATTCCCACAGACCTGAGACTCCAGGCTGAACGGGGGCTCAGCTACACCGGCCCTAATGCCATGGGTATGTCAAGAATCTGCTGCTTCAGCAACATCAGAGGCTCTTTTCTTTTCCTTTTTTTGCTTTTTACAGTTTCTTTTTTCCTTTTCTTAAGAATATATATACATATATATATTCTTTTTCAAATTCTTTTCCCACTGGCATTGTTACATAATATTGAGCAGAGCGTGCCCTACAGGAGGTCCTTGTTGGTTACCCATTTTAAATATAGCAGTGTGGACATGTGCATCCCAAACTCCCCAACTATTCCTTCCCCCCCTTCTCCCGGCAACCATAAGTTTGCAAAGTCTTTGAGTCTTTTTTTTTTTTTTGGATGGACAGGCTGAACCCCACTTTCTCCCTGACTGTTGAGGAGAAGAAGAGGAAATGCGTGAGGCCAGACTCATTTGTTTTCTGAGCTGATGTGCGGAGACACACATGCATGTGCGGTTTCCCAGAAAACCACGCCAAGTGTAGGCAGGATCGGCACACGTTCCTCGAGGGAATTCCAACGGGTCAATTTTATCTTGTTTCAAGAGAACCGCTTGAAGATGCTGGACAGGCACGGTGAGTTCATGGACGAGGAGGGTGGAATTCTCCCCCTCCCTAGAGGGTGAACTCTAGGTGGAATATTGCGTAGGGATCGTCACCCGCAGTTTTTCCTTAAAGTGTTCTCCTGCTTTTTGTCCTGGCATCTGTTAGTCTCCTCTTCCGACCCTCACACAGAACACGAATTGCCCTGCAGGACTTTGATCAAATATTGTCTTCTCTGAAGCCTGAGAAAGAGTAAATAACCCTCTCCAATGTATGTGACAATGTCCTGTGGCTCACTCTGCTATTTATTCGATATATGGTCTTAAGATTAGTGCTGTGGTAAATAGAAAAATTTTGATGCATGCTGATTCTTGTCATTATAATATTGTGTTCTGATTTTTTTAAAAACAACTTTCAAATTACAAACATTTTAAAGTGAAAGTGTAGTTGATTTATGGGTTTCCTGGTGACTCAGTGGTAAGGAATCTGCCTGCAATGCAGGAGACATGGGTTTGATCGCTCGGTCAGGAAGATCCCGTGGAGCAGAGCATGGCAACCCACTGCAGTATTCTTGCCTGGAAAATCCCATGGACAGAGGAGCCTGGTGCACTACAGTCCATAGGGTTGCAAACAGTCAGACACGACTAAAATGACTGAGCACGCATGTGTAGTTGAGTTACGACGTTGCGTTAGTTCCTGGTATACAGCAACGTGATTCAGTTTTATATACATAAGTGCTCATGGAGCTTATATGAAAGAGTCTGACAAGCAAATCAACAAGTGACACGTGTAAATGTCCGATGTTGGGAAGCGCCGCGAGAGGAAATAAAGTGAGGAAGGAGGTTAGTTCTCTGCAGAGGTGTCCACTGGGTGGGGAGATGCTTTATTGAATCAGTGGACCAGGGTGATCTTACTGTTAAATTGCAGGAAGCCAAGAGCCTGGAAGGAGCTCAACAAAAAGATCCATAGGAATATCATGGGGAAAGGCATTTGAGCCAAAGGGAACAGAATGTGCAAAGGCCCTGAGGCAGAAATGCTTTTTGGTGTGTTTGAGGAGCAGGAAGTTAGTGTGGCTGAAGGGGAATGAATGAGGGGGATAAAGGAAAAAGATGGGACAAGAGAGGCAGAGGTGTTCCAGATATTTTTCAATCACCAGCTATTCAAAGATAACTTAGGGAGCCTCCAGGACCTCAAATTCACTGTGGACAGTGGCTGCAGCCAAGAAATAAAAAAAATGCTTACTCCCTGAAAGGAAAGCTATGACAAATCTAGACAGCATATACAAAGCAGAGCTATCACTTTGCCAACAAATGTCCGTCTAGTCAAAGCTATGGTTTTTCCAGTAGTCATGTATGGATGTGAGAGTTGGACCATAAAGAAGGCTGAGCACTGAAGAACTGATACTTTTGACTTGTGGTGCTGGGGAAGACTCTTGAAGACTTTGATTTCCTTGGGCTGCAAGGAGATCAAACCAGTCATCCTAAAGGAAATCAACCCTGAATATTCATTGGAAGGACTGATGCTGAAGCTCCAATACTTTGGCCATCGGATGCGAGGAGCCGATCCATTAGAAAACACCCTGATTCTGGGAAAGATTGAAGGCCAAAGGAGAAGGGGGTGGCAGAGGATGAGATGGTTAGATAGCACCACCAACTCAGTGGGCATGAGTTTGAGCAAGCTGTAGGAGTTGGTGATGGTCAAGGGAGCCCAGCGTGCTGCAGTCCATGGGGTCACAATGAGTCGGACATGACTTAACGACGGAACAAAAACAAACAAAAAAGCAACTTCAAGGCACGGTGTGCTAGCAGATTTGTGCTTGTTTATTTGTTTGAATGAACAGGGTGATTAAAAGTGTGAACTAATTAAGGGAGGAGGGCAGTGTTTTGGGAACTGCTGGTTAGAGATGATAGAGGGAAATCTAAGAAAAAGTGCCATTTGTTCTGTCAAAAATGCAGGAGAATTCTGGTAGGTTTGAAGTTATTCGTACTGGTAGAAGAGAGTCATGTGAAAAATAGACTTTGAATAGCACGATTTCAATTTGGCTTTAAAATAGCGGGTCCCAACCTTTTTTGCACCAGATTTTCCACAGATGAGGCGGGGGGATGGTTTCAGGATGTTTCAAGTGCACTACATTTATCGTGCACCTTATTTCTATTGTTATTACATCAGCTCTGCCTCAGGTCATCTGGCGTTTAGAACCCAGGGGTTGAGGACCCCTGCTTTAGAAGATAGCATCTCATTTTTAGTAAAAACTTCTTAATTAGGCTTTTTCTATCTATTAAAATATGTTAGTATTTTTCAATGATACATAAACAGAGCGGCAGGAGATAACCCAGAAGCTTGGGACAAGAGGGGACATCTTGCAGTGGATAATGCCTAAGTATATAAATGAGAGGTGTCAGGAATAGCAGCGGAAGTTTTCTTAGGCTCCTTTCCTGTGTTTTCATGAGATTGATAGGAGACATGCTCATAAAGTCTCCATTCTAGGGTTAAAAAGGGTCTCATAGCACATTGATAGTTGAACAATTAATTAAACTTAAGGCAAACACCATTTTCATTATCAGGAATAAAGTTGATGTTTTCTAAAGAAGGATCCTAGTTATATTTGTGCTGCGCTAAGCTGTTTCAGTCGTGTCCAATTCTGGGTGACCCTAGGGACTAGAGCACCCCAGATTCCTTTGTCCATGGGATTCTCCAGGCAAGAAGACCGGAGTGCGTTGCCATGCCCTCCTCCAGGGGGTCAAATCTAAATCTCTTATGTCTTGTGCGTTGGCAGTCAGGTTCTTTACCACTAGTACCACGTGGGGAGTCAGTTATATTTAAACTCAGCTAAAAACTGGGTATTTCCATGCATCACACTCATTTGATTTTTAGTATTTTCTGCCAAGAAAAGCAAATAATACCCATCCAAAACTTTGGACTGTCGGATTTTTCTGAAGCACTTTTAGAGTCCTTCATATTTCTCTGTAGAACCTCCCTCCATGCTGTTTGTAGGTCACTCTTATCAAATGCTAGTCCTATGACTTGGCTTGGACCAGAAAGACTCAGCACACCTGAGCTTTCCTGATGTCTAGGAGTCCAGGTACCCGGCCGGATGGTATTTCCTCACTCGTCCAGGGTTTCGGGTCCAGTAGCTTGGCCTCAGTGATGCCCAGATTCCTGTCAAAGTGCAGACAAGGGGCCAGTTAGCACCGCGACCAGATTGGCCCTTTTTTTTTTTTTTAATTATTTTATTATTCTTATTGTTGTTTATTTATATATTTTTGGCCATGTTGCACAGCATGTGGGATCTTAGTTCCCTAACTGGAGATTGACCCCCCTCCCTACCCCCTGTCCCCCTCCCCGTATTGAAAGCTCGGAGTCTTAACCACTAGACCACCAGGAAAGTCCCTAGATTGTCTCTTTTATCAGCAAGATCTCGCAGGCTAATAATACTTGTGCTGGTTCATCTCAGACTCTGTGAAAAAGAACTGAAGAATTTGCCCAGAAAATACAGGTATTGCCATCAGACTGTGGAAAACAGTACAGATATGCTGCTGCTGCGTCGCTTCAGTCGTGTCCGACTCTGTGCGACCCCACAGATGACAGCCAACCAGGCTTCCCGTCCCTGGGATTCTCCAGGCAAGAACACTGGAGCGGGTTGCCATTAATATGAGAAGGTGTGAAATAGACAAAAAAAATAGACAAAAAGCAGTGTCACGTGTGACGCTGGCATTTTGTGTGGGTGACAAGTGTCGGCTGCTACGGGACAGGGAAAGAGCACCCTAGACAAGCACTGGCAAGATGATCAGAGTCCAGAATGAATCGGTCTGGGAAGACAGATAAATGTAGAAACAAAAAATCTCCAAATGCACTGAAATAGCATGGAGCGAAAAGCCACAATCTGAGGTGGTCTAGGTTGTACAGTAAAGATCGGTTGCACGCAAATTCAATGCACCTGGGTTTCTGGTAAGAATCATCACTTTGGGGTGTGCCTGGTGGCTCAGTAGTAAGGAATCTGCCTGTGAAGGCAGGAGACTTGGGTTCAATCCCTGGTCTAGGAAGATCCCACATGCCACGGAGCAATTATGCCCGAGCACCACAACTGTTGAGCCTGTGCTCTAGAGCCCGCAAACCACAACTACTGAAGCCCATGAACTTGGGCTCCACAGAGAGAGAAGCCACTGGAATAAGAAGCCCGTGCACACAATTACAGAGTAGCCCCTGGTTGCCACAAATAGAGAAAAACATGCCCAGCAACGAAGACCCAGCACAGCTAAAAATAAATAAATAAATAAAATTACATTAAAAAAATCATTGTCTGAGTTCTTTATGTTGCTTAGTTGCTTTCATCAACACTAGATGGTCCCTTCATTTGGGGGGCCATTTTTCACAAAGAAGCACAGCTTGCTGCAGAGAGGCAGAACTTGAGTTCTGGCTTACACCTGGGTTAACGTTCTGGCCCCTCCATTGACTAGCAGGGTGACCTTGAGCAGATTATTTAATTGATCCATGCCTCATTGTGTTTCTCCACAAAATGAAATACTTCCCGTAAAACTTTGAGCACAAACTGCTTGGTACCCAGTAAACATTCAAAGGTGGATATTTCGATCGCTATTTCTGCGAATTGCTATATGTGATAATTAGCAGAGAACACGTTGAGATTTCTAGGGTAGGTGGGTGGATAGACTCAGTCCCTGCTGAGCTAATGGGTTTTATCCAGATACCTTTGGTTAGAACTTTTGGCTTAGAAAAATGGCAAATTATCCTGTATGATGAACCACCAGAGTGGTGCACGATGACTTGAAACCTCGCTTGTCAATATCTGCCAGTGGCGAGGATCTAGGAGACTTTCTTCTCCTCTGTCCCTCGGAAAGAACAGCTGGACACCAGCCTGCGTGTGCTTGTAAACAATGATTAAATTACCCTGTAAACTTGTCTTCTCCAGGCAGAATGAACTTGGTTCTTTTAACCTTTCCTGAGCATGGTTTTGATTTTCTGTCTCTTTAATCATCTCTGTGGCTCTTTTGTGAACCTTCTCCAAGTTCTCCGTGTCCTTCAGTTTGCTCTGGAGCACCTAACTGCTCAAAGTTCTTCACTAAGAGTTTTCACAGCACAGAGTTTACCATCTCTAGGTGCCCGACTGTATCTGTGCACACAGGCCAGTCTTCTTTTCAAATGTGCTGCTTTGCCATGGAATTATATTAATGACACCCTGCTTTTAAACAACCAAGTCCCTTTCAAAGGACTTTCCTCCATGCAATTTACTTTGATCTACATTACAATCGAGTGAGCTAGTTGTAATCATCTCCCCTTTGCAGATGAGGAGACCGAGATTCAGAAGGATTCAGAGGCTTGCCTGAGGTCACAGAGGCAGTAATGTTATGGTTGGGACGGGTCTTAGGACTCTGGTCACTCATTGTAAAGTTTTTTCCACTGCATCCAGCTCATGCCTATAAACAGTCTGTAAAGTACATGGTCATCTAAGTAATTTTCTGCTCTACTTCCCGAGAGCTCTTTTTTCCACTGTAGTTGGATTGGTTTCATTAATTTCTCCACCAAACCTTTCCATAATCCTTCCATCTGACTCCGGGATCCTTCAGGACTGTGACGGCTGTGTGGGGGTGCTGAGTGATCAGTTGGCAAGAGCAGACTTCTGCTGATGTGTCCTGAGGAAAGCCCTTGGAGAGGGGCTTTGGAAACATTGAGTTTCTCTTTAGTGTTATTCCAAAATGACCGATTGAGAGTTTTCCTCCTAACGATCCATGTGGCAGTGAGAAACTCTGACCTGTAGGCGTCTTTGCTTACTGTTTCCATTAAGAAGGATTCTTTATGTTTTACTTTTGTGGTGGCCAGGGTTGGGGAGAAGGGGATTCTAAATCTGCCCCAGTGCACCGTCCTCTTGTAAGTCCCCTGGGCTGGAGCACTGGGCAAGCATGGCTTCTCATGTACGTGACCAAGCTTCTTCGGAGGATCAATCTGCCCGGCTCAAGGTCAAGAGCATCTCTTAGTGTTTATCTAGATTTGTTTTCCCACTCTCGAGGAGTGATAGGCACTGAATGCTAAATACTCCATTACTACTAAAAAGGTAAGCACAGTTCGTAGTTGTGCATCTAGAAAGCCTCATGACGTATATTCCATCATTGAGGAAGGATTTAAAAAGACGCTTACTCACCTATATGTTGGATATTTAAAAAATAAACTCACTGACTCTTTGACGGAATTAATGAGTCAATTAAACTGTTTAAAAGAATTCCCACACCCATCTGCAGCAATAGTTAAAGAGGATCTTTTTAAATAAAAATGCTGAGGCAGGGCAGTTAACAATAAAGATTAGAGAAAGAGAGTGGTAACAACTCCACAGTGTTTTGCAGCCATGGCTGCATTTGAGTCATTTGAGTCAGCTAGGTGGAGGATGGAGGCGTAATAAATAATCCCATTTCCCCAGTCTGTGTCAGTCTGATTTCTTTCTTTCTTTCTTTTATGCTGCACTGGGTCTTCACTGTTGTACAGACTTCTCTAGGTGTGACAAGTAGGCTTAGTTGCCTCGGAGCGCATGGGATCCTTGACCAGGGATCAAACCTGTGTCCTCTGCGTTGGAAGGCAGATTCTTAACCAGTGGATACTTAGGGGAGTCCCTGCCATTTTGATTTAATTGGTTGAGTTGGAGCCCCACAACAATTTTATTTAAAGCTCCTCAGATGACTTAAAGTAGCCATGGTTGAGATACAATAATAAGGGAAAGAGAGGAGCCTGGGGTGTGAGGATCACTGCAGGAAAATGCTCAGTTCTGGGTAGCTGGCCTTGATGCTTGTAACCATGAGAAGGCCCAAGATGGTATCCAGTGGGCCTGGAGAGTGTAGGGATGCTCACCGTCTTGAGGGACCTTGGATCTGATGTCACAGGCACATCTTCTAAGCCACATGTCCAGCAGACCTGGGGTGTGGGAGCCTCCGGTCTCCAGTGTCAATGGATTTCCCCGGGAAGCTTTTCCTAGATGAACTTAGTCATAAGAATCTCCTGGGGGTGCTTGTTAAATATAAATATTCCTAAACTCTTACCCTGGAGATTCTGATTCATGAGTTCTGGGATGGGGCACTAGTGGGTCTAGCCACTAAAAAGTGCTCTGGGTCAGTCTCATGGGCCGGCAAGTTTAGGAAATTTGGAATGCAGTAGATTCAGTTCAGGAACTCGTCGGAGGCATGGCTTTCCCAAAATCAGATTTCCTTAAAATCAAATTTAATAGGCCTAGATTGAGGCCCAGGAATTTCCATTCTTAGCAACACTCCTTTACTCCTCAGGTGTGTCTGACGTAGGTACTTCTTTGCTCATTGTTAGAAATGCTGCCCCAGGGGAGAATTGCTATCTTTTTCAAAGGTCTCCTCTGTGCCTGATCCTGTCCCAGCTGTTGGAAGCCTTTGTGCACATTTAATCTCCCTTCTGTCCTTGTAGGCATATCCAGGACCTGTGCTGCTCCTTGATGACCAGTTGGTCTTGGAGTCCCCACTGACCACATTCTCAGCCTCCTTCATGGTCTTATTGCTATCCTTTGCCAAAGTACCCAAACCTGACATTATGTAATTCTACACAGTTAAGGCAAAAAGGAAATTATGTTGATATATAGACCTTACAGTTTGAAAAATCCACACTAAAGCCATAACAGTTAAGATAGGTGTGAAAGTCACTCAATCTTGTCCTACTCTTTGTGACCCCATGGACTGTAGTCCATTGAATTCTCCAGGCCAGAATACTGGCGTGGGTAGCCTTTCCCTTCTCCAGGGAATCTTCCCAACCCAGGGATCTCCCACATTGCAGGCAGATTCTTTACCAGCTGAGCCACAAGGGAAACTCTAAGATAGGTTAGGGCACACACATCATATAATTCAATGGTAAATGGTTGTAACGGCATTTATTGACTCAAGAAGTTGAAAAGTCCAACATTCTAGTAAGTTTCAGGAGCACTTTGATCAGCTCCCAGGCTCTGTGTTTTCAAGATCTGTTTGGCTTTGCCCTTGCCCTTCTCGAGTGATTTCATTCTCAGTTTGGACTCTCCCAGAAGGAATGGTTGCAGCAGCTCCTGACTTTCCATGTCTGAGGCACATCTTCTCGGAGGAAGAGAGAATTTCTCTTCCTTGAACCTTTAAACAAAATGCTGGACATTTTCCTTATTAACTTAGCTTCAGGGTCATCCCTGAATCAAGAATTAAACTGACTGGCACAGGGTAACTGGGGTCCACCCTGGTGGAGTGGAGGGACCCTTCGTCTTTATGACTGAAATTGGGATTCAGTGAAATGGATGCTTCCAAAGAAATTAACAGTGTCCATTACAAAAGCACTCCATCTTATTCTACTATGACTGAGTATAAACAAGACATCGTTTTGTGGGTCTGTTGTTTTCTACTTTAATAGAAGACTATGAGGAGTGCCTTTGAATGGGGTCAAAATCACCTCCCTAAATGCTAGAAAAGTATTTGGTTGAGGGACTTCCCTGGGGGTCCAGTGGTTAAGGCTTCACCTTCCAATGTAGGAGGGTGGGCAGGTTCAATCTCTGGTCAGGGAATTAAGATCCCTCATGCCTTGTGGCCCAAAAATGATAATGTAAAATAGAAACAATATTGTAACAAATTCAATGAAGACTTTAAATAATGGTCCACATAAGAACAATCTAAAAAATACAAATAAATAAAAATAATTGGTTGAGACCCTAGCTTTTCATACTGCATAGCATGGAAGATGGGTCAGTTCCAACAGAGTGGCTAAACCAGCTGTTTATAGAAATTCTGGCTCCTTCATTCTTACGGGCCTAATCATAATACTTGATACCATCTATTACTATTGTGTTAATTATTTCCCACAATTTGTCCTACTGACTGTCCACAAGGTAGAGAAGTAATGGAGGCTCAGAGGAGTTAAGTAACTTGCCCAAGGTCACACAGCTAGTGAAAGCCTGGGCAAGACTGGTCTGGGACCCAGGTGTATCCGCTTCTGAGAAAGAGAGGCCGATGTTCTTCCCTTTCTGTGCTCCTCATAGGAAGTATTTGTGTCCTTTTCATTATAGGGGACTGGAATGCAAAAGTGGGAAGTCAAGAGATACCTGGAGTAACAGGCAAATCTGGCCTTGGAGTACAGAATGAAGCAGGGCAAAGGCTAACAGATTTTTGCCAAGAGAACACACTGGTCATAGCAAACACCCTCTTCCAACAACACAAGAGAAGATTCTACACATGGACATCACCAGATGGTCAATACCGAAATCAGATTGATTATATTCTTTGCAGCCAAAGATGGAGAAGCTCTATACAGTCAGCAAAAACAAGACTGGAAGCTTTCTGTGGCTCAGATCATGAACTCCTTATTGCCAAATTCAGACTGAAATTGAAGAAAGTAGGGAAAACCACCAGACCATTCAGGTGTGACCTAAATCAAATCCCTTATGACTATACAGTGGAAATGAGAAATAGATTCATGGGATTAGATCTGATAGACAGAGTGCCTGATGAACTATGGACAGAGGTTCATGACACTGTACAGGAGGCAGTGATCAAGACCATCCCCAAGAAAAATAAATGCAAAAAGGCAAAATCATTGTCCGAGGAGGCCTTCCAATTAGCTGGGAAAAGAAAAGACACGAAAGGCAAAGGAGAAAAGGAAAGATATAAACATCTGAATGCAGAGTTCCAAAGAATAGCAAGGAGAGATAAGAAAGCCTTCCTCAGCGATCAGCGCAAAGAAATAGAGGAAAACAACAGAATAGGAAAGACTAGAGATCTCTTCAAGAAAATTAGAGATACCAAGGGAACATTTCATGCAAAGATGGGCTTGATAAAGGACAGAAATGGTATGGACCTAACAGAAGCAGAAGATATTAAGAAGAGGTGGCAAGAATACACAGAAGAATTATACAAAAATGATCTTCATGACCCAGATAACCATGATGGTGTGATCATTCACCTGGAGCCAGACATACTGGAATGTGAAGTCAAGTGGGCCTTAGAAAGCATCACTATGAACAAAGGTAGTGGAGGTGATGGAATTCCAACTGGGCTGTTTCAAATCATAAAAGATGATGTGGCTAAAGTGCTGCACTCAATATGCCAGCAAATTTGGAAAACTCAGCAGTGCCCACAGGACTGGAAAGGGTCAGTTTTCATTCTAATCCCAAAGAAAGGCAATGCCCAAGAATGCTCAAACTACTGCAGAATTGCACTCATCTCACACACTAGCAAAGTAATGGTCAAAATTCTCCAAGCCAGGCTTTAACAGTACATGAAGTGTGAACCTCCAGATGTTCAGGCTGGATTTAGAAAAGGCAGAGAAACCAGAGATTAAGTTGCCAACATCTGTTGGATCATCAAAAAAGCAGGAGAGTTCCAGAAAAACATCTACTTCTGTTTTATTGACTATACCAAAGCCTTTGACTGTGTGGATCACAACAAACTGTGGAAAATTCTTAAAGAGATTGGAATACCAGACCACCTGACCTGCCTCTTGAGACATCTGTATGCAGGTCAGGAAACAACAGTTAGAACTGGACATGGAACAACAGACTGGTTCCAAATCGGGAAAGGAGTATGTCAAGACTTTCACCCTGCTTATTTAACATATGCAGAGTACATCATGTGAAATGCTTGTGGAAAGTTATGCATTTTGAGCCGGGGGCTTCCCTGGTAGCTCAGCAATAAAGAATCCGCCTGCAATGCAGGAGACAAGGGTTCGATCTCTGGGTCAGGATGATCCCCTGGAGGAGGGCATGGCAACCCACTCCAGTGTTCTTGCCTGGAGAATCCCACTGGACAGAGCAGCCTGGCAGGCTACATTCCATGGGATTGCAGAGTCAGACTGAAGCAGCTGAGCACAAACACGCATAATTTGTGTGAGCTAGGGCTTCTCTGGTGGCTCAGAGGTTAAAGCGTCTTCTTGGAATGCGGGAGACCCGGATTCGATCCCTGGGTCGGGAAGATCCCCTGGAGAAGGCAATGGCAACTCACTCCAGTACTCTTGCTTGGAAAATCCCATGGAGGGAGGAGCCTGGTGGGCTACAGTCCATGGGGTCGCAAAGAGTTGGACATGACTGAGTGACTTCACTTTCACTTTCCAGCAACAGTAGAATTTACCAAACAAAGAAATTAATATGTTGTTACCAGGCTGAGACATCGAGAAGCCAGGAAGGGGCCTGGAGGTTGGGCCAGAGAGCAGACAGGATGTGTTTCAATGAGCCAGGAAACAGAGCTCTCATTTCAGAACCCTGAGTCCTAGAAACTCCCCTGGCCACTGATGAAGGAGCCGTGTCTGGGGGCCTGGTAACCATGTGAAGACACTATATCAACACGGGCTATTGTCTAATAAAATAGAGTATTTATTAGAGTATTGTCTAATAAAATAAAGTAAAAGTCTAGTTCTTAAATATTGAAACAGTATTGGCAAAATTACCTGCAACATGTAGAGTTAGAATATGCTCTTAGGAACTTATCTTTATTTGAAAATGCTTGCAAAGGCCCTGCGGTTTCCTTAGGGCATTAAAAAGCAAAATCAAAAACCAACTTCTTCATATGTAGCATAGTTTTATAAATTTGGCCTAAAATATAGATTTCACAACAACAGCCAAGTCCCAAGCGAAATCCTTTGGGTCATTCACTTTCCCTAGAAAAAAAAGTGAGGTTAAATCTCCAGCTTAAGGCGGGGAGTCTTCACCGCACCCTTCAGATTAAGCCGGAGTCAGCTAGACAGGAAAGGTGGGACTCGGTGAGTCAGCGACTCAAGAGAAAAGGCTGTGCTCGACTGTCTGGCCTCCCAGCCAAGGCCTTTGCCTACCGCCTTCTGGCCACTGGCCACGCCTGTGCCAAAGCCTCAGGTCTACTCAGAGGCTCTGACACTCCACGCCCGCTGTCTGTGCCTAAATGAGGCTGATCAAGTTTTCTCCTCTGACGCATCTTTGTCCATGGTGGAAGGGATATTCACAACCATTTCCTGGGTGGTTGGTTCCCCTCTAGCTCTAAATATCCTGATCCCAAACCAACAGAAGATACGTTTTAGCCCGACCCAGGACTGTCCCTTCCTGCTTCACCTCGTTTTGCATCCATAAGGGTGATAAATGTGGTCTGCGCAGGAGGGAGTGATGTGGGGAGGGAGTGCTTCCAGTCCTCAGGATCAGAGGACACGAGGCACTTGGTAGGAAAAAAAATGAGTTTCCTACATTTTAATGTTTCTGAATTCCTAAGAATACTAATACGAAGTTCTGAAAGCAGGTGCTATTATAAAAATGCAGTGTAGAACTCCATTTACTTATCAAGGCTTTCATGTGAAACAAATATTCCATTAAAGGTGCACGCTTTGGGCTTCTGATTAGATCACAGAAGTATAAAGATCATGGGGTTTTATGTGTCTGTATGATGTGAACCGCAAAGTTCCTTCCTCTGACCCTTACTTTTTAATATAATCCTGTGTAGAGAAGCGTACTATTTCTCTCCACTGTTCTTATTCAGTGCACTCTTCTCAGGTTTGCATTCTTGGAATAAGTTGTAAGTTTACAGAGCAGACATTTTAGAACCAAAAACTAACCCACAAACCTTTGAAGGGGCTTCCCAGGTGGCTCAGTGGTAAAGAATCTGCCTGCCAAGCAAGAGATTCCCAGGAGACGTGGGCTTGATCCCTAGATAGGGAAGATCCCCTGGAGAAGGAAATGGGAATGCGCTCCAGTACTCTTGCCTGGAAAATCCCATGGACAGAGGAGCCTGGTAGGTTACAGTCCATGGGGCCACAAAACAGTCGGACACAACTTAGAGACTAAACAATGATGGTCTTTGAAGATCTTGCTCTACACCGCAGATGGGGAGGAATGCTCATTCCCAGCTCTGCTGCCGGAATGAGGATGGACAGGAAAGACTCTGATGGTGTAAACCTCAGCCCAGTGGCTTTCCTATCTAAGATGCATTCCACTTTACAGTCCAGAAAGCTCTTTTTTAAAAAAAATAATGGAAGTGTTTGACTCCTAGGCTGGAATTTTCAGCATTTAAAAAATATAATGGTTTACATACTGTGCAGTGATTTGTAAAATGTGAGTGCCGGCGAAAGCAGTGGTTACGCAGCACAACATTATCTTATTTTTAGTTACACAACCAGTAAAACAGCTGGAGGTCTAAAATCATGGCCTAGCACTAAATGCATTTCTACATTATATCCCATGCAGTAAGGGCCTGTCCTTTCAGTGAGAGGAGAGGAGAGAGTGGAGTGATTACCGCTAAATTAACACTTTGAATTTTAATAGAGAAGCCGAGCCTACATAAAAACATCGGAATTAGAATCTGTGCCAGTTAGACATTGTACCGCATACAGTGTGCGTCTAAGCCACACTGATACTCGATCACAGTGTCTAATCAAATGAACCCTTCCTCATTAGTCAAGGGCTGAAATCTACCCACATTCACTAAAGGATTCACCAGCAGAATATCTTACGTGATGGCTTCTTAATGCAGCTAATAGAACCATCGTGGCAATGATAGTAAAATAGAATTGGTGCTTAGCAGGGCTTGTTTTTGTTTCCTCCATGAAAGGACGAAATAGTCTATAGCACTGCGTCCCCTTTATCTTTAAAACCAACCTTTTCAGCTAGGTCAGTGATTTTTCTACAGCAAATCCAGGAAATATCAGGTTCTGCATTTGCTGACAATGACTCATTTGCCGGCCGCCCCCCACCCCACTCCCCAAGCCAAAAAAGGCAATTTCGTATGGTCTGACCCAGAGTGTTTTATAAAAACTTTCACACAGAAGCACAAGCACACATGTGTTTGGTGCTGATATATTTATTTGTTGTAAAAATTGAGGGTTTTGAAGGTAAAGGTTTCCCGATTTTTTCCCCCACTGATCTTTCTTTGGTGGTTTTGTCTAAGGGTTGACTGGTAGGTGGTGGTTAAATCTTCCCCTCATGATCCATCTGCCGGCTCCTCAAGCCACACAATAATACAGCAAATACAAATAAAACATGTTTTTATTCTTTATAATAAAATGGGAAGGAATGTATCTTTGCTACATTTATTGCTCTAAATCAAAGCTTCTAAAAACAATCTCTTGACAAGTCCCCTGGACCCCTCCTCCCCACTGTTCTTACAACCTGATTCAGCCATTTAATTTAAATTCTTATTGAATCATTTCTTCTAAGGAAATTAAGTTCTTCCTTCAGCCATGGGCTTTCCTGCCACACCTAAGCCCTTGCCAGCACCCAGAGTGGGTCCAACTCCAAAATCTTATATGAAATCCTCCTCTTTGATCAAAAACTTTGATCATGACAACTCAATCACTCCCTTGAAAGTCTCCTTTGACTCAGAAAGAGAATGGATATGTATATATACATATATGTATGGATATATATACGAATGGATATGTATATATACATATATGTATGGATATATATACGAATGGATATGTATCAGTTCAGTTCAACTGAATCACTTTGCTGTATACCTGAAACCAACATAAAGTTGTAAATCAACTATTAATATACTTCAATATAAAATAAAAATTAAATAATAGAAAAGCCTTCTTTGAGACGTTCAGTGCCTTGACTCAACTTTCTTTACTCCATATCATTTTTGCTATTGTAAAAAATATGATTTAAAATTATGTCTCCTAATTATTTGCTGCTAGTATATAGAAATGTGATGAACATTTTTTGTTATTCTGGTCTCAGCGACTTAGCTAAATGTTAATGCCAATAATTTACAGGGGGATTTTATGGGGCTTACTATGAAGAAAGATAGTGTGGCTTTTTTTTTTTTTTTTTCCAATTTATCTTCCTTTTGAAACTTTTCTCACTTTACTCTCACTGGGCTGGTTGGGCACTCCAGTACAGGGGTGAGTAAAAGAGGTCATCAGTGTCTTGTTTTCTGATTTTAAAGCCAATGCTTTCAACATTTCACTATTCAGGATGATATTTGTATTAGTTGTTAAAAGTCTCCTTAGGAAGTTAAAGGTATTCTGGTCAATTTTTAGTTTGCTAACTTTTAAAAAAAATAGTCTTTTCCCATCTAAATATTGAGAAATGCAAGTAGTTCTTTCTTATGATTTTAAGTGGAGTCTTAAATGAATAAGTATTCTTACAAGAAACCAATTTTGCGTTCCAGCGCTAACCTCAATTTGGCCTTTTAATTATATCATTAAATTTTTTTTTTTTTGCTAATATCTTGTTTAGATTTTGTACCTATGTTCATGGGTGAGAATTGCCCGTAACACTCATTTCTTAAAGGTTGATATTGTTGGTGCTGATAGCAAGCATCTCAAAGGGAAATAGACCCTAATCCTAATTTTTTTCTCTTTTCTGGCAGTTTGGGTAAGGTTGGAATAAGTTCTTTAGTGAAAGTTTGCTGAACTTGCTGCCTTGATCAAGTTGTTTTTGTGAGAAAGTTTTGATTACATGAATGATTGGATAACTATTTGGTTTTTCTAGTTCTTTCCAAGTTAGTTTTCTTGAGTTAAATTTCTTTTGGTGAATTTCTCCAGTTCACCTAATTTTTGGAAATGTATTGGCTCATTGTTCAGAATATCTTTATCTTTTTGGATCTTTGTAGCATTTGTAGTTATGTCCATGTATTCACCCTATTAATGCTTTGTTACACACTTTCTCTTTTCTCCTGATTAATCCTACAAGAGATTGTCAACTTAACTAGTTTATTCCAGGAACCAACTTTGGGCTTTGTTGATCTCTAGTGTATGTCATTTTCTATCTTTTTAATTTCTGCTCCTTTTATTTTACTTTCCTTCTGCTTTCTTTACTTTCTTTTTCTTGGTTTTTATCTGACTTCTTAAGAGGGATGCTTTTTGTATTTTCAGCCTTATTTTAAATAGCAGCATTTAAAGCTAGAAACACTTCTCTAAGTAACATTTCAGTCGTATTCCATGTTTTAATATGTGTATTTTCATGATCTGTCCATTTTAGCTTTCTTTTTTTTTTTTTATTTTATTTTTAAACTTTACTCTATCGTATTAGTTTTGCCAAATATCGAAATGAATCCACCACAGGTATACCTGTATTCCCCATCCTGAACCCTCCTCCCTCCTCCCTCCCCATACCATCCCTCTGGGTAGTCCCAGTGCACCAGCCCCAAGCATCCAGTATCGTGCATCGAACCTGGACTGGCGACTCGTTTCATACATGATATTATACATGTTTCAATGCCATTCTCCCAAATCTCCCCACCCTCTCCCTCTCCCACAGAGTCCGTAAGACTGATCTATACATCAGTGTCTCTTTTGCTGTCTCGTACACAGGGTTATTGTTACCATCTTTCTAAATTCCATATATATGCATTAGTATACTGTATTGGTGTTTTTCTTTCTGGCTTACTTCATTCTGTATAATAGGTTCCAGTTTCATCCATCTCATTAGAACTGATTCATTTAGCTTTCTAATTTTCATTATAATTTTTTTTTTCTCACGAGTTGTTTGGGAGCATGACTTAAACTTCCAAATCAATGTTTTTTGCTTAGCTTTCTGTTATTAATTTTTAACCTAATGTCACTGTTGTGACATTATTGTGTTCTTGGGTCGGGAAGATCCTCTGGAGAGGGAAATGGCACCCCACTCCAGTACTCTTGCCTGGAGAATCCCATGGATGGAGGAGCGTGGTAGGCTACAGTCCTTGGGGTCACAAAGAGTCGGACACGGCTGAGCGAACTCACTTCACTTCACTTCACTTCATTGTTCTGAAAGAACTTGACCACATGACACCTTCTTTTCAGTGGGTTAAGACTTGTTTCATTCCAAAAATATCCTGGTTATCTTAAAATGAATTAATATTCAATTTGGGGGTGGTACATAAATCCAGCCTTGTTACTTGAATTGTGAAAAGGTCTTATAAATTTTTACTTTTTATTGTTGTTTATATTTGCTCCATCTAACAATTATTGATAAGGTTGTGTTAAAATGTTCTGCGAAGATGGTTGGTTTGTAAATTCATCCTTATAGTTCTGTTAATACTTTTTCTCCTTTAATTTTAATATATTTTTGGGATCATTTATTAAGTATGTAAAAGTTTAGAATTATTATATATATTTTTGTGTATGAATTGAAGTGTTTATAATATAGAATGAACTGTTATCTTTACAAATATGTTTCCTTAAAGTATTTTTATTGTATGGTTCTCTATTAATATAGCTAAGTAGCTTTTCTTTTGGCTGGTATTTTCCTGGTGTATTTCCCATCTTTTTGCTTTCAACCTTTCTGTGTCCTTATGCTTTAAATATGTAAATGGCTAAAAGCCAGGTTTCTATTTTTATCCAGGCTATCACACTTTGAGTGTGTTGGCTTTTATTTCTGCTATTTTATATTTTCTACTTGTCTTACATTGCTACATTTCTTTCTTCCATCTCTTACCTTCTTTCGGACTGATTTGTTTTTCTCATTCTATTCTTTTCCCTCTAGGTTTGAAAGTGATAAATTATAATTTTAGTCTTGGTTTCTCCAGACGTGCAACAGGTTTACGTAATAAGTTAATCAGCGTTTTTACCCTCCTTGCCAATAGTGCGAGTGACCTGTTCACCATATTACTACCCATGGGCTATTTTAATTCTTTATTTTTACTGTTACACATTAAGTGTTTACAAATTGGATCCTTTTTGTTTCAGTATAGTTTATTAAATGGATGGATGAATAAACGAAATAATCAGCCTCTGGATGAAGACAGACAAATAAAAAAAAATGGAACATGAATTGATAATTAGAAGGGCTCCAATATTGCTTTTTTTTGCATGGAGGAAGGAGAAGAGAGAGGAGGACAATCAGTGGTGATTTTGAATATACCCTAAGAATGTTGCTATTTATCAAAAATAACTTATCAAGTGCTTCCTATTATCAAGCCCTCAGGGTTACTGAGGGGATGTTCAATCCTCATGATGCTGCTCTAAGCCACGGAGAGGTATCACTTACTATTTTCTTTCTCTGCTTGCATAATGATCTTAGTTGTTTTTCATTTCTTCTACTTGCTACATTTCTTTTTAAAATCTTTCTTTTTTATTTTTTTAAATTATGAAAATATGATAACACATTTACAGGAGACTTTGGAAATACAGAACAAAGTTACATATAGTTCCACTATATATTACAGTTGTTTAAGTAGAAAAATTAAGGTTTTTAGTTGGAGTTTCAATATCAAATTCTCAGAAGTTAATAGAATGAATGTACAGAGAAGTAGAAGAATATAATAGACCTGAAAAGCACTGTGAACCAATTTGACATAACTAAGATTTACACCATTTTCACACAACAGTAGAATACAAATTCTATTCAAGTTCTCATAGACTATAAACTAAGAAACACTGGAACATATCCAGTGACATCTATCTTCTACTTCTACATTTCTGATTTTTTTTTCTTTTGTGATGCTCAGACCAGAATCAATTCATATTAGCAAAGACAACCTGATTATGATTATACACCCCCCCATTACTTACTTCTTGGGGATGTTTATATACTTACTTAAAGTTTTATTTCTTAAGCAACTCCAGGAGTGACCTACGAGGGACGAGCCATCCTGGGTCATCAGGGTATCAAGATTTTAAAATATTCTTTGTTATGTGTTATTGCTATTTCCTTATCAGTATAGTGTATATTGGGAGAAGGCAATGGCAACCCACTCCAGTACTCTTGCCTGGCAAATCCCATAGACGGAGGAGCCTGGTAGGCTGTGGTCCATGGGGTCACTAGGAGTCAGACACGACTGAGCGACTTCACTTTCACTTTTCACTTTCATGCATTGGAGAAGGCAATGGCAACCCACTCTAGTGTTCTTGCCTGGAGAATCCCAGGGACAGGGGAGCCTGGTGGGCTGCCGTCTATGGGGTCGCACAGAGTTGGACATGACTGAAGTGACTCAGCAGTAGCATGGTGTATATACGTAATTTTTGCTATCTACAAACTTAAATGTGCAAAAAATATCTTAAAACACCCCCACTTAATTTCTAAGTTGAGCCGTTACTCCATTTAATGACTGGCACTAAACATAGTCTCCTGGGGGTCGGTTCTCCCTGGGGCTCTCTCTAGGCGAGGGCTGTGTGCCATCGGTGACTTCTGGTCCTCTGTGCTCACTGTTCTCTGATGCCTTCCCTGAGTTGAGAAGAGTCAGACTATTGTCTCTGGCTCTTGGTCCACACACTCTCAAGTTAAACTCATTTTGATTTTGAGTTCCTTCTGCCTCCCTGGCTTTCTTGGTTCTTTGCTCCCATTTTGGGAAGTGAGAGGGCAAGGGAATGCTTTTAGAAGCTCTCTCACACCCCTCTGGGGCTGAGACTCCGGGGCTGCTGCAGACCTGTGACCTGGTGACCTCTTTAGCTGCCACACCAGCAAAGAGGTGACTTCTCTGGAGGTGTCTTCACTTCCCCGCCTTGTCTTAGGGAGTCCAGTCTCCCTTGCTCTCATCGCGCTACCCTGGAACTTCGATTTGTTCTTCTTGCTCCAGAGTTTGAACGGGGTACAGAGAACTGCCTTGCAGCCCTGCATCCTCATCGGACTTCCTCGCTTCCCTTTCCTAATTCCCCCCCTCAGTCAGTGGAGCTGGAATTTAGTTTTCTGCTGTGCTCTTTCCAATCTAGTGTTTATGTCATAAACTTTGTGTGCTTCAGTAGGCTTAGCCTATTGAAACTCAAAAACCCAGCTCTTGAAATCAAAACCTTTGGCGTGTAGGACTATTATCTACACTGTGAGTCTCATAGGTCAATTTTCACATTCAAACCTGATGTGATTGGGTGTTTTTTTGTTTTTTTTTTACATTTTGATATCATCCTGATATTCCAGAAGCAGTGCACGCTTCTGACTTGATGTGTGTTTGGGAGTGTGGATAGGAAAGCACAAAGGACCATGGATAGTCTTCTATGAATCACAGTGGCTTTAAAAATATTTACCCATAAGATTCCAAACAGCTTTATCTAAAAAGTTCTCATAAAAATATTTTGTATTCTCAACCTGCCATTCGAGAGGCAGTTAATTTCTGTAGCTACTGCCCCCTCTTTGTATGGTCTCAAAGTAAATGCTTTAAATGTTTATTTATAGTTATCTTTATAAATTATAGTTATAAATAACTTTTCTGTGGGGGAGGGCATCCCATGTAGCTTGCGGTATCTTAGTTCCCTGGGCCCAGAGAGATTGAACCTGGGCCCTCTGCTGTGACAACACAGAGTTCTAACCACTGGCTCGCCAGAAAGCTTTTTCCTTACTCATCCATATTATTTATACCAAAGTGTATGAACATTGTCTTAATCTTAGTAAAGAAAAATCTGGAAATATCGTAAAGATATGATGACCATAATTAACAATTACCTGTATAATTGATAAAAATTGACAAAAGAATTCTCTAAAGTTTCATGGAGTCCCCCAAAGTAGAAAAATAGTGAAACAGAAGTAAGCATCGTATCTGTCCATTTTTATTTCTTTGGAACCGACAGTTTGGTTTTCTGCTTAACTGTCATAAAACTACTAAGTATGTGACTTCTGAGTCTCAGGAAGGAAAAGACCCCGTTTCAATAACATGCCAGGGGTCTCTTGTGGCCATGTGGAGAAGTGCCATGAAGTTAACCCCTTGAAAGCCAGCCACCTGGGTACAGTTGGCTCTTGGCTGAGACCTGCAGTCCTGTACGGGCACCCGTCAGCACCACGATTCCGCATAAGCACCCCACACATTCTGGAGGCTCACAGCCCCTCTCCATGGTGGACCTCCTTTAACTCCCTCCTTCCCAAATCTATTGCCTGAGATGAGCAGACAGAAGCATTCGCAGCATGGGAGGTGTGGGGAGGGAGGGACTGGGCGGAGGCGGGTGGAGGAAAGGAGAAGCAGAAGAGAAAGCCATCCATCCATCTTTCGCTCATATACTTGCTCTCAACGCTTCTGCGTGAATCCAATTCTTCCAAAATGGGATGAGTTAGAATCCTTCCCCAACTGTGTAGTTGGGAAACAAATGTTGCATGGCAGCATTTCTCAAAACTTAATGATTCAGGAGTCAATACTGCCACATTTCACTCCATTTTTTTTTTTTAAGATTTTTAAAAAAATATGGACCACCTTAAACATCTTCATTGAATTTGTTACAGTACTGCTTCTGTTTTACGGTTTTTTGTTTTGTGGCCGTGAGGAGCATGCAATCTTAGCTCCCTGAGAAGGGATCGCACCCACAACCCTTGCATTGGAAGGTGAAGTCTTAACCAATGGACCACCAGCACCATTCATTCAGTTTTAAATATTTCTTTGGACAAGTCAATTCTTGTTCAAAGCTTGTTTATTCATGGAGAAAGCCTACTCTTGTGTACTGATAGTGTGAGTAAAATCAAAGCCACTTTCCTTCTGACCTAAAAAAATGTTGGGACCCACGCTGCTTTGGTTAAAATAATTTCAGACACTGCAAATACTAGAGGAACAGTAACCAAATTAAAAGAAAAACAACAGTAACCAAATACCGAATTCACAATAACAGTGAAGGCAAATAAAACTTGCTTTAAATACAGTTATCCTCCTTCTCCTCTTTCTTTCCCTAATAATAGAGTATTTATTGGACACAGCAAAGGAGGATCTGGCATTTCCAGGGTGGATAATGTACACAAGACCAATCTCTAGTTTCAGTGCATAAATGTGTGGTCTCACTGTGATCTTTACCAAGGACTCAACAGCTCAAGATAAGGGTTCATGTTTCAGAATCAGTTAAAGCAAATTGTGAAACAAAAGCGATGCCAAAGCAAATACAAATACAAGCTGCCTTTAGTTTATGATTGGGAGGTTATATATTTGGTATTGTAACAAAACCAAAAAAAAAAAAAAAAAAAAAGGCACCTGAAAGGAGCTTGTCCTCCAACCACACAGGGAAATGTTTCTGACGCAACCTGAATTGTTCTGTCCCCAGCTGTCTGGAGCTTGGTCTGGACATCTGTTTTTAATAGTTTCCAGGCATGTCAGTGGGAACATGATCACAAGTGGGTTGACTGCGATTTTCACAAAGGAAAAAAAGAGACAGCTAATAGATGGTCAATAGAGTTTGGATAGTTCTTAATTTTAATGAACAACTCCAAGAGTGGGATGCTGGGTTCAATGTCATCCAGGCACGTGGTGCTTTGTTTAAAGGGACATTCTGTAAAAGCTGTCCTTCGTATGATATTTTACACAAAGAATAGCCATTTTAAATGTTTTCATGTCTTGAAAATGTAAGATGCTCATTAATTGATTTAGATAGGGACAAAGGGATATTATCAATATTTTATCATTTAACTCAGTGCTTTTCAGCTGACCTTCTTAATATAATGGCCAGTACCCTAAAAGCAGCCCCTTCTCATGGGATGAAAGGTGAATAAATCCCTGGAGATACATGAGAGTGAAGTGATATGGAGTGGGGCCTGACTCCTGGGTCCGTTTCACACATGGTAAGTCGGGGGGCCAGAAGGCTTCCAGAACACCCCACAGACTCTGCTATTGGTCACTGTCAGAGTGAGCAAAAAGCATAGGGCTACCAGAACCAGAGAGGACTGATGCCATGCCTGAGGTTTTTTTTTTTTCCCATTTATTTTGGGGTCAGTTAAATACAAGCTAGAAGCAAACTCATCAGAAAGAAGAGAGAGTTGGGAAATATTTTTGAAATGCCATTGTGCATTACGTATCCACCTACCTTCTTCTCATAATTTTTCCCATCTAGAGTAAAAACTTTCTAAGTGATCACTTTACCACCCATCCTCAAGAGAACCATCAGTCAGTCAGTTCAGTCGCTCAGTCGTGTCCAACTCTTTGCAACCCCATGAATCGCAGCACGCCAGGCCTCCCTGTCCATCACCAACTCCCGGAGTTCACTCAGACTCACGTCCATCGAGTCAGTGATGCCATCCAGCCATCTCATCCTCTGTCGTCCCCTTCTCCTCCTGCCCCCAATCCCTCCCAGCATCAGAGTCTTTTCCAATGAGTCAACTCTTCGCATGAGGTGGCCAAAGTACTGGAGTTTCAGCTTTAGCATCATTCCTTCCAAAGAAATCCCAGGACTGATCTCCTTCAGAATGGACTGGTTGGATCTCCTTGCAGTCCAAGGGACTCTCAAGAGTCTTCTCCAACACCACAGTTCAAAAGCATCAATTCTTCGGCGCTCAGCTTTCTTCACAGTCCAACTCTCACATCCATACATGACCACTGGAAAAACCATAGACCCAGGAAAATTTACCATGTTGAGTCTTGTCCCTATTGATGTATTGAAACTGTATGGAATAGAATGTATCATTTAATTTTTAATGACTCACTCCTGTGGTACAAAATTCAAAAGTACAACAATGTGTCTGTTAGCAAATTTTCTTCTTACCCCATTCTTCAGCCAATTATGTCTTTTTTTGTCCTGAAGCAGCTGGTTGCTTGTGGATCCTTTCAGAGATATTCTGTGGGTGTTTCATTTTAGCTCTGACTTTTTTTTTCCCTAGCAGCATGAAGAGATGTTGAGACAATTACATAGATAATTTTGAGCTATATAATCTGTTAGCCAGTTCCATAACATTTAACAAGTATGCTTCAAAGCCTAGATATTATGCTCAATATGGTTTCTAGGACTCACAGCAGAAGCACAGGGTATAGTCTCTGGCCTCAAGAATTTATGAGCCTAACAATAAGAAAGATCATATGCCTATGCATGTAAATGTGCTTTATTGAACCAGCATAGTGCATTGTAATTTTCTTCCCTTTGATTGAGAATCATGAAAACAGACTCTTTCTAACTTATCTTACTCTGTAAAGGTCCTTGTGTGGTGCCTGGCACGCAGTAGGTAGTCAGTAAATGACTGTTGAATGAAAGCGTGGATTAATGAACTAATGACTGGTGAGTGGCTCAGAAGACACTTGGCAACACTTGGATGAGAAGATTACACTCATGTCCTGGAAGGGGTGGGGACGGTGAAACAGGCAGTAACGAGCAACTGGGATTCTGAGAGTCTGCCTCAGGAGAAAGGGAAGATGGCTAGTCCCCTGGAAAAGGTGAGACGTGACCCCAAGGCATGGGAGGGCGGAAGGATGGAAAGGTGGAGTCTGTGACCCATCTTCAGGGTGCAGGGGCAGAGTGGTGAATAGCTAAAGCGAGTGATGGTGGTAGAAAAATGCACGGGTTGCTGCAGAGACTAGAGAGAAAGCAGAGTCTTCCTCTTGGATTTGTTGGACATTCGGGGAAACCTGGTGAGGTGGGGCTGTGATGAGCCTGGAATGTCAACTGGGGGATTCAAGTGTGTTATCTCAAAGGTACTAGAACGTGCCCGAAGTCTTTCTGAGCTTGGAAACACTTAGGAAGCGTAATCTGATAAACTAGGAGCTGGGAGACTGGCCAGGTAGGTACTATAATATTTGGGGCATCACGTGGTAATTGTTGGGAATGGAAAAGGAAATACTGACTTTAAAGCATCAGAGTGGGATGAGGGAGGGGAAACTGGTCGAAGGCGGTCAGCAGGTACAAACTCACAGCCATAGATAAATAAGTAGGGATGTGATGTATAACACAACATGATTTATATACTGAGCACTGCTATATGCTATGTATGAAAATTAAGCGAGTAAATTCTGAGTTCTCATCACAAGGAAAAAAATTTTTTTCTATTACTTTACATTTGTATCTATATGAGGTGATAGGTATTCACTGAATTATTGTGATCATTTCATGACATATGTAAATCAAATCATTACACTGTATACCTTAAACTTATACAGTGTGTGTGTGCTCAACAGTGTCCAACTCGTTGGGACCACGTGAACTGTAGCCCGCCAGGCTCCCCTGTTCATGGAATTCTCCAGGCGAGAACACTGGAGTGGGTTGTCATTTCCTACTGCATGGGATCTTCCCAACCCAGAGTTTGAACCAGAGTCTCCTGTGCTTCCTGCATTGATAGGCAGAGTCTTTACTACTGAGCCACCTGGAAAGCCCTGTACAGTGCTGTATGTCAATTATATCTCAATAAATCTAGAAGAAATGAATAAATGTCAAGTGTATAGAGCAAACAAAAAACACTTGGGCCGGGTGTACCAAGAGCATTTGATGATTGCTGGGACAACAGAGGAAAAAGAAAGAGATGGTTTAAAGAAAAACCACAACTATGTAGAATGCCACCAATTCGATGCCCTCATATTGACCGAACACCTACTATGTTTAAGACCTTGCATGTCCCACAGAGAAGATCCATCAAATACACACTGAACCACCGCCGCCCCCCCCCGCCCCCAAGAACTGAGTAAATACCTGTGTCCTCATTGGGATCTTTGCTAACTATAGGCATACTCCACGTATCTGCCACATTTATTGGCAGGTCATACTTTATTTTTTTTTTTTAAGGAAAACAAGCTGAAAAATGCTCTTGAAATCATGTTAGATAGCAATCTGAAGACTTTGTCTGCAAGGAAGACCTAATTCGTCATGTTCTTTTGCTTCTTCCATCTTGGGTCCTGGCAGTGTTCACAGGCACCCCACACCCTCGGTCTTACCCCTCCGTGGCTGGGACTCTCCGGACTGATTTGCTCATAAATCTGATGCTCTTTTAGAACCTGTGGTTTGTGAAAGGCTGATGGCAGGTGTCATGTATCCTCTCCCCAGCCCACCCGCCGAGGCTGCTCCTTCGTGGTATATAATAGTGACATAGCAGTAGCCACAGAGAGGATTGGGAGGGGTGACTTGTTAACAAAGAAATGGTAGCTGCAGAGTGCAGATGCCCTCCAGAGTCTGGGGCCACACCGATGGCGCTTGCTCTGCACTCCTCATAAGCTACTTCAGCCAGTTTTGGATTTATGAGTTCTTTTTGTTTCTTAGGGTCCCAAATGAACCAGTTTGGACAGAGTTCCCCTCTCTGGACCTCTTTATTCCATCTCAACACACACACACACTCATACACACACACACACACACTCCTCACGCGCCAAAACTATGTGCCTTTGGCATCTGGTCTTCTACAACAAAAAGCGAAAATTGCCCCATAATGTGACATGATTAAAAAAAAAAAAGTTAAAAAAATTTGGATAAGGCTGAACAAAAACAAGAAAGAAGAAAGGAAGGAGAAATACTCCGCCTTAATCAAATCCTTCATTTCCCCTAGAGCAAGCAGTTCTTAATTATATTTAACAGACACAACAGTGTGCCACAAGTCGGTCCAAACAGCTGTGGGAAAGCTCCATTCTGCGGCAAACATGGCGGGGGAGGAGGACCCCGCCGGCCAATCAGCACGTGCCCTGGGTTCGGATGCGGATCGCTCCTGACGTCTGCTGCTGGGCCGTGGGGGGTGTGACCCGAGTTCATTGCCCCTCGAGCTGTAGTTTTCTGGTGGTGTTCTTTTGCAACTAAATATTTCAACCAGGCTTTCAGTGGGTCCTTCCAGATCTGTCATCTACACTATTTTTACTAATAGCTGACTGTGGATAGATTGGCATTTCCGTGAGTTGCCTGTTTGCTCCAGAAACCTGCTCAACTTGTCTCCAGCGGCAGAACAAGAGTTTTGTTCTCTGAACCTGTCACTTAACTATAGGTTTATGAACAGAAAGTTGAAGGCACCCAAACCCCAAGGTTCTTCCCTGCCCAGTGCTGTGTGCTATGCTTAGCTGCTCAGTCGTGTCCGACTCCTTGTGACCCCCTGGACTGTAGCCCACCAGGCTCCTCTGTCCGTGGCGATTCACCCACCTCTGATTCCAATTCCCACTCTTGTTAAACCTGCTTGTGTCCGTAGCTGTATGTGTCTGGTCTTTTATGTTAAGAAAATATGCATACATGCAAAGGAGAACAGCCGTTGAGCTTAAGTGTTCCTGATTATTTGCAACATATTGTTCAGCCAGATTAAACTTTTTCATCTTTTTCTATTGCATTTCTTTATCTGTCTTTATCTACTGGATGTAATCACAACCAAATTGTGCTATGGAAAGAAACACATTCCATAATTTGGGCTTATTAAATTTCCCATCATCTTCCTTTTATGTTTCTTTCAACAGACATTTTATCATCCCAGAAGATCTAAGACATTTTCCCATGTAAATATACATCTAAATCACCAAATTCTTCATTCTCGTTTCTTCTCACTCAGTGCATCGATTCTTTTTCCTTTTCACTTTATAAAATTGTAAATAAATAGCCAATTAAATGTTAAATCACTGCACTGATTGTATTCTACTTGTTTAGTGATAAACTTCTCACATATTTACTTAGTGTGTCATTATAAGTTTCCTTCTTGCCTGATAATACTTTGAACATTGGGCCATATGCTTTGTTAAAGATAGACTTTGAGTTTGTTTCTGAGAGAATTCTCACTACGAAATCCATCTCTAGTAATGGTCTCTAAAATGCTGTTTAGCACTCTGATTTTCTCTCATTATTTCCATTGGCTTAACAGGTAGTCAAAGATGCTTTCCTCTGTTGCTGTATTAAAGACCCATTACAAATTAATAATGAGAGGAGCAGCAAATTTCCCCCTAATATTTTCTCAGTCTTCCACTGATTGAACACGATTCTGCGCATACACCAATTCCATTAAAAAGCTCTTTCATTCCAGTGTAAACAGTATCCTATTAATAGAATGTTAGGGCTGTGGCTTGCGGCTTTAGACTCCATTATATTATTCAATCTATCTGTGCCTCATCCTGAATTAGTGAGGGGACGGGGGTAAGACAGTTTAACCCTCTCTTTGCTGTCTTTGAAAATAGAGGTGCAGCCTGGAGTGGAGGAGGGGCTCCTGAAGTAGCCCCTGGTACCTGAGACCAAGCTCTGGTCTCCGCTGGTCGTGTGGCCTTGGATCCATCACAGAGCCTCTGCCCAGCCCTTACAAACACACCTTTGTTTCCTCATCTGTAAAATAAATGAATAGAATGACACAATTAAAGATATTCCAACTCCGTAAGAGGCACCAAGTCTGTTTCTCAAAACATTCATGTAGGTCTTAGCTATCTTCAGCTAAATTGTTTTAACTCATCACTTTTACCTGGAGATTTTCATCCTTGGCTGCAATGAGACTCACCAGTGGAGCTTTTATTTTTTAATTGCTTAGGTATCTATTAATATTTATTTATTTTGGTCTCAGCATGGAGGATCTTAGTTCCCCGACCAGGGATTGAACCCGCTTCCTCTGCATTGGAAGCGTGGCGTCTTGACCTCTGGACAGCCAGGGAAGTCTCACCAGTGTTGCTTTAACACTGTGATGCATCAGTAGTTTGGAAAGTTCCTCGGCTGATTTCAACGTGAAGCCAGAGCCGAGAACCAGGGCCGTCACCTGAAATGCAGACATTCAAATTCCAGCCCTTAACTTTTATCCCTCTGAGGAACATCACGAGAAATGCTTTGAGTTCAACAGTAAATATAATAATAAAAAGGATGATTGTAGTCAGAACCAGAACAGTCTGTAGTATGCTGGTTGCAAAGGGGTATAACACCTTGATAGGGTAAACATCGCCTGATGAAAAGAGCATCAGAAAACTAAGTTGCGCGTGGTCACCTGAGGATGCAGGCAGTTAACCAGCCTGCCTTGGTCTTTCCTTTTCACAGCTGGAGGGATAACCACTGGTGAAGGTATGGTTCTGCATGGGTCAGCTGCTCAATCACACTTTCCAGGCCCAGGAGGGACACGCATGTGTGCTCAGGAGTGTCTGACTCTTTGTGATTGCATGGACTACAGCCCGCCAGGCTCCTCTGTCCATGGGGTAGGCAAGAACATTGGAGTGGGTTGCCATTTCCTCTTCCAGAGGATCTTCCCAACCCAGGGACTGAACCCAGGTTTCCTACATTGCAAGCAGATTCTTTACCGCTGAGCCGCCAGGGAAGCCCCAATGTAATTACATAAGACAATTATGACAGAATGTACTTAATATTTCTTTGTTCTCGTTATCATGTTTCCACATTTTATGTTTATAAATAATAAAGTAAATGAAAACTTTGAAAATATAGGTAATGAAAAGGAAGCATAAAAGGAAAGCTGTCTTTGATATGTAAAGAGCTCATGTAATTGAAAGTAAAACACTAATTTAAAAAAAAACGAGCAAAGGACACAAATTAGCAATAGCTCAGAGGAAGAATACAAGTGGTCACTAGATAGATGATGAATGTTCATATTTACTAATGAATAAAAACTAACAAGAAAAATGGCAGTGAGAAACCATGTTTTAGCCTATTAAATTAGAAAAAATTTCAAAAAGTGATATTTCAAGAGTGCAGTACTAAGGCTTCCCCAATGGCTCAGCAGGTAGACAACCCATCAGCTAATGCAGGAGACATAGGAGATGTGGATTTGATTCCTGTGTTGGGAAGACCTGCTGGAGAAGGGAATGGCAACCCACTCCAGTATTCTTGCCTGGGAACAGAGGAGCCTGGCCGGCCATGGTTCACGTGGTCGCAAAGAGTTGAACATGACTGAGCACACACACATACTACTAAGGGAGCTGTCAGATACCACTGACAAGAAAATGAATTGATAAAATATTTTCTGGAAAACACTTTGAAAATACACATCAAACGTTTAAAATTGTATACTGTCTTTAAAAGGTATGTGTCCCTAAAACAATAAAGTTCTGTTCTCAGAAAATAGAAACTCAGACAAAAATTTATGTATAAAGATGTTGAAAGTGTTAATAAATAAAATAATTAAAAGTAGGGACAAATTAAATGGCCATATACATCTATATACTGTAAGAATGTGCAGAATGTGAAATCATTTGTGGAAAAGGATGGAAAAATTCTCACACTGTCATGTTGGATAAATATACTATGAGACAGTTATCTAAAAGGATTATATGAATATGCATATCAAAATGACTGAAAGGAAATACTGGTTTTCTCTGATTATTATGAGTGGTTTTAAGTTTTTTCATTTTACCTATGTCTTCCAATTTTACAATGAGACTATCACACAATGAGAGTGAGAATGTAGGCTGCTGCTGCTGCTGCTAAGTCGCTTCAGTCGTGTCCAACTCTGTGTGACCCCATAGACGGCAGCCCACCAGGCTCCCCTGTCACTGGGATTCTCCAGGCAAGAACACTGGAGTGGGGTGCCATTTCCTTCTCCAATGCATGAAAGTGAAAAGTGAAAGTGAAGTCGCTCAGTCGTGTCTGACTCTTAGCGACCCCATGGACCGCAGCCTACCAGGCTCCTCCATCCATGTGATTTTCCAGGCAAGAGTCCTGGAGTGGGGTGCCATTGCCTTCTCCGAGAATGTAGGTTACTAACTGAGAAATGGCTTCCTGATGCCAGTCCTCGCCCCACCACTCACTGTTCAACCTTGAGCAAGTTTTTTAACCTCTCTGTGCTCTGGTTTCCACCTCCGTAAAATGCAATAATAACAGGACATCCACCTAGTAGATTTGTACGAAGATAAATTATTTAATCATATAAACATTTAGGACAATTTCAGGCACAGAGCAGGCACTAAGAAAGGTTAACTATTCTTTTTTTTTTATAATCAGAAAATATGTTAATTTATATAATCTGCCCCTTTCTCAAAAAGCACTATGGTAAACATTTATGTATATAGTCCCTCCCTCCCATCCTAATAAAATAATTATACTAGGTTCTTGATAATTTTGGCCGGAATTCTTTCCAAAGTTATATTTTTCATGTCAGAAATAAAGGGTATTGATAGCTTTAGCAAACTCACTGAACATTGTTATTTGACAATAGCTGTGAGATAAGAGAAAATAGCTTATATTTTAAACTGAAAGTTCTTTAATGATTTGTGAAATTGATAACTATTCTTAAAATTGCTAAATAATTTTATAAAATTATTTGTCTCTAACCTACTTACTTATTGGAATCCAATGTTTTTCTTATTGAAAGCTTTTTATATGGTAGAAATATTAATCATCTTTCTGACATAGAGACTCTGAATACTTTTCCATTTGTGGGCTTATTACTATATTTTGGTTAGATGTATGGAAGTTCAAATATTGTAGTATCAAATCTATCCATCTTTTGCTCTGCAAATATTGCCATTGCTTTAAAATCAAACAGTGTCAGATGAAAAGATTTTTGATGTGATTCTGTGTTAGCCCTAAAAATCTTTCCAATGAGTTCTGTAGAGAATGGCACTTTTTAATTCTGAAAGAGCTTCTTCTGACCAAGGTCATTCATGACTGGGAAGCACAAGTGAGCTCACCTCACTAATCAGGCTGAAAGATTTCTCAAAATTCCAAATCACCAGGTAGAATTTCTGGGACAGCAGCCTATTTCTTTGCCCCCCTCCAAATACGGAAAGCATAAGTTCTTCTCACTCGTCACCAGGCAAATATTGTCCCCAAGGTAGGCAGTTTCTGATCGAAGCCATGGTGACGTGTACTTTGCCAGAGTAGGACAGAAAGCAGGTGGCAAAGCCCCTTCATGCTGGCTTGACCACGTGGTTCAGTCTCAGAGCACAAAACGTAGAGGATGAGATGGTTGGATAGCATCACCATTTCAGTGGATGTGAATTGAAGCAAACTCTGGCAGAAAGCGAAGGGACAGCCTGGCATGCTGCAGTTCATGGGGTTGCAAAGAGTTGGACACGACTTAGTGACTGAACACGACCACAGGGCACAAAGCTGTCATGTGCGATGCTTAGATGGTCCTACAGAAAATAGAGGGGCCAGCTGTTCCAGCTAGATCACAGAAAGAAGGCACCTCGGGAGGAACGGTGGTCCCGGGTCTTGCAATTGGCTGAGTGGGAAGTCACTTTCTGCCACAACTGGGTTTCTGGCAGTGTCCTTCTGGAATGACTGTCAGCAGGATGGAGTTGGATCCTCTAGAGAAGAGTCTTTAAGTATCTTTGTGACCCATGGGCTGTAGCCCCCCAGGCCCTTCTGTCCATGGGATTCTCCAGGCCAGAATACTGGAGTGGGTGGCCATTTCCTCCTCCAAAGGATCTTCCCAACCCAGGGATTGAACCTGCGTCTCCTGTATTGCAGGTGGATTCTTTACCTGCTGAGCCACTGGGAAAGCCCCAAGTCTCTGGGCTTAGTGATCTCTTTTTAAGGAGTAACAATTACCCCAGGGGACGGGATCTTGATCCTGTCAGTTGCTCCTGCTCCAGTGATATACGCTGCCCATCGAACTTCTAATTATCTAAAGTGATATTCTTAGTTCATCATTCTAAGATATTTACAGTCCTACAGTGGACGTTTCAAAACAGCTGCTATGGAAATTCACAGTGACTACTTAACGTGTCTTAACACAGCTTAAATCCTGTAAGTTTCACACAAGATGAGTAGGAATCATAACACTAAAGAAATCAGATTGTAACTCAAGAGATCGAGTCAACGGATATGTGCCTTGAGTGTTTTAGAGAAGCTCAAAGAAGAAGCAAGTCCTGATGACAGGACGAGTTGAACAACTCAGAAACTATTAATAAAGATGGGAAATCTGGGTTTGAAACTCCAAGCGTCCATTGACATTTTTGAGTGGATTCAGCTAATGGTTTGGTTCCTCTTTTTCTCCATTTGTTGTCTCTGTTTTTCTCCCTCTAGCTGTCAGTTCCTTTCCAGAGATGTTCAGAATTTTTTTTTTCCCTGCTAAGTGAGAGTGAAAGTGTGTATAGAAAACAGTCCCTGCCAAAACAAAAAAAGGGTCATCTCAACCACAAAACGTTACTTCATCAGCGTTTAAAGCCTTGGCTGCTCACCTGCTCACCTGAACACTGTGGACGTCACAAGTGGCACTAGTGGTAAAGAACTCGCCTGCCAATGCAGGTGACAAGAGATGTGGGTTCAATCCCCGGGCCGGTGAGATTCCCTGGAGAAGGGCATGGCAACCCACTCCAGTATTCTTGCTTGGAGAATCCCATCAATAGAGGAGTCTGGCTGGCTATGGCCCATAGCGTCACAAAGAATTGAACACTCTTTCTTACAGAAGAAAGCAAGCGCGTGCACACACGCGCACACCAACTCAGTGGACATGAGTGTGAGCAAGTCCCGGGAGTTGGTGATGGACAGGGAAGCCTGGTGTGCTGCAGTCCATGGGGTCGCAGAGTCAGACACGACTGAGCGACTGAACTGAACCGAACTGCACACACACACACACACACACACTGGACATTTTAATATAAACCCGAAGACACTTTTACTGATTGTTGACTTTATACCTCGATTTGTAACTAGCTGCTTGGTCTATGGTAGTCCTTTTCTAGCAATTGTTCACTAAACTATATAAGCAAATTTGATCTCTTTTCGGGGCATTTTATATGATAATAACATATTACCAAAACATGGTCTAGAAAATATTTTTTATTTTGTCCTTAAATATTCTTCCCTGACACACTGTCTCTTTGACGGTCCTATTGTAGGATAACTCTGACATTTAGACCATCAGAAATGAATGGGAGCTGACAACATGCTTTAACCTAAATTGTAAAGACTCTTGTCTGGCTATTCAAGTCAAAACCAGAGTTTACATAACCACCTAGCATGGTTTCTGGTTATGTAAAACGTGACTGAATAATCTGAATCCTGGATCAAAAGCTTCCTCCACATGAATGGTTTAGTTAGGGGGTAAAAACCCAAGACTGAACTGTGCCAATAAAAGCATGGATCATTTCACATTTTGCTTTGTGAAAGAGCAGAAAGTAAAGACAAATGAGGAATATACATGGGGCACATCAGAACATCAGGTCAGTGGAAAAAATAAGCCTGGAAAATGCGGGGGAGAGAAGCCAGTGACTCAAAGAAAAGTCACGAGGACCTGGCAAACCTCCAAAGGACACTGAACGAGAGGGGACGAGAGATGCTTGACTTGGGGACGAACGGCTCCAAAGCTACAAAGTCAGGTCCTCAAGTGCCTGCTGAGCTTTCACTAGGAAATGCGCCTTCTGGGCTTCCCAGGGGGTGCGGTAGTAAAGAGTCTGCCTGCCAGTGCAGAAAGTAGGAGACTCAGGTTTGATCCCTGGGTCAGGAAGATCACCCGGAGGAGGAAATGACAACCCACTTCAGTATTCCTGCCTGGAGAATTCCATGGACAGAGGAGCCTGGCAGTGGGCTGCAAAGACTAGGGGTTGCAAAGAGCAGGACACGACAGAGAATGAGCAGGCATGCATGTGCACCTTCTAGGTCTAAAGTGCTGCGTGGGGAAGATATAAAGAATAATGTTTCCCACCTTGACCTTAAAGCATTGATAAAGGTGTGAAGACAGAAAGCCTTCACAGGGGATAAAAAAACAAACATAAGAAGACTGTTCAGTTGAATATGATAATGCTGAATATACAGGGAAGTGACCGTAAATAGTATGGGCTATCAGGGACGTGTTAGATAGAATCTCATGGTGAATTTGAGATGTACAATACAATCATGGGGGCAAGTTGGGTAACCTCAGAGAAGAAGCAAGGGGTTTCAGGAAGGAATAGGTGTTAGACAAAGTATAAAGTTGGGGACAAGCAGAGCCAGCATGTGTGCATGGCTGGGAGACCTACCTGGAGGGGGGAGGGGTGCGTGTTGTGGCCAGATCAAGGAGGATGTTGAATGATACAATGAGGTGTTTGCCCTGAAACAATTAGCAACGGAAATAATAAAAAAATCAGAGATGTAGTGACACGTTATATTTCATAAGGGTACAGTGTTTGTTGAATGATAAAATTTAAGCAGAGAAGTGGCATGAAAATCGGTGCTCGTGGTATTAAGTGTCAGTCAACATTGATGCATCATGTGATCAAGGGTAACTGATTGCCTTTCATGGGTCTCAGTGTTCTCATCTGGAAAATGGGAATAATAACATATACGAGGGTCATTAAAACAATGAAACAGAGTTAATATATAATGATACTTATAAAATATAATGCACCTATAAGTTATGATGACAGGGCTGCGGGGAGTGTAAAAAAAGGCTTTGAATTCAGATAACCCTGAGCGAAAATTCTTGCTCCTCTATTTACTTTTTCCTCTTGGGCAAGTTATTTAGCCCCCTTATGCCTCCATTCTATTGTTTTTCAACTGGGGATAACAGTATCTATCTCAGGCTGCAGTGATGAGATCGTTTTCTTTTGTGCTGCTGTGAACTCTTTCTAGACCTGCTGGGCCTTGGCTGTGTGTTATCACGGAAGAAAGAAACCTTGAGTAGTTGGTTTGAGTTTTCTCCCTTGTTGAGTGTGTGTGTGTGTATGTGTGTGTGTGTGTGTATGAGTGTATAGGCTTTGCATTGGGAAACTGACTAGCTTCATTTCACAGGAAGGGCTTTGCTTAGGTGGGGGCAGCCCATCCCTATCATGGAAGCATTAGCTTTCTCCAAGTACTTTCTTCAGGCTTGACAGAAGTGTTGAAGGTATTTGACCTAAGAACTATCTGCTGCCTAAATTTAGGGTGGGAAGAGGAGGGGAGGATGGGAGTTTGGGCTGGTGGGTGTGCAGCTGAGAGATAGTGTATTAATCTCTCACTTCTTACTCTCACCATGTGAGATCTGCTGACTCTGAGCCGGATCCCACTCTGGGGCTTGATGTTCTCCTGAGCAAACTGCATCCTAATCCTTTTCTCCTCCCTTAGAGACCATGGCTTCCTGCACCTCTTTCCTTGATCCACTTTCCAGAGCTTTGTTGAAATTGGTTGAAATCCCTCCTTGGTGGTGACTGTCCTTTTCTTCTCTCCACTTTATATCGGATTCCTTTTTGTACTTCTGCGCTTTTTCTTCAGGAGGAATTTGGGAAGAAGCCCAAGCAGATTCTTTCATATGGTCTACATTACTGGAAGAACTTCACAGTTGAATATTTCACACCCTAAACTGGACGCTGCCCAGCAGGTGTGCCCTTTTTCTTTCACAGATGCAGACCCAGAAAGGTCCCTGTGACTAAGTAATTAACTGATCCTAAGTTTTGCTAGCAAATGGCTAAGCTGAGATTCAAGCTGAGTATGATACTTCTAAATACTCTTATTTCTCCCTAAAGAGGAGATTTGAGGAAACTGTTTCCTCAAAATGTGTAAGGAAGGGTTACTCTCTCTTTGGAAGACAAGGATGGACCTTGAAAAAGACTGAAAGCTTGGAGTGTGTGTGTGCCCAAAGGACACTTCCAGTGCTGTTAACAGGTGTTTGGCCATTTTAAACCTCTTTTCCTTTATCGAGGGGCCTCTCTGATGGCTCAGACAGTAAAGAATCTGCCCGCCATGTGGGAGACCCACGTTTGATCCCTGGGTGGAGAAGATCCCCTGGAGAAGGAAATGGCAACCCACTCCTGTATTCTTACCTGGAGAATTTCATGGACGGAGGAGCCTGGCAGGCTACCGTCCATGGGGTCTCAGAGTCAGACACAACTGAGCGAATAACACACACAGTGGGCTGCTGTAGCCATCCAGTCACTGCTGACAACCACACATGGAAAAGACTATGAGATGAGATAGGGAACTCCTATCCTAATGATCTATTTTAGCTGCTAAAAACTCATCTGGGTCTGCCTTCCTGCACTCTTCAAGTATGTGAGCCAATAAATTAGCTTTATGCATAAGCTGACTTGGGTTTGGTTTTTTGTCACTGATAACCAAAAGATTCCTAACCAAGACACTGGGCATGGCAGTCACACTCACATATGGTAATGAATGATTTGCATAACCATTGATGCCCCAAGCACTGTATAAAAAATACCCCTAAAATGTTGTCTTAAAAATCTTAATTTTTGAGTTTAGCTTGGATGTTTTTTTAATAAGGAAAAGCTGTAAAAAAAAAAAATGTTTGTTCAGCATGGCTTTGTACAAAACCTACTGCCTTTATTTCCACATTTGTCTTGGTTATTGTCATCGTATATCCCAGGCATGGAGCCTGATGATTTTGCAGACTCCAATACATATGTGGATATACCTTGTCCCCTTTCCAATTTTCTAGCAAATCCCCTAAGAATTTCTTTTTCAAATGGCTGGTATTTCTTGAGTGAAATTTGTTCTCTCAGCCTCACGGTAAGCAGGGATGCATTTAGAAAATTCTAATGCACAGAGAGTATTTTTGAAACTTGTAATCTACCAAGAGAAAATGCCTGACCACATTTCAGCTAAGCTACTCCCACGCGGCCAGGATCAGCTAAATGCAGAGAATTGCCACTTTACATTTCCAGCTTAAACTGTTCTGCCTGGTCCTTGGCTTTCAGCACATTCCCCCAGTATAAAGAAGGACGCCTCCCAGTTTTGCCCTAGAGTGGGCTGCCTTTTGACTCTAATGCAAGCCTGGTTATTGGAAAGGGAAGTAGAGCTAGCCGTAGTAGGAGAGAAATGAGCCACGGACATCAATCAAGACTGAACTGGATATTGTGTCTGAAACATCCGACTTGGCGATCACTGCAGATCACACTCCCCAGATAATTGTCAGTTTCCTGTTTCCTTTTGTGCTTTGTTCTGTGGAGCCACCAGACCACAAGGAAGCTGATACACTCTCTCCATCCCTGCCTACCACCCTCCTGCCAACCATGGGAAGATTCAGCTTTTATTTTATTTTATTTTTTTTCTGCCCCGCGCCCCTCCTGCCGATTCAGCTTTTAGTGAAGCTTCAGTTTCAGCAGCTTCATGGGAAATCCCCCCGCTACCCTCATTGAAGAATCTCAAGGCAGAGAGTACCTTGTACTCTAGGTACTTAGTAAATGCCTTCTCTTTCCTTTTTCTTTTTCTTTTTTTGATTGCATTGGTTCTCTGTTGCAGTGATTAGGCTTCTCTTGTTGAGGCGAAGAGCTTAGCTGCCCCTTGTGTGTGGGATCTTAGTTCCCCGACCAGGAATCGAACCTGTGTCTCCTGCATTGGAAGGCAGATTCTCAACCACTGGACCACAAGGGAAGTCCCAGTAAAGGTCTTTTGATTAGAGCTTTTTTCTACACTCCTATACCCTTCTTTATGCTTTATCTTGACTTTCTCACAGAAGATTCCACTTCTCTTAGAAACAACCATTGCTGCTGCTGCTAAGTCGCTTCGGTTGTGTCCGACTCTGTGCGACCCCATAGACTGCAGCCTATGAGGCTCCCCTGTCCTTGGAACAACCATTAGGAATCCTTGAAACTTGCAGCAAAACTCAGGAAAATTCTATAATGTTCTATTAATAACTAGATAGTCAAACTCTTTAGTTTTCTAGATAAAGAGAAAGTGAAAAGTAAAAGTGTTAGTCATTCAGTCATGTCCAACTTTTTGTGACCCCATTGTCTGTCTGAGCTGAGTTTATTCACAGAAATACCGACTTTAGGAGATCCTGCTGAAACAGGATCAGAAAATATTTTGTACTGATGCAAACCCACATCTCCTATGTCTCTTGTATTGATAGGAGGATTCTCTATCACTGAGCCACCAGGGAAGCGAAGTGGTGGAGATGACACTCAAACTCAAGACTGCCCATCCCAAAGCCCATCAGTGATACTTGGGTGAAGTAAGAACCCAAAAGCCTGGATTTAAATTATACAATGAGAGATGTATTATAGCTTTAGAGATATTATTAGGCCAGTGGTTCTCAGAGTGTGCCTTTCAGGGCATCTTCTAGGTCTTTTCTCTTCCCGTTGAAAGCTGGGTTCTCCTTAGCTCTTTCAACCAAAATAATTCATCCCAACAGATTAAATACAGACCAGATATGAGAATCCAGCTGTCTTTTATTAAGCCAGATATTGAATAGATTTGCCAAAGAAGGTAAAACAATTATGCTCATCACAGTAAACTTTCTTTGATTTGGAAAGAAGAGTTAATTTTTTAAAAATAAAATTTATATTACACATGTTAGTATGCAATGGATTCATTACAGTGATTTTAACAGATAAAAATTTTAATCTTCTTGTAATTTCTAATATGGTAAATATTGATAGGTATAAACTCTGTAATCAAAAACTTTGGAATCTTTAAGAGTATTAAGAGATATCAATAACACAGTATTTGAGAATTGCTGAGGTTGCCGGTCTCAGAAAGAAATTCTCAAAGAGAAATCTCCAAGAATTTGACCTTATTCTTGAGTTCTCCTGGTGTGACTTTGCTTGGCCAACAACTAGACTTTGTCTTTGAAAAATGATAGGTTTGTTTTCCACGATAACAACAACCTGGAAAACTAGAGCCTGTGTTTTGTTTTTAATTAATTTTTATTGCAGTGTAGTTACTGTACTTGTGTTAGTTTCTACTGTGTAGCAAAGTGAATCAGCCACACATATACTATATCTCCTCTTTTTTGGATTTCCTTCCCATTTAGGTCACCACAGAGCAATGAGTTGAGTTCCCCGTGCTACACAGTAGGTTCTTACTGTTCAGTCACTAAGTCGTGTCTGACTCTTTAAGACCCCAAGGACTGCAGTGCACCAGGCTTCCTTGTCCTTCACTATCTCCCAGAGTCTGCTCAAACTCATGTCCATTGTGTCGATGACACCATCCAACCAATTCATCCTCTGTCGCCCCCTTCTCTTTCTGCCCCCAATCTTTCCCAGCGTCAGGATCTTTTCCAATTAGTCAGCTCTTTGCATCAGGTGGCCAAAGTATTGGAGTTTCAGCTTCAGCATCAGTCCTTCCAATGAATATGCAGTGTTGATTTCCTTTAGAATTGACTGATTTGACCTCTTTGCATTCCAAGGGACTCTCAAGAGTCTTCATTCGCTATCATTAGTTATCTATTTTATACAGATGGACCTAGAGACTGTCATACAGAGTGAACTAAGTCAGAAAGAGACATATCATTTATTAAAGCATATGTACGGAGTCTAGAAATACGGTTTAGATGAACTTACTTACAAAGCAGAAGTGGAGCCTGAGTCCTTGATAGCTCTTTATTAGCCATTGGGTTCAGATCTCTTTCCTACCCAACTTCACTTAAAAAAAAAAATAAAAGAAGAAGACAAAATGCTTGATTTGAGCTTTGGGAACAGAGTTACTGAGACACGGACTTGGTTGCGTTGGCTGAGAATATCATGTGCCTGTCGGAACACTGTGATCACAGCACGAAATGTGATGTGGAAGATACTCTTTCAGGGCAAAGGGGCCAAGGGAGCGTGAATGTTGGTGATGAACCAGATGACTATAACACAGTGTGTTTTACAATTTTGTTTAACTTTGCACCTTCACTCTCTGTTCCCCCCTCAGTCCTTGCCTGAGGGGGACACAGAGAGTGAAAGCAAGTCTCCAGCAAGAAAAGGAAGCTGAAGCCCAGGAAATCCACAAATTAGATAATAAGTTTCTTGAATTATCAAGAATTGTGGGTATTTCTAGATTGAGGAAACTGGCAGATGCTTAAATTGTTTTCTGAAAGCTCTATTTAATGGTGGAGGCTCTTTTAAAGTTTCTCAGCAATTGGGAGTATTATTTCCAGCTTAGACAGCTAGCAATTTAAAATTATTAAGAATAGCTTAGCCTTCAATGCAAATTCCAGATTGTTTAATTAGTCATGTAAAGTGCTGGATGTTACTCATCATACAAGAAACAGGACTATTTATTAGTTTTGAGCGCAATTAATCCCCTTTCAGGTTTTCAAGAAAGGGCAAAAGTCCATTTGATTTTCAAGTTTGTGTCTGTAGCAAATCGCACTTAGGAGATTTTGGAATTCTAAATGAGTCTCAATTTTGAATTTAGGAAGCAGAGTTTCAGCAAGGTTTGCTACACAACAAGCTCTTATGGAGCCTGTAGCTATGAGCTGATCTCCAAGCCCTGGGGATCTTAACAATGGGTTGTTCCAATTGAAATTAAGGCTGAGAGAATGGACGCCCCTCTACCTAGGTCTCAGCATAAAAGTAGCCAGAGGGATTTGAGAATTGACCGAGGTTTGGAGGAAGCAGAGTGAGTTGGAATCTGCAGGGCAACACACATTGTAATGGAAATAGGATATATTTGAGGGACAATTTGTACTTAGTAAAAAGAATTCAGGGACAACAGCTGATTATACTGCAGGGCAGCTGTCATCTCTAAATTGTCCTTAGAATTTAATACTCATTTAAAATTCAATTTGGCCACATTTTATTGAGTATTACTGTTTTCAAAACTCTGTCTTAGGTGTAATGTGGGAAACAAAATATGAATGCAATGGGCCTGCCCTTTAAGAATCTACAATCCAGATGGACAATAAAATATATGTGAACATTTACCATCTAGGACAGAGTGTGATAAATGCTAAAATAAAAGCACTAAGGCACCAACTGTTTTGAAATTGCAGAAAAAGGAAAGTTTGATACCAGTTAGCAAATTTGGGAAAGTTTTCATTGGATAGTAGTATTTGACATGAATCTTACAAAGGATGACGCTCTAATGAAGATAAATGGAAGGACACTTCTGACTAGGGGAATGATTTGAGTCAGTGGGCAGGGCATATGATCTTGTCAGGCATTTTGGATAAGTGGAGAGTGCCCTTAAGCCCAGCCTTGGTTAAGGGCAATCATGCCACTGATGAAAGTGAAAGTCTTTCAGTCATGTCCGACTTCCTGTGACCCCAAGGACTGTCCAGCCCATGGAATTCTCTAGGCCAGAATACTGGAGTGGGTAGCCTTTCCCTTCTCCAGAGGATCTTCCCAACCCAGGGACTGAACCCAGGTCTCCCGCATTGCAGACCCCACTCATAGTGATGTGCAGACCCAGGCAGGTGTGTGTTTTGCCAAGTGACCCTGTCCTTATTGTCTAAGCTGGTGGACCAGAGAGAGGCCGTGGCTGTCCTGTGTCCTAGCCTGAAAAACTCTGCATAAATAGGAGACAGCTGGGTTGATTAGGGTCTCGATTTTGGGAAATTACATTGTGGAATAAAGAATCTGGCAGTTAGGTTTGGGGAATGAAGATGAGAGGAAGAAGAAAGCAGAAGAAACCATGAGTAGAAGAGGGCATTATGAGTAAGTCAGTGATATTATGAAGAAGTTGAAGTCACAAAGAAGCAGAAACTGTGCAGGAAAACTTTGCAGAGGGCGAGCAAGTCAGCTGGTGCCAACAGCATTTCCCAGTAGGCGCTACAGCACTTGCAGGACTCGAGCAAGACTGATGCTGAAGTCTGGAGCTGCTTAGGTCCACTTTCTCATTCCAGTGTCTGCAGTTCTTGATGGGGTCATAGTTCCTATTCTTTGATTTCCATAGGATGCTTTTCTTTCTTGTCGCATCACATAGTCATACCCTAAAACTCAATTGGACCATAAAGAAGGCTGAGCACTAAAGAATCGATGCTTTCAAACTGTGGTGCTTGGAGAAGACTCCTGAGAGTCAACTTGGGCAGGAAGGAGATGAACCCCGTCAGTCCTAAAGGAAGTCAATCTTGAATATTGGAAGGACTGCCTGAAACTCCAATACTTTGGCTACTGGATGCGAAGAGCTGACTCATTGGAAAAGCCCCTGATGCTAGGAAAGATTGAAGGCAGGAGAAGAGCGCAGCAGAAGATGAGATGGTTAGATAGTATCACTGGCTCAGTGGACATGATTTTGAGTGAACTCCGAGATGAGGAAGCCTGGCGTGCTGCAGTCCATGGGGTGGCAAGGAGTCGGACACGAACAACAACAACAAAACTCAACCAGGAATGCTGGCCTGAGTAAGCCCCGCAATGAGCCTGGCTATGCCATATTATGTGACTTTAACAGAGGGAGAAGAAGGGTGGAAAGTCAGGTTGGGCACGGTTTGTGGATGCCAAGGGATTCTGTATAGATGATTTGATGCTTTTGTCTGCTTTTTGCCAGGCATTTTGGATTCAAAGATGCATAAGACTGGGTCTCCAGTTTCAAGGTGAAGAGAATAGGGGCTCAAAGATAGCTATCACTGAAGATTAACATATGAAATATTGGGCTACCATCCCACTCACAAGATTAAATATTGAATGTGCCAAAGATGTATTCATCAAGTCCTGGAAGGGAGGGGCTGTCTGAGCCAGCTTCCCAGAAGAGACAGCGAGGCTGTCTCTTCTGAAATATTCTGATTTCAGAATATTCTCTTTTGAAATATTCTGATTCCATTAAAGAGTTGCATGCATGCGTGCTCAGTTGTGTCCGATTCTTTGTGACCCCATGGACTATATCCTGCCAGGCTCTCTGTTCATGGAGTTTTCCAAGCAAGGATACTGGAGTGGGTTGCCATTTTCTACTCCAGGGGATCTTCCCAACCCAGGGATTGAACCTTCGTCTCCTGCACTCAGGCAGATTCTTTACCACTGAGCCTCCGGAGAAGCCCCTCCATGAAAGGGTTATGATCAGGAAAATAAAATGAGTAGATAAATACTATAGAAAGGTGACTTTTGTCTAAGGATAATTGGATTACTGAGAGGCTGTTATCGAGAAGATTAATTTTAATACTTGGGAGGATAATTCAGTTGTAGAGGAGGGAGGTTGGGGCTCTTGAAAAAAAACAAAAGAAGAGGCAAATAGACCCCAGGATGACTTCAAAGGTAGAAGCAACTCAACCTGATGCTTAATTCAGTGTAGTGGATACTTGAAGGGGTGGGGGTGGGGTTAATGTGACATCACAGTGGTGCCGAGAGGACACATCCCTCCATCGATCGAATCTGTCTTTCTTCTCCTTTTATGCAGGCAGTCTTGTCCCCAAATGGTGGTGAGGTCATCGTCTCAGCAGCCCCAGTAAAAGAACATTGCTTTTGCTGAGACTTTTGGTGAAGCCCTGGAGGGACACGCTGCTTTGGCTGGCTTGGCCACGTGTCCTTTCTCAGCCAGTCACTGTGGCCCACGGACAGGCCATCCTGCTAAAGTCATTGTCAGTCCTGGCTTCTAGGGTCGACCATCTCAACCACAGGCAAGGAGTGACAAAAGATGGGTGACTGGAGAAAAACAGGGCTGTTACTGCATCAAGGGAGAAAGGATTTAGGACCACATAATAACAGTACAACTGCAGCTACTAATGTTTTGCTCTCAGCGGGACAGCAGTATTGAAGCAGGGTCTCATTTCCCTGCCCAGGGATTGAACCCATGTCTCTTGCATTGGCAGGTGGATTCTTTACCACTGAGCCACCAAAGAAGCCCTGTTTTTTTAAGGTGTAGTTTTATACTAAAAAGGACCTTAATGTATACTCCTGACTGATTGCTTGCTTCCTTGTTTGTTGTTCCCCATGGAAATCAAGGGAATTTTGTCTCTTTTGTAAATGTTTCCTTATTTCATCATCTTTTCGGGTTTGTTTTCAGTTTGCCTCCAGTTTTGGTGGAACAGAATGTCCCATGGCTGGATCCGGTGTGCTTGCTATGTTGTGAATGTTTGCAGATCAGGAACACCAAGCATAACAGCTCCCCTACAGAGCCCTCCCCGAATCTATGCACATAGAGTCCTAGGGAGCTTGCAGCTGAGCGGGGAGGTGGCAGAGTGTGCACACATGTTGTAGTTGAGCCATCTCCAGGAGACTTGCCACTGTTTTCCCAGCTGAAGACAGAGTCCATGAGGCCGTGGCTGAATGGGAAACCCTCAATTTGATCGCTGAACTGCAGACGCTGACAGTTGGGTTCTCAGGACTCTTGAGCCGTGTGCCATGTCCCCTCCGGCCCCTAGGGGAACCTTGGTTTCTGGCTGTGGTTGTGTTGGCCAGTGGCCAGGCTTCTTCCTAGAGTAACCACCTTCTACCTAAGATCAGGCTCTGGAGCTCTCGAGGTCAGAGTGGCTCTGACCTTTTTAAAAAAAATTTAATTTCTTTTTATTTTTGGCTGTGCTGGGTCTTCGTTGCCATGCGGGCTTTTCTCCACTTGTGGCAAACAGGGGCTACTCTCAACTTGTGGTGCTTTGGTTCTCACTGTGGTGGCTTCTCTTGCAGCAGAGCATGGGCTCTAGGGCATGTGGGCTCAGTACTTGCTCCCTGGGCTCTAGTGCACAGGCTCAGTACTTGTGGAGCACAGGCTTAGTTGTTCTGCTGCATGGGGGATCTTCAAGACCAGGGATCGAACTGGTGTCTTCTGCTTTGCCAGTTCAGTTCAGTCGCTCAGTCATGTCTGACTCTTTGCGACCCCATGGACTGCAGCACGCCCGGCCTCCCTGTCCATCACCAACTCCTGGAGTTTACTCAGACTCATGTCTATTGAGTTGGTGATGCCATCCAACCATATCATCCTCTTTGCCTGCTTTGCCATGTGGGTTCTTTATCACTGAGCCACCAGGGAAGCCCGGCTCTGACTTCTAAAGCCAACGACCGTGGATCGAGCTCTGGGTTGTCTGGCGCAGAATCCTCATGTGGCTAACGAGCCCTTGAAATGTGCTTTGTCTGAATTGAAATTGCAGCAAATGTAAAGCACACACCAGATTTTAAAGACTTAGTAACCTATGGACAGAATGGTGTCTTCTAGCCCTCAGATTCATGTACTGAAGTCCCAAAGTGACGGGGAAACAGTGGAAGCAGTGTCAGACTTTATCTTTTTGGGCTCCAAAATCACTGCAGATGATGATTGCAGCCATGAAATTAAAAGACGCTTACTCCTTGGAAGGAAAGTTATGACCAACCTAGATAGCATATTCAAGAGCAGAGACATTACTTTGCCAACAAAGGTCCGTCTAGTTAAGGCTATGGTTTTTCCAATAGTCATGTATGGTTGTGAGAGTTGGACTGTGAAGAAAGCTGAGTGCCGAAGAATTGATCCTTTTGAACTGTGGTGTTGGAGAAGACTCTTGAGAGTCCCTTGGACTGCAAGGAGATCCAACCAGTCCATTCTAAAGGAGATCAGTCCTGGGTGTTCTTTGGAGGGAATGATGCTAAAGCTGAAACTCCAATACTTGGGCCACCTCATGCGAAGAGTTGACTCATTAGAAAAGACTCTGATGCTGGGAGGGATTGGGGGCAGGAGGAGAAGGGGACGACAGAGGATGAGATGGCTGGATGGCATCACCGACTCGATGCATATGAGTTTGAGTGAACTCTGGGAGTTGGTGATGGACAAGGAGGCCTGGCGTGATGCAATTCATGGGGTCACAAAGAGTCAGACATGACTGAGCGACTGAACTGAACTGAACTCCCAATGTGATTGCATTTGGGGTAAGGAAGTGATTAAGGTTAAATGAGGTCATTGGATGAAAGCCCGATGACCAGGAAGCTTGCTTTCCCTTTTGGCCCTATGAGAGGACACAGTGAGAAAGTGGCCATCTGCAAGCCAGGAAGTGGGCCCTGACCAGAAGCCCACCATGCCGTGCCCTTCACGTGGACTGCCAGCCTCCAGAACTGTGAGAAAGTAAATTTCTGTTGTTTAAGCCCCCTGCACCCTGTGCCTTTTGCTATGGAAGCATGAGCAGACTAACGTACTATATGAAAAAAAAATGTAAAGTACCTAATTAATATTTTATATTAATTATTTATTGAGATAATTCTTTGGATATATTGGGTCAAATAAAATATATTATTAAAGCTAATTTTATCTATTTCATTCTCCTCTTTAAAAAAAGTGGCTCCTAGGAAAGTTCAAATTACATATGTGCCTTCCATAGTGTGTCTATAGGACAGTGATCACCTAGACCCTTGTCTTATCATCACGTTGTCTTAAATTTCTCCATCAGTTACTGCTCAGTCCCTGTTCATGAAGAATCTCTAAACTTTTCTCTACCTTATGCAACATTCTGTTTCTTTTTCCTTTAATATACAGGACATTAAAACCAAACAAAATAAAATGAAACACATTAAAACCCAAGACACCATGAGCACAACAAAACCTACTGTATTTCTCTGTTTTTTTCATTATTATTATTATTTTTGATTAAAGAGATTTTTTTTTCTCTCCTCTTGATCTCGCTTCTGCCTTACATTCTTAGCTCATTGAAGCCGATATTGAGGAATCAAGTTTATAGTTTGTGGTGTAGCATGACAAAACCCCTGGGGAAAACCAGCCCAAAGAAAGTTGGGGAAGTTTCTCTACTCTTAGCCTGAGTTCTTGGTTGTTATTACCATATAATGAGAAGGTTAATGAAGATGGGGGAACAGAGACTCCTTTTTTTTTTTTTAATTTAATAAGTCAGGGCCCCACTCAACTGCAGAGGGCCAAGCTCTCAGGCCTTGCTGGCAGGGAGAAGGGAAGGTTCTGCTGAGCTAGATTGATGCATTGTTGACAACATCAAATGGGCATCTGAATAGGTTCAGGAAATTGGAGACTCCTAGCTCCTGTGACCTAGAGCTGGGGAAATGTTTTGTCAACAACAGAGCAGAGTGCAAGATGTCCTGGATTAATCCATATGCTTTGGGTGAGTGTTTACTTGGGAAGGTAGCTTCTGGTGGCAGATTCATAATTGGAATTCATGGTCTCCTCTAGTAGGAGCATCACGATTTATTTTAAACATACAATCTCCTTAGTACAGCCTTCGATTTTCTCAAATTTTATCTTTAGCAACAAATACTGCCGGGCATTTACCTTGAACTAACAGACTCGCTCAGTTGATTTTTGAAATATGTCTGCCAAGTAGTCAAAGTTGAATAGCCAAAGTGAGCCTGTCAGTCATTCTTCCAAGTAAAAATAGTGTTCCGGGAAGATAGTCATATTTCAATTGTAATTCAAACGATCGCGTAAGTACTTTTCCCTGAAGGCAAGCAGCAGGAGTACTGTATGGGCTCCTCCCATTTTATCCAAACAGAACATTTTAAAGCTGTGTATGTAAGAGCTCAGATTAATAAGCTCATTCTTACTGCTTCATCAAGATCATTAACTAAAATTAGCTTTCCCTTTCCCCCCCCCCGCGAGTGGGGATTAGGAAGAACCTGATAGCTGCTAGTTCGGTTTGCTCCTGTTCCTGGGTCTGGGCTAAGGGCCAGCAGCTTTACCCATCCTTTTTTGCACCATCAGTACAAATGTCAGCACAGTGAAATGGGAAAAATTTTATTATGAAAGTAGTTTTGAACTCCAGCACCCTCTGAAGGAGCTTCAGAGACCCCTTGGGGGTCCGTAGATGGCACTTTGAGAAGGGATTCCTCTAAAGTGTATTATAAATGGAAGGTAAATTCTTCTGAAAATTAAAGGTCATTTTTTTGGTAAATCATTATTGGACATGCTGAATCACCTCCAGACCACCTGTTTGGAAATCAAGAATTAATGCTTCTACTGGAAGACTAGATTCAACCATTGTCATGGACTCTGTTAATTAATTTAAAATATTTATTTTCTGATGGCTGTGTTAGGTCTTAGCTGTGGCCTTCCCCCACCGTGAATCAAACCCACGTCCCCTGCATTGGGAGGTGGATTCTTAACCACTGGAGCACTGGGAGGTCCCAGAATCTGTTAATTTGTATTTAGATTTTTGTGCTCTGTGGTGATCCCCACAGCTTTGCAAGGATGCTCGGACAGAGTGGGTCACCCTGCCTTCTAGCTGCGACGTGGACACTAGGTCACTTTTCAGGATCCCTGTATCCTCCATCCTTGGTGGAAAGCTTTTCTTTCATTCGTGGGCATCTAATAGGACCTTGCAGTCTTGAAATCTAAAGTAACTTGTATGGTTTAAAACGTCAGCAGGTGTTTTGGTGGTGCGTATATGGATCTTCTGGTGAGTCATAGTTCTAGACAAGTAAAGGGTTCTCTTGGCACAACTGCCTCACTGAGACTGGAGACTGGACACCATCATGACTGGAGGAAAAGAGGCAAAAGCCGTATTCTCCTCTCATCCACACAGAATGCCACGAAGACCATTGTTTTCTCACATTTTTTTTTTAATTAAAAATACAAATGGATGACAGGTTGCTTTGAAAAATCTCTCAATAGAAACCCTAATACCTTTTGAAAGTATTTGCCTGCATTGTATTTTAGGAGAGAGGAGTGAGCAAAAATGGAAATTCTTCCCATGTCTCTATGGCTCCTGGATTTGTGCGTTGCTCTCCATATTGAAAGTAATGAAATGAAGGGCCTAGATTCAGTCCTGACCAACGCGTATGTACCTAACTATTGACAAGTTATAGTGACTTGCCATTACATTGTCATAAAATATATTTCTCCTGGCATAACAGTGATTTTGTTTTTTTTGTTCAGTTTTTTCTTTTTTTTTTAAGGTCAGACCTCTGCCTTATTCAGCCACCAGGGATATGGATACATCCCAGTGTCTCTAAGATAACCTTTTAGCATCCTTAAAATGGTTTTTAATCTACTATGTCCTTGGGGAGATTGCTTTTAAGTTTAGATTTTAAGCAAGAAAACAGGCATACTACATACTTTGGGCACAGATGCACATTGTAAGTAGGGAGATTATTTAAGCCTAGAAACCGAAAACAACTCTAAGATCTCATCTTCCAGAAATCATTTTCATCTTTCCTACTTATTTTGGTTACCCTAAGAAGAACATGTTTTGCCTTATGTCAAACTATAGACCTTCTGAACTTTATACCACACTTAATTCTGTTTCTATTTCTATTCTTTATACAACACTTAATTCTTAATTCTGTTTCATATCAGTTTTCCTAGGTGTGATTAGACAATATTATTTTCATTTACTCAATTAAAACCCCAAATAAAATAGATGGTCATTAAGGAGGAAGTTGGAACATCAGCTTTCCGTGTCTATTTTTGTTTGTTTCCTTTTGTATACGACCAAACCTATATTTGCATGAGCAAATTAAATCATACCTGCAAGTCCACAAATGCAGAATTTGCATGCTTCCCTAATCCTAGATTCTTGGGAAAACGCCACATTAATGCCAAAACCAACATATGAACAACTTGGCCCTTGGTGTCCGATATAGCCAGTGGAGTTGAGCACCATCTAACTTCTTACTGGAGTTGCTCCACGTATATGGATTTTTGAGCCATGCTTCTGGGGCCATCTTCAAACTGCCAGGAAGCTACCCTCTGAATCTCCCCACAGTCTAGTTACCAGACTGTTTAACTGGAAGTCCTTTGAGGGCAGCATTTATATCATCCTTGTTCACATGAATTTATGAGTCATGGCTCAATGCAGTGTTTTAGAGAAACAATGAGGATCCCTGAAAGGAACTTCTTATAAAGTTAAATTGCCTGTACAGACAATAACATAGGGAAACTAATTATACCTGTTTTTTGAAAGAATAGCTTTATGATTGTACAAAAAATATTGACCTCTGGTAACAGTGTTATTATCTGTAAACTGAGAGTTTGTTGCTTAAGATAAACCCTCAATCTCACACATTCATAGATGCTATGGAACACAAATGTATTTATTTTTATCGTCACCATTCTGTTGCTCTTGGTGTTGAGCACTATAGTTTTTGTCCATATAAGGTGAAAATAATCATACAGTTTGGGCAAGTGAACTTGGTAGTTTAAATCAGTTATTTGATAGACTTTAATGGTTATATGATTAAATTGTCTACTCAGTTTGACCAATCATACAAGCTTAGCAATTTCAGAGAAAATAGTCATAGTATTTTTAAGTGGACTAGTAATAATTCAGGGTTCTCAACCTCTTTTGGAGATATGTTGATATTATACTTAATACTTCTCACATATTAAAGATTTTCATTTAATAAAGTCAGACTGATAAGTGGACCTTCTGAGTGGGGATGTGAGGAAGAGAATACCTCCCTCTCTTCTTGCTGGAAAATATGGTAAATTAGAGGGGAAATGAAGAGTCTATAATTGATTGAAAACTCATCTGGTATGACTTCAAAGACATAAGAAGTCCACAGTTCCTAACTGGGAGTTCTTGAACTAGGAACTTTTAAGAAAGAGAGTTTAGACCCTTTCTAAACCACTCGATTTCTTCTTCATCCAGTGCTCTATAAATGCAAAATAGAGACCAAATTTGAAAAGCGTGTGCAGACAAAACCATTTAAGCCATGTAAGCAAAACTAAGTCTAGCTTATTTCACGAATGTAATCAAGATTTAATTTAGATTACTTCTTGTAAATCATAAAAGAAACTTCAGTCGTCTTTCTGAAATGCTATGAGGTAATCACTTTGAACCAAGCCCCTGCTGTCTGGTAACCCCCACTGTCAGAACCCATCATTGTGAAGGTTAAACAACTCCCTCCTTTCCGCTCTGTATGCCATGATGGAATCGTCCCTCTGAGCCTCATCTCAGTTTTGAATCCGAAAGCTCCCAGTTTGCACACTGTCCTTATAGGCACAAAAAACTCTTACTGAATACTGTTTTACTGTTCTGGTTTAATTGTTTCAGTTTCTGGAGTTTTGAGAGAAGGAAATGTGGCAGGAAAACACAGCAAGGAGAAGTTATGGTTGAGCTAGGATGAGTAATTGGAATGGTTTTAGGTAAGAATGGAGATGCAGTTGAAGCTGAATTGTAGAGGATTTTGAACAAAATGCTGAAGAGTTTGGACAAAGAGCTAGACGCTGAAGAGTCGCTGAAAGTATGAGCAAGAGAACTCTATGACCGAGCCGTTCTTAGGGATATTGACTATAGCACCAGTGTGTTGGGGGTCTTGGGGGAGCAAGAACAGAGACTGAGAACAGAGCGGAAGGTCCTGAACACGATCAGATGGGAGGTAACGGGAGCTTGGATTGACTGTGGTTCCAGTACGAGAAGCGGGTGATAGCTGCTAGAGATGGGGTCTAATTGGAGTGAAAAGCATTGGTAGTTACTCAGAGAAAGGCCAGCAGAAGCGCCAATGAGAAACTTGGGTTTTTAGTTTTGTTTCATTTCTTTTTGAGAACCTTGGATTTTTATTCTAATTAACTTATTTTTGAGGACCTTGAGTTGTTTTTTTAAGACTTTTTATTAAAATATTTTCAAGACCTTTTTAGAAAACATTTATTTATTTGGCTGACTCCAGGTCTCTGTTGTGGCATGTGGGATCTAGTTCCCTCACCAGGGATAGAACCCAGGGCCCCTGCCTTGGGAGCTTGGCATCTTACCTACTGGACTACTAGGGAAGTCCCAGGAACCTTGGGTTTTTAATCTGGGTTACCAATAGGATATGAATAGCATTTGCAGAGATGAGCAGGTGAGGACCAGGAGTAGATTTTGCGGTGGTGGGTGGGTGGGCAAAGGAACCTATGGCTCCTGTCTTGGGAATGTTGGATTTGTGATGATGGTGGAACACTTGGTGGAGGGTTAGGATATGCAATGAGAGTGGCCTGGGGAGTGTGGATTTGGGTTTTCTAAGAGGAGAGTTGAAGTGGAAACTGAAGTGAGGAGTGTAGGAGACTGGCATGTGACTGAGGACGACGTGCCTTGTGGCCACAGTTTAGTCCAAGAGACAGGTCAGGATCGATGCCATAAGCACTGTACAACAATGTATATAGGTCATGAAGATGGTAACACAAGAGTGAGAAGAGCTGCCAGGGAAAGCCAGGCGCATCTGTAGCTGGGCCTTAGAGCTGAGAAGAAGTTTGCCAGATTTCCCAGGGAAGGAAGAGCATTTCAGGCAGAAGAAAAGCACAGATGGGAAGTGGTGGTGATTTGATTTGTTGGGGAATGGAGTGGTGAGAGGCGAGAGAAAGGAAACGGATACTGTTGAACATCCTCTTTTTATTACACAGAGGAAGAGATCCCAGAGTGGAGGGCGGAGAGGGAAGAAAAACCAGCCAAGCTTGTGAGATCCTGAAAGACAGTCAACAGTGACCCAGCTGGCTGGAGACGGAGGTGGGCTCTGGGACCCTGGACTTCTTGCCTTTGCTTTCTGCCTTCTTTTATAAAAGGAGGTTAGCACCCGGTCATTTCTGAAGCCCTTTCCCGCTAAGGTTCCTTGTGAGTCTCCAACTTTGGGAAGCTTTCTTTTCTTTTCGGGTCACATTGAGTAATTTAGTGTTCGAGTAATTAGAGTCTAATTGGAAACCTGTGACCCGGAAGAGGTAACACACTTCCTTACAGGGTCTGTCTTGCTCTGGGGGCATAGTTCACAGTACTGGGAGCACTTCCTCATTATCTGTCCCCAGGGGCCTCCATCCAGCAGCTAGTTACTGGGGTGGGAGGGAAGTACTAATGTTTATAAAGATCACTTTGGAAAATTTTCTGAAACAATTGAACTGCAAAACATGTGTTTAATATTTATAGCGCTTGGAATGGAAAAGATACTTTTGATCATCCTCTTTCTTCCTGGAGTGTAGCCAGCTCCTAGATCTCTTGGGAGAGCTTCTTCTCAACCAGAAAATAATGAGACCTTGCTATCTCGAGGGGACCTTGTACCATTCCTTGTGATTTAGGTGAAGGCTTGATTGCAGCGCATGTTTTCTGATCCTGGTAATCTTAAATAAATAATCCAAGCCCACGGCATTAATAAAAGCAGTAATTCTGTCAAGGATCCTTGCTAACTTCCTAAACTTCTGAGGGTCCAGAGCTGGTGATTTATGAACGCTGCCAGAATCTGAGCCGTGGTGTTTTTTAGGGGATTCGTTGGGAGGTATGCTTTTAAGGGTAATTACCATGTGTCAGAAGGATGCCTTAGCCCCGTTGACACTGTGTGCTCAGTTTTATTTAGAGGTCAAATGGCAAGAGAATTATATGTGAAAGGGTATCCTTTCAACATTTACAAGTAGAAAGTAAGCGTAACGGGCTAAGCTCAATTCTGAGTGGATGTGATAGTCACATTAACTCTGTGTACCTTGCTGTTTGCAGGTCATTCGAGTTCTACAGATATTAATTGTGCTTCTAACACACCCCAGGGGAAGGCTGACATGCACACATCTCTGGGTCTGGCACGGTCCAGTTGTTGTTCACTGTTCAGTCTCTAAGTTGTGTCCAACTCTTTGTGACCCCATGGACTGCAGCATACCAGGCTTCCCTGTCCTTCGCTATCTCCCAGAGTTTGCTCAGATTCATGTCAGTTGAGTCAGTAATGGTATGTAACTATCTTATCCTCTGCTGCTTCCTTCTCGTTTCGCCTTCAATCTTTCCCAGCATCAGGGTCTTTTCCAGTGAGTCAGTTCTTCACATCACGTGGCCAAGGTATTGGAGCATCAATTTCAGCATCAGTCCTTCCACTGAATATTCAGGGTTGATTTCCTTTAGGATGGACTGGTTTGATCTCCTGACAGTCCAAGGGACTCTCAAGAGTTTTCTCCAGCACCACAGTTTGAGAGCATCGATTCTTTGGCTCTCGGCCATCCTTACGGTCCAACTCTCACATCCATACATGACACTGGAAAAACCATAGCTTTGACTAGATGGACCTTTGTCAGCAAAATGATGGTCCAGTGCTGAAGTGTTATTCCATGGCTCCTTGAAATATGAAGGAAGAGCACCTAACAAAGCCTGGGAGGTGATGGAGGGATGTGAGGGAGGGCAAGAATGTCTTCCCTAAGAAGGTCTTGCCTGAGCTGGATCTTAAATAATCAGCTGAGTTTACCCAGGTAAAACATGAAAAGAGAGACAGCTTGAGAAAAAGTAGGGGGTTGCAGTCCTACTAAGTGGGGGTAACAAAAGCCTTTTGGTTGGAACAGGAAGGACAGGGGCAATTATAGTTGGTGGTATCAATGCAGCAGTTTGAGCCGAGAAGGTGAGGGGAACAGGCAGCTTGCTATTCTGATGGCAGTTTTCTTTCCCTGCTAGTAAATTTGCCTAAAATCTGCTGCTCCCCTGAAACGGATCTGGAATCTTGAAAACTATGTGTATTTTAGTCCCTTGTCACCCCAAAGTAGACTTCTACTGAACATGGTCAGGTGGTCTCCCTGCTTTCTCCCCAGATCCTGGCTCCTTCTCCATTTCTAGAACTGGAACTTGGATCAGCACCCCTTGCCTAGGCCAGTGGGTTATTCCTAGCCCCCTGCCCCCTAGAATGGTCCCAGACTGATATCCACCCCATTAGCTAAGATGAATCTCTGTCGTTCTTGACCCAGACACTCAAAAGATGCTCAGGAAATCTCACCGTGGAACTCTCCCCACCACCCGCAATTGGGTAGATTGGCTGCTTAGCAACTAAGCACCCAGCTCATGCTTGATCTTTCTGCAGCTCTTGAATTTGCCATCCGGACAATAGCCTCTTCTCTTTCCCCGCTGCCCTGGTCAGTTTTCCTGCTGCTGCCAGCCTCAGTCGATGTTTTCAGCTCTAAACCTCCCACTTACTTGTCAGCTGATGTTGAGCTGGTAGGGTGCCTGACGAGACTGAAGCTCTCTAGAACTGGCAAAGGTCCATTTCCAAATGTTCAGACATTTCTTTGGCCTGCTTCCACCCCAAACTCAACTCTTAGCTTTTAAGTCCAGCTGTGTGGCTGGCAATTTTATAAGGAAGCATTACCAAATGTGTGTTTGGAGGAACCATAAATGTTGCAGACAACACCCTCATTCTTGGGGATTCACAATAATTATTAGCATATTGAAAGGCTCTGGAAAGTTCTGTGGTCTAGAAACTCTGCTAATTTGCGTTTGATAATTTCTAAAAGAAAAGTCTCCCCCCACCAGTAATATCTATCTAAATGCCCAATCATTGCACATATAATGAAACACACTTAGGGAACCTGGTTTGAAAGCTTTACTATTCTTTTCCAGTACTATTAACCAGGGTGGTAACCTTCCAAGTAGGAAATGGAAACCCATTGCAGTATTCTTGCCTGGGAAATCCCATGGACAGAAGATGCTGGTGAATTACAGTCCTTGGGTTGCAAAGAGTCGGCTCTGCCTTAGTGACTAAACAACAACAACGGCAAACCTTCCAAGCAGGGGCGTTCCTCAAGGACTGGAAATATTGCCATCTCAAATCTAGTTGTAGCAAATTCATGACAGGATTTGCTGGGAAAGTGTCTGCAGAGGCTGGAGGGGTTTAGCAGACAGGTTGTCTGTGCCTGACAACATCGATTTCCTTTTCTCCTGATAACAGCCTCAAAATTTCCTTAGAAAATTCAATTTATAAGGCTGAAGTGTGCCCCCACCCCCACCCAATTTGTATGTTTAAATCCTAATTGTAGGGTATCCCAGAATGTGACTATGTTTGGAGATAGGGCCCTTTAAAGAGGTGATTAAGAGACTATGAGGTCAAATGGGTGGGCCCTTATATCAGTTCAGTTCAGTCGCTCAGTCCGACTCTTTGGATCCCATGAAACGCAGCACGCCAGGCCTCCCTGTCCATTGCCAACTCCCGGAGTCCACCCAAACCCAAGTCCATCGAGTCGGTGATGCCATCCAACCATCTATCTCATCTTCTGTCGTCCCCTTCTCCTCCCGCCTTCAATCTTTCCCAGTATCAGATGAGTCAGCTCTTCACATCGGGTGGCCCTTATATGACAGGGTCTTTATGAGAAGAGATTAGGACTTATGCAAACACAGAGGAGACCACATAAAGACACTGGACGCAGACAGCCACCTACAAGCCAAGGAGGGAAGTCTCCAAAGAAACCACCTTGCTGACAGCTTGACCTTGAACTTCTCAGCCTCCAGAACTGTGAGAAATACGTTTCTGCTGTTCAAACCAGTCAGTCTGTAGTGCTTAGTTATGACAGCCCTAGAGAGCTACTTCACAGGTGAAAGCGAGGCTGATCCCCTCATGTGGGTCAGCAGGTACCCACCTCGGTCCATGAGAACAAGGTCTCAAAATGGTCCGCAGCAACTGGCTTTGAACTGGTCACATGACCCAAAATAGGTCAGTGAGCTCCAGAGGCATCCTCTTCCTATGTGTGTGTTCCTGCTAAGTCACTTCAGTTGTTTCCAACTCTTTGCAACCCCATGGACCGTAGCCCGCCAGGCTCCTCTGTCCATGGGATTCTCCAGGCAAGAACACTGCAGTGGGTTGCCGTGCCCTCCTCCAGGGGATCTTCCCCACCCAGGGACTGAACCCCCATCTCTTACATCTCCTGCGTTGGCGGGCGGATTCTTTACCACTAATGGCCACCTGGGGGGTCCATCCTCTTCATGTAATTGCGGTTTAACAGGTAGGAGGCCAGGCTGGAAGCTGTCTTTACTATGATTAGAGAGAGAGCCGCTTGAGAACAGAGCCAGAGAAGGAAAAAAACGAGCTGAGAGTAATGGAGTCAGGTTCCTGATAGAATTATCTGGTAACAGAGCCAGACCCCTGGGGCCTTCTGGGGACTGCCCTTCCCCCCATCCTTTACTTTAGCTCCTCTCTAAAGTACCTAGACAACAGCACTTGATGCAGATTTTCAGAGTGGTTTTGCAGATGTAACAGCCTGCCTCCTCTCCAACAAACGGATGATGCTAACTCCATGAAGACCCTGAGCAGCAGCCCCAGACCTGGCCTAAGGACTGCTGGCCCCTGCGACCCCACCTGCCACCTCACCATCAGTCAGGCGGAGAATTGGGTGCCTGTCGACTCCCCTCCCTCACCTGGTTTTTTAAAAAATGATTTGCTCAAAACCCTTTGGGGAGTTCTGGCTTTTAGGCATGAACCACCGTTCTCTGTTCCAAACCTCTGACGGTTCAGTTTTGGCCTCACTCTGCGTTGTCCACATGAACTTGAGTTAACATTTTTGAGTGCCTAGACCTCGCCATTCCTGAGGTTTTCTGGTCCCTGGACCTTATGGTGATGTCCCCCAACACATTTACTTTTTTTTTTTTTTCTAAGAGATTTTGAGTTGTAAAAGGATCCCAAATGATACAAAACAATAACATGGTAGTTTTTGAGAAAATACCCATCAGTGTTACCTTGCTAAACATTTTCCTTTCCAAATGTCTATGTAGCCTGTTCCTCTTGAATTGAATCTCCTCAGAAATAGTAGTCTTTGTTCCCTGAAACAAAGATTTTTTCAGATGAAACCCCTGATGAATTCCGTCGTGGTATATCATTTACAACCCATGCTACTGTGTCTATGGTGGTCTGGGTTAGTCTGTATTGATATCACCAGCTGTAATTTGCAACCAGGCAGATAATTTTATTAATGCAAATTGCCTCACATTTACAGCAAATGCTTTAAAAATTATGATGATGTCATGATTAGTAAACTGAGTCATCATTAACAAAAGTCCTTGGTAAACAATTTTCCAACTTTCTCTAGTATCCAGACTGTTGGATAAGCAATTTTCACGACTATATTCTAGGGCTCGCTATGCCTTTGAAAATAAGCTGAAGGTCCTCAAAGATCCAAAGCTTTAGGGCATAGGAATGGTCCTCCATCCTAATGAATTCCTGGATGGCAGCAGAGAGGAATATGTCTGTGAACCCAAGGAACGCCCCCACCACTTTCTGCCCTGAGGCCTTACCTCCTCCCACTGTTTGTTCCTGAAGCAATTGTGGTGGGTGAACCTCAGAAGACACATTTGGAAAATCCAAGAGAAATGCAAATTCATGCAAGGATTTCTTTTGACGCTTTACCCATCACTGTTCAGTGAACATGGTCCAAAAACCTTGTCACAATAAGCTTCCTTCTGAAATGGACATTGCTTCCTTTCCTCTTATCAGTCTGGAAAGCTGGCATACCCTTCCCTTGGTGAGGCGCCCTGGCACCTCCGTGCGGCATTCAGCCAGAGTTCACAGGTGGCGGGCTGCATCCATGCTGCGGACCAAGGAGAGACACGCAGGTTCATGTTGCTCTCCTCCCCGACACCACCATCTACATCTTGAAGGAAAAACAGAATGGCTGGAGGTGAGGCGGGGAAACAGATTTTTTTTTTTTTTTTCCCTAGTGGTCATGCTTCTATCTTAAAGATCTCCCCTGTGCATTTTCAGATTCTCAGTTCTTTGCTGTCCTCAGTGGTGATTTGGTAGTGGAAGATGATGTGGCAATAGTGGTAAAGAACCCGTATGCCAATGCAGGAGACCCAAGAGACAAGGGTTCAGTCCTTGGGTCTGGAAGAACCCCTGGAGGAGGGCATGGCAACCCACTCCAGGATTCCTGCCTGGGAAATCCCATGGACAGAGGAGCCTGGTGGGCTATAGTCCATGGGGTCAAAGAAAGAGTCAGACATGACTAAACGGCTAGACAACAGCAAAGTCCACGTTGCAGAGTCTGGCATAGAATGCCCACTGACAAACACTTGCTCTTTTCAATGCTGTTATTATGACCCACAGATCCTGGTACCTTGTGGGCACACAATAAATGTAAAGCTGATCCATTTTACTTAGCGTTCATTGTACTTATGTGTTCGCCTTCTCACAAACTAAACAGAAGTATGAACTATATCGTTTTCAACCTATTTAAAATCAAATATACTCTTTTCCTGTGAACCGTTGACAGCATAATGCTAAGCAATCCCATGACGCAGTTCAAATGCATAATATTGAAATGAAGGAGGTAGAAGAAAATTGCCAGTTTGGGAAAGGATTCATATACATGGAAAAACAAAAGCACCGAGTTAAAAAAATATATCTATATATTGAATCTTTTATAGAGAAAATGTCCAGTCTTGGATAGCCAGACAACTTACTTCATAAATTAGTTTTATAGAATTTTTGCAAAGTGCTAAAGCAATTTAGCGTCAGGATATACTGATTCGAAGAAAAATAAATTAATAAATTTGAAATCTTCAGGCACCTATATTCAAAGGCCGCTAGGCATTTTAATAGGAGATAAGTAAGAGCCATTAATCATGGTTTCCGCACACTTTCTCACATCACCCTAGGCAACTGTGGCTGGGCTGAGGAATGGTACTGGGAGGGAGAAGCTGCTGGGACCGGATAAAATAGTGATATTATCTACAGTGTCTACACTACATTTTGTCTATACTTTCGCTCTCTTACAAGTAAGTACAAAATTGTACCTGTTGACAACTTAATTTTTTTCACCTTTTTGCTCTCCCCTTAGGAAAAGGTAATAAAATCAGTGAAACATGCATTTCTGTTCTACTCGCTTGGCATAAATTATTGGCCACCCTGAGCCAGAGAAGCGGGGAGAAGCCCGCATGTGCGTTGGCCTCATTTTTGCATTGACCATGTATCTTTCTCTCTTTTGATTTTTTTTTTTAATTCAGAGCAGTTTCTTCTCTTTCTTTTATTTATTTATTTTCTTTTAAATATTTATTTATTTGGCTGCACCAGATCTCGGCTGTGGCAAGCAGGATCTTTAGTTGTGGCATATGAACTGTGAACCCGTAGTTATGGCTGCTGGGATTTAGTTCCCCGACCAGGGATTGAACCTGAGCCCCTTGCATTGGGAGTGTGTGGAAATCTTAGCACTGGGCCACCAGGGATGTCCTGACATAGACCATGTTTCAACCCAAATTTGGAGTCACAAAGGTTATTAATAGAATCCTTGGTCTTTCTACAGTCAGAGACTCTTTTTGAGAATCTAATAAAATGATGAATCCTCTCCCCTCAAAATACACAGACCTCTAAGATCTATGCATGTCCTCATGAGACCCTCCATGGATGGTTGCAGACATCAGGCCTACATTGCCAAGCAGTGATAATCATACAAAGAAGAACAGAGAAGGATTTCCCTTTTTTAAAATGCCACCTAGAAGCAAATTAGTCTCTTTTTAGTCTCAACTCTTATAAATCACTTTCCCCATCGAGTTTCTGACGTTTTCTTACACTGAAGTTAAAAATCAGCTGGGTTTGCTTCCCAGATTCAAAGACCGTTCAGCCACATTGGTTAACAGAATTTCATCTCCCCCATCCCAAGTAAGCCTTAGAAACAAGGTACATTCTCTTATCAGAGAAAAGTACTGCCTTTCCTTCTTTAAATGCTGTAGCGATGAAGTCAGGAACTTGCAGCAGCTCTGTCCTTCCCACTTGTCTCGTGGCTCACGCCGACGACCTTGCAGCCTTGGATATGCCCCTCTGCCCTTGATAGCAAACTGAGTCTATTTCCTTTTTCTGTAAGTGTCTCTTTTCAACAGAGGGTCAGGGTCAGATTTCCAGATACGAGTTGAAGATTCTTGTTCTACTGTTTAATTTAATTAACTTCTGCTGTAGTAAACCTCCTTTCCGAGTGAAATAATTGGATCTTAAACATGGGCTAGCTTTGTAATTTTAAGCATGTCATTGAACCTTTTTTAGGATCCAGTTTCCCAATATGTCAAATTTTTAAGGTTGCTGGAAGTCTAACATTCTATATTTTTGAAACGCATTTATGTACATTATGTGTGTGCATATTGCCTAGACCTGGCTATTTTTCTAAGTGGTTGATAACCTATGAAAGAAACCCAAATGCTCAAACACATCTTTTTTTTTTTTGGTACATTTTAAAACATATAGAACCATTTTTATTCTTGCCCAGGTAGTCTTGTCACCCTATTCAAGCATCTAAAGGTCACTAGCAAATAATTTACTTGTAATAGCAAGTCTGGAATATCTAGCTTTAAAATATTAAAAAAAAAATGTACTTTCTTTGTATACATTCGTTTAACTACATAAAAACAAAATGCAAAGCATGAGTAGTTACACTAAGATGAAATTTGAGAGAAACTCTGAGTTTCTCTAGACCAGTGGTCCCCAGCGTTTTTGGCACCAGGAACTGGTTTTGTGGAAGATATTTTTTCCACAGACCGGGTAGGGAGTGATGGTTTCAGGATGATTCAAATGCCTTCCATTTACTGTGCGCTTTATTTCTATTATTATTACATCAGCTCTGCCTCAGACCTTCAGGCATTAGATCTTGGAGTTTGGGAATCCCTGCAATCTAGACCACTAGACTCACCACTACACTCTCGGCACCTCACATTGCCTGTGGCACATGGTAGGTACTCAGTGAATGTTTGCTGAGCAAATGGAAGTGTCTAATAAACTGATATAAGTGCACCCTCAGTCCCTCAGTTGCATCCATCCCTTTGTAATCCCATGGACTGTAGTCCTCTAGGCTTCTCTGTCCATGGGATTTCCCAAGCCAGAGTACTGGAGTCGGTTGTCATTTCCTCTTCCAGGGGATCTTCCTGACCCAGGGATCCAACCTGCATCTCCTGTGTTGGTAGATGGATTATTTACCACTGAACCACCTGGGAAGCCCAATAACTGATATAGAATGGGCATAAGGTCCAACAAGTATTTCTAGGGTTGAAAAATTAGAAATTGGAGATGGAGTGTTAGTGGGTGGGATTCAGTGTGAGAAGATAGCAGATGAGTTAAAAAAAAAAAAAAAAGATGATTCCAAGAGTGAAAAAGATCATGAACTTGTAACTGATTTTTATGGTCATGAAACTGATAAGAGAAATGATGAAATGGGGGTGCCGACAGTGAAAACATTGTGCTATTTTTTTTTTTTCACAATAAGTAATTTTATTTTTTCGCTTCCCAGGTGGTGCTAGTGGTAAAGAACCGGCCTGTCAGTACAGGAGGTGTCAAAGATGTGGGTTCAGTCCCTGGGTTGGGAAGACCCCCTGGAGGGGGCATGGCAACCCACGCCAGTTATTCTCACCTAGAGAACCCCATGGACAGAGGAGCCTGGCAGGCTACAGCCCATGGGGTCACAAAGAGACTCGATTGAAGCAACCTACCATGCTTATGTGCACAATCTTGTTTTTTAAAATATAAACAATGCGTCCTCTTATTCACAGTTTAGACTAGTGCCCTAAACCAGATACTGAATGACAGTCCTTTGAATGAATGGAGACTTGTGCGTTTATTTTTTATTTATTTTTAAAATTAATTAATTTTTTAATTGAAGGATAATCGCTTTACATAATTTTGTTCTTTTCTGTCAAACCACTACTCGTAGCACCTCAAGCCATAGGTATTAACTGAAGCCACCGAGGAAACCTATGATCTGAGCAAAATTATTCTCTTGTATGTCTGTATTATCTACTTAAGGATTGTCCTCATTTTAAGATCTTATTTTCTTTGTGGAATCTATTAATATTAGTCTGCAGTTTAAGATTTTTCAGCCCGGATAACTAAATCAGTTTAAAATGTATTTGGTTTCACCTATTGAAATACCTGACTGAAAAAAATATGAGCAAATGTTTGCTGGCATTGACTAAGATGCTCTGTAATGACGTTAGACACACAGTGGTTTTTTTTAACCTCCTTCCACTCTATCAGCCTGTGTTTGTTAGATGCTGTCCTCACAGTTGTAAGGTGGTTGCTGTGGCTCCAGTCATCACATCTATGTTCAAGGAGGGAAGATGCGTGTGTGGTCTCGGGGAAGGACAAGCCAATTGCTTCAGTCCCCTCTAACAAATGGTAGTATTTTCCTAGCACATGAGTGGACATGCACGTATATCTCAGTGGCTGATGGTTTTACAAAGCTATCCTGGATGTGAGAGTGGGTGGAGAATGAACATGCCATCTGTGGCTAGACACGTCACTGCTTAGCAACATTTGGGATCAGCTGACAAAGAAGTGCTAGAGAATGGAAACAGGTTGAGAAACCAATAATGCTTGCCACAGTCTAGAAAGATGACGGGAATCAGAAGAATAAAAGCATAAATAAATAAATTTCTCTTTTATTTGATGTTTAAAGCTAGTCTTATTTCCTATAATTGCTTTGAGTAGGTGTTGTTGCTTGCTTGCCTAACTCAGGAGAGCATTTAGAGTAAATAATGATACAAGCTCTGTTTAATAGTTTAAATAACAATGAGTCAGATGTTTCCTGTGTTGCAATTTTTTTGCATACATGAATTTTAAATTTTATGCAAAATCATTATTTAATGATTGTACTAAAGTTGTATATAAATTTGCTAATTTGCACATGTACAGTTTTGGAATGAAATCCCTGTTTTTTGGTTAATGGTCAGAAATGAGGATATGGCAATGTTTTATATGTAGAACTGTTCAGGGGAAAATAAAAATTTTTTTTCTGCTGTACATAAGTCAAAGAAATGGAGAATAAAGGCAATAAGGGAAATGAAAATTGTTTAGATAGCATAGGATGAGAAAGAGGATGACATTTAGACTGGCAACAGATAAGATTGTAGCAGGAAGAGAAAGAACAGAAATTAAAAAATGAGTGCTGAAGTTCTCTTTGTTTTTTAAATTAAACATTTTATTACAGAGAATTTCAAGCATATACTAAAGTAGAGAGAACACTGCAATAAACCTGTACCTATCCATCACCAGGGCTTCACAGGTGGCTCAGTGATCAAGAACTTGCCTGCCAATGCAGGAGATGCAAGAGACATGGGTTCCATCCCTGAGTTGGGAAGAGCCCTTGGAGAAGGAAATGGCAACCCATTCCAATATTCTTGCCTGGGAAATCCCATGGACAGAGGAACCTAGCAGGCTACAGTCCATGGGGTTGCCAAGAGTCAGACATAGCTGAGTACTCACTCACACATCCATGATCCAGCTTCAACAATCAATTATCAACACAATTTCAATTTTTTCACTTACAAGCAACTTCTATCCCCTGTAATATTTTGAAGCATCTCCCAGACATTATATCATTTCATTAGTATCTAAGTAGTTCTTTTTAAATTAAAAAAAGAAAACTTTAAATATGAGTTATGTTTGGTTTTGGATAGAGCAGAGTTCAAACTCTATCATGGGCACCAACAGCTTTGGGGCCTTGAGTAAGTCCATTCATTCACTCAATACATATTTATTAAGCATCATCTGGGAATCCAGAAGCAAACAACTACATTCAATAATTTTAGATAGAGATAGATGGAATGAAAGAAATGAAAAACGGGGCAATGGAACCAAGAATGACTGGGGGTCTGGGAAGCTGGGAGGGGTGAGCCCTTTTGCACTCTACTCTAGCTTCCTGTTCTGTGAAATAGGATCAGACCTGTGTCTCAAGAGTCTTGAGGGTTTGTCACTATCTGAGAAAGTGCTTAGCAAGGCCTGGTACATGGCAGCCCTCCATAAGTGGACTACCCAGTGATGATCTTCTTGATTGGCATCCAGGGAGACCCTTCCCAAGGAGGGCTGCAATGGTCCATCTGGCTTCATTCTTACTTCAGGAGCATAGAGAGGCATTGGGCTCATTGCCATGGCTGTGTGTGCCTGCTCAGTTGCGACCCGTGGACTGTAGCCCACCAGGCTCCTCTGTCCATGGAATTCTCCAGGCAACAATACTGGAGTGGGTTGCCGTTTCCTCCTCCAGGGCATCTTCCCAACCCAGGGATCGAACCTGTGTCTCCTGCATTGCAGGTGGATGCTTTACCACTGAGCCACTGGGGAAACCTGACTATAGACTTGTCAGAACTCTGTCACTTCTGATTTTATTCCACCATGAACCACCTTATTCTAGAACGTGGTGAACCTCAGGAGTTGTAGCAGGAAAGTAAGGGTATAGTGGGTCTGTCTCTCTTTCCTTCTCCTCCCTTCCCCAACTTTGTAGGACATAACTGGCTTATAAATTTACCATATTTTAATGTAGAAAAGACTCATTTTTTGCTTGAGTGAGTTATTTGAGAAGAGCTGCTTAAAATCTTATGTTAAGTTTATAAAAAAAAAAATCTTCTGAGATTGAGTTTTACAGTTTCCAATTTGGCAGACACTTAATTCTAATCCAAACAAAGTGCTACCGGCAGTTTATCAAAAAAACAAAAAATTTCAGGTTTAAGGAATGGCTATTTTTCAGGAATTTAATGACCTTTTTCATAAAATTTTAGCAGATCGACTTTTATTTATGTTAAACATAGGCTTTGATCCAGACTCTATGCAGTGAAGCAACAAACAAGGGAAAAAAATAGAATTCAATGCAGTCATTCACTTCCTTTAGGTTTGGGAGGCCAGTGAGCTGTGTTTACATAAATCCTGCCTGTGTAGAGCTGAGTAAACTGGAAGAACACAGGGTCTCCTTCTGCAGGAAGGATTAAACAATTTTGGCCATGCCTTGGTGCTTAATCCTAACCTGGAAGAGTAAGAGGGCTGAGGACGGGCGAGCTCTGTGCGCGCGCTAAGTCGCCTCAGTTATGTGGCATCCACTACCCTTTACCTGTGCTCAGTCATGTCCGACCCTTTGCGACCCCATGGACTGTAGCCCGCCAGACTCCTCTGTCCACAGGACTCTCCAGGCAAGAATCCTGGAGTGGGTTGCCAAGTCCTTCTTGGAGGGATCTTCCCCACCCAGAGAGTGAACCTGCATCTCCTACATCTCCTGCAATGGCAAGTAGGTTCTGTACCACTAGCGCCACCTGGGAAGCCCCTGGATGAGCTCCAGGACTAACTTCTCATCCCCTCTGGCCTCCCCATTGGGATGTAAATGGAGGTGTTTTAGAAAATATTTATTTATTTATTCTTCTCTGCTGCCCTGTGTCAAGGCTGCTGCGTGCAGGCCCTCTCTAGTTGCGGCCAGCGGGGATTCCTCTGTTGAGGTCTTCGGGCTTCAGTAGCTGTGGTGCACGGGCTTAGTTGCCCTGTGGCATCTTCCCAGGACCAGGGATGGAACTGCAGGAGGAAACAGACAGAGCTGGACTCCATCTTAGGCCAGGCTGCAAACATTAGGCTACACGCATGGTCACCCTCCCAGTGGACTCTGAACTTTGTGCCCGGTGTCTGTAGAAATGGCATACCAATGGAAAACCAGACCCCTGGATAAAAGGGCCTCAGGACTTGTACTTGGACTCTCCGTTGCCTAAAAGAACATGCTAATTATCTCTGGTCAGGAAGCAACAGTTAGAACTGGACATGGAACAACAGACTGGTTCCAAATAGGAAAAGGACTTCATCAAGGCTGTATATTGTCACCCTGCTTATTTAACTTATATGCAGAGTACATCATGAGAAACGCTGGGCTGGAAGAAGCACAAGCTGGAATCAAGATTGCCGGGAGAAATATCAATAACCTCAGATATGCAGATGACACCACCCTTATGGCAGAAAGTGAAGAGGAACTCAAAAGCCTCTTGATGAAAGTGAAAGTGGAGAGTGGAAAAGTTGGCTTAAAGCTCAACATTCAGAAAACGAAGATCATGGCATCCGGTCCCATCACTTCATGGGAAATAGATGGGGAAACAGTGGAAACAGTGTCAGACTTTATTTTTCTGGGCTCCAAAACCACTGCAGATGGTGACTGCAGCCATGAAATTAAAAGATCTTACTCCTTGGAAGGAAAGTTATGACCAACCTAGATAGCATATTCAAAAGCAGAGACATTACTTTGCCAACAAAGTTTCATCTAGTCAAGGCTATGGTTTTTCCTGTGGTCATGTATGGATGTGAAAGTTGGACTGTGAAGAAGGCTGAGCACCAAAGAATTGATGCTTTTGAACTGTGGTGTTGGAGAAGACTCTTGAGAGTCCCTTGGACTGCAAGGAGATCCAACCAGTCCATTCTGAAGGAGATCAGCCCCGGGATTTCTTTGGAAGGAATGATGCTAAAGCTGAAACTCCAGTACTTTGGCTACCTCATGCGAAGAGTTGACTCATTGGAAAAGACTCTGATGCTGGGAGGGATTGGGGGCAGGAGGAGAAGGGGACAACAGAGGATGAGATGGCTGGATGGCATCACTGACTCGATGGACATGAGTCTGGGTGAACTCCGGGAGTTCGTGATGGACAGGAAGGCCTGGCATGCTGCGATTCATGGGGTCTCAAGGAGTCAGACACGACTGAGAGACTGAATTGAACTGAACTGAACTGAATTATCTCTGTAACAGAACAAAGTGGTAAATTCCATTATGTTTATCGGGATATGACCACAGGCCTATTGATAAATGTCCGCTGTTTAACCATCTAGGCTTATGACACATGAATCATGGGTTAACTTTGATCGTATCTCTCTTATACCTTGTCCAGACTAGTTTCAAGGAATTTGGGGAGGTGGGTTTGAGCAAGTACACTTGTAAAGTTTTCATAAATACTGGTCGGGGCCCTTGGCTAAGAGGAGACTCTGCCTTGGGCCCGCTGGTGTAATAAAATGCACTCCGCTATCTGCACTGTCCTTCTGGGTGAGTTAGTTTCCCGGAACGCGTGGCTACAGTAGAACCTGCGTTCTCTGCATTGGCAAGTGTTTCTTAACCACTGGACCTCCAGGGAACTCCTACACGGAGGTTTTACCAAGACTTCCTACAAAGATCATCTCATCAACTGGCTCCCAAGACAGTTAGAGCGTCTGGCCAGCCAGGCACAGACCACTTCGGCTGGGGCTTTGCTGCTGCGCCTGGTTGCCTTTTCATCCCTTTGCCTTCTACTTCCTAGACTCTAGTCTTCCTCAGGGGCTGTTTTCAACCCTTGTGAGATCTCCATTTGCCCCAGGAGCTTAGTCCCAGTCAAGTCTTTTACTCCCTCCCACTCCACAACCTTCTCACTTTTGGGGTCCACCTCGGGGAGACAGCGTGGCTGACCTCTGTCTTCTCTCACCGCTTGTCTCTTCCTCTCCCTTCCATTAACCTTTCCTCCATAGAGGGACCACGGAGTAGTGGGTGGGGGTGACAGGGTGACCATTCCCAGCCCTTTGAATGAGTCCTCTACAAGACAAATAGCCCTTTCTCTTGCTAATGTTGACCAGCTCTTATATTAAAAGTCTGGTCCATTATTATGCTAACAGAGCTTTAGTAAGGCTGATACGGTTGCAGCCTTTTTAACCTAATTGGTAAGTCCCTGGCCTTTAGGAAGAAGATGGGTAAACATCAAAGAGGGTAAGGGAAGGACGCAAAATTCTGGGAATAAATATTTAGAGATACTCTACTGTTGACTTACGGTGGTGGGGTGTTTGTTCCTTCTAGGGAGTGGCTTCCATTATAAACCATGCTTTTAATAATCTTCATCCTTAGATTTTAATCGTCTTGTGACCGTTTTCAATTTGGAAAAGTCTAACTCTCCTTGATCCTTTCAGTAGCTGCAATATTCTAGTTGAAATAAAAGGAAGGTTCCTAAGGCTGGAAAGACTGGAGGCAAAGGCAGGCCTGGTGTTGGGAGTGCCTGCTCAGGCATATCAGTCAAGTCTGACTCTTTGTGACCCCATGGATTGTAGTCCCACCAGGTTCCTCTGTCCATAGGATTCTCCAGGCAGGAACACTGGAGTGGGTTGCCATGACCAATAGAAGGATTGAGCTTGCATCTCTTACGTCTCCTGCATTGGCAGGCGGGTTCTTCACCCCTAGCACCATCTAAGTGTCAGGTGTTGGTGAGTAGCAATTACATCAACCTGAGGGTTCCTGGGGATGTGGCCATACCTTTCCCCTGGGTCTGGGTAGCACAGGACTGAAACCAGTTCCAGGAAAGAATAAACCCAAATTTATATGGAAAGAAAGGAGCAGTTCCTTTATTATAGCCCAACAGTTATGACAAATGAAGATACATCCAAGAACAGATAATGAAAAATTTTGAATTATTGCCATTGTTTCTCATATTCCCGAGACTTTTGAATTAATATAGCAAACCAGTCTGAAGATAAAAAGCCAGAAGCTTTATCAAATACATTATGTCTGGCAGAATGTCTACCGTTGAACTAACTCAAAGTCCTAGTGGTAGTCTGGGCTTTGTGTAAGAAGTGGCATGGATTTTTCCAGGAGGTATTGACTTACTCTACATTTGAAGTCAAACTGTCTATGACAGTTTTATACTTCTCCCGTTGGAGTGTCATGTTGATTTCTTCTTTATTTCTGAGTTAGCTTTAACCACCTTCTGGCGGAGGCAGAATGTTCTTTTCCATAAGTCAAGAATACTGACCCAAGGGGAGAAATGAATTTCAGGCCAATCCTTGAGTAAGAGAGTGCCTAGAAAGTAGCATTAAGTGTTTATGCAAAAAACTCAACTTGTGCAAGAGTTGGGTATTATGTAACTTATAAATTTATGCAGTAGGTGAAGAAATGATTTAACTTTATATTTAACTTGTTTCAAAGATCAGCTTTAATTCTAGATTATTCTGTGTTTTTGTTGTTGTTGCTGTTATTTATTTGCTAGGTCATGTCCGACTCTTTGTGTGACCCTATGGACTATAGCCCTCCAGACTTCTTTGACAATGGGATTTCCCAGGCAAGAATGTTGGAGTGGGTTACCATTTCCTTCTCCAGGGGATCTTCTGACTCAGGGATTGCTTTACAAATAAGAATGGTATTTTCTTTCCCATCGGACTCCCATTGTAGGTGCAAATCACCAAAATAATGTGAATAGATATTTACGTATTTTATGTGACAATGAAATACTAAATCTGTGAACTATGGGATTATCCATTTGTTGGAGGATTTAGGAGTTTAACTTAGTAGATAAGGAACTATTTCCTGCTTTTGAAAAAAAGACTTCCTTCCAGCTATGTTTTTATATATTGATTGCATTTTTAGATGTCCTCATACTCACGTTTATATTTCTATAGAGATATTAAAATAGAATATGTTTATAATTATCTACTTTCTAATGGCTGTTAATTGTTCTTCATAGGAAAGTGATTTATTAACAATAAACATACCAAAAGCATGTAATCACTTCATCTCTTTGAGACCACGGTAAGGCTAGGTGGAGTTTTTTTTCAAGACTGTCTCCTGAGTGGAATAGAGAAAAACAGAAAGACATAATAACTGACTTAATAAAATTTCCTTCCTTGTATCCAGTATTACAGAGACATACACTCAACATACAGGGGAACTTACGGTTCTTAAATACAGAAATTGTTCTATTGCTCATCTCCCCAGAGACTTCTGCAGTAAATACTATGAAATGTCTATTAAAACTAACACACAAAATAGGTATAATCTTTAATAAGTCTTTCACACAATGGCTTATCCAAAGACCCTTAGTGCCTATTGCTATACAATTGGACTTGTCACACAAATCAAACTTAAAACTGTATTAAATTGAAATGAAATTGTAATCTCAAAGTAAGTCTATTCCCCCCTTTTATTTCCTTCCTTCCCCACACTTAACCTAAAATACTCCTCTTTTCTCCCCTGATAGTCTTCCCTCTAAAAGGACAGCATCAAAGCTTTTACATTCACTAGATATCTCACAGTCTTACATGGAAATAATATGTTAGTTTGGAAAGCCCCAAAAATGATGTGATTAGAAAGTTGTTTTTATCATCCAGGTTTAAATTTGGCTTTAAAAGAATTTAAATGTGCATTTGGGAGTGTTTTGCTAGAATGCCACGCATTTTCCACGAACAGCACAACGGTTAAATAAACCCTGAATGAATCTAACTTCTTGCAGCAGTTATAAATAAATTATGTCTACTGTGCACTTACAAAATCACTGCAGATGGTGACTGCAGCCATGAAATTAAAAGACGCTTACTCCTTGGAAGGAAAGTTATGACCAACCTAGATAGCATATTCAAAAGCAGAGACATTACTTTGCCAACAAAGGTTCGTCTAGTCAAGGCTATGGTTTTTCCTGTGGTCATGTATGGATGTGAGAGTTGGACTGTGAAGAAGGCTGAGCACCGAAGAATTGATGCTTTTGAACTGTGGTGTTGGAGAAGACTCTTGAGAGTCCCTTGGACTGCAAGGAGATCCAACCAGTCCATTCTGAAGGAGATCAGCCCTGGGATTTCTTTAGAAGGAATGATGCTAAAGCTGAAACTCCAGTACTTTGGCCACCTCATGCGAAGAGTTGACTCATTGGAAAAGACTCTGATGCTGGGAGGGATTGGGGGCAGGAGGAGAAGGGGACGACAGAGGATGAGATGGCTGGATGGCATCACTGACTCAATGGATGTGAGTTTCAGTGAATTCTGGGAGTTGGTGGTGGGAGGCCTGGTATGCTGCGATTCATGGGGTCGCAAAGAGTCGGACACGACTGAGTGACTGATCTGATCTGATCTGATCTGTGCACTTACTTTGTCACTTCTGTCTAGGGGCTCACACACACAGCTCACCGTATAGCAGACATGTGCAAAACCGAGTGTGAAACCTAAGAGCAAGGTCCGGGAAAAGCAGTTGGGTTTCTTACCTCAAGGCATAAAAAAACAGGCCTTTTGCCAGGTTTTTGGACACCTCATTCTTTACGAAGCTAACTTCCCTCCCGGTTAACTCTGCCTTTCTTCCCTTTTCCTGTTTCCCGGGGCCACTGAGAAAGAAGAGAGGACCCCCTGCCCCCAGCCTGCAGTTGGAAGGTGAGTTGTCATTCACTGGTAGGCATTAGAATGGCAGAAACGTCACCTGTGATCTGTTTGGGTTGTAAACATGATTAAGCTGCTATCCAGAAAGTTATGTAAAGAGTTGCCGAAGTTCCCCGAAGATGTCTACCAGGCTGGCTGCATTGACATCTTGCAGGAGGCAGGTTGGGGCCTGTGTGGAGGCTTCCCGAGCTATTTATGAGACCAGCAGCTTGCTGTGAAAAGCTGTCATTTTCCCCCTGGGTGTGTCGAACCAGTTTCTCCGGCAGGCAAGCCAGAAGGCTGAGGCTTATCCAAAAGGAGGGGCTGCTGATGGGGGCTGAGGGGAAAGCCAGCGATATATATCACTTGTTTAAACTTCAGGTGTAAAGAGAAGTAAGGGTGAAAAAGGGAAGAAAAAGAAAAAAGCCATTTTACAGAGTTCTTTCAATTATCTGTGGTTCCCAAGAGTGGAACCATTTCATCTCTCTGTTCAATGGGGATGAAGGGAAGTGTAGGGGCTCAGCTCTGCCTGAAATGCACAGAGTTCACCCACGGCTTCTTACCGGCTGGAGGCTGGCCTGAGCTTGGGACTCCACTCTTGGTAAAGACAGTAAGGACCGGCATTCCTTGACTGACTCTCATGCTTCTAGGTTAAATCTCTTTAGAAAGATCTCTGAACATGATCAAACAGAATAGAAATGTCCTTTCCTATTTTTGGAAAATATCTGTATCAGCATCTAAAATAACCCCAGTTGAGTTTTTGAGATGGTGCATAGTAGAACTCTGGGCTTCCCACATGACAGTAGTAATAAAGAATACTCCTGCCAAGGCAGGAGACACAAGAGGTGCAGGTTCGATCCCTGGGTTGGGGAGATCCTCTGGAGAAGGAAATTGCAACCCATTCCAGTATTCTTGCCTGGATAATCCCATGGACAGAGGAGCCTTGCAGGCTGCAGTCCATGCGGTCACGAAGAGGCAGACAAGACTGAAGTGACTTAGCATGGCATGACAGAGTAGAACTTTGGTGCCTATCCAGAGACAAATACCCGTGGCTGTCATCATATGGTAAAAAAAAAAAAAAAGTAAATAAAACAGAAAAAAGAAAAACAACCTCTTTTTCTGTTTCCTGCAAAGTAGAGGCAGTCAGACTTCTTTAGCAGGCCTGCCTGCACAAATGCAAATGTGGAGACAACTTTTCATAATGTATAAAGGCAAAGTCGGCCAGGCATTGATCATGAAATGAACTTGCAAATGACTGTGCGGGCTGGTATAAATCAGTGCCGCCCGGCAAAACAGAGGAGCCACATCAGGGCTGGGTTGCTGCTTTTCTTGAATTCTTTCTTAATATATCTGTTTTTTTTTAAAAAAATGATTCTGACTGTCAGCTGGGATTATTAGACTGCATAATGATATTTTTTATGTCCAAACATATGAATAAAATTACTTTCTCGCCATGTATATTATGGTTATACATGCTTTCTGAAAGTGAATTAACATAGAAATAAATCTGTGATGTCAAGAATATACATTAACCTGTTTTGGGCCTCATAAATATGTGAAGATAGCACCTAGCTCTTTGCCTCTCTCTGGTGGCAAAGTATCTTATGTTGAATCTAGAACTGGGCAGTTTGTGTATCAGCATATTCAATTATATTTACTCAATACAGTTTAACAATGATTTTAAAAATATGTGAGTGGTGTTATACATGGTGGCCTCAGGAGTGTAATAAAAGGCTTTCATGCAGTCTTTCTTAAAAAAAATTTTTGTTTTAAAAATATTTTTTAAATGTTTATTTTGTGTCTTATTTGGGTCAGATCTTAGCTGCTGCTTGTGGGCCCCATTTGTGGTGTGTGGGCTCAGTGGCCCCACGATATGTGGGATCTCAGTTCCCTGACCAGGGATTGAACCCACATCCTTTACATTTGAAGGTGGACTCGTAGCCACAGGACCACCAGCACCACCCTAATGCAGTCTTATCTTTATAAATCTCATAATCTTGCTTCAGATTGACTTATCATTAGTGCCTGGGCTATGCATCAGAGTGTGTGTGTGTGTGTGTGTGTGCGCGTGAAGTCCCTTCAGTCATGTCTGACTCTTTGAGACTCTATGGACTGTAGCGTGTATGTGTGTGTGTGCGCGTGTGTGTGTTTATGCTGAGTCCCTTCGGTTGTGTCCAATTCTTTGCGACCCTATGGACTATAGCCCACCAGGCTCCTCTGTCCATGGGATTCTCCAGACAAGAATACTGGAGTGGGTTGCCATTTCCTTCTCCAGGGGATCTTTCTGGCCCAGGGATGGAACCTGCGTCTCTTATGTCTCCTGTGTTGGCAGGCAGGTTCTTTACCACTAGCGCCACTTGGGAAGACTGCCTCTGTCTTTGTTCTCTTTGCAAGTTGTTCCTCACGCCTCTTCCTAGAGACCCTCGTCTCAGGCTTTGCCCTCTTCTCAATGACACATAGACCCCCCCGCTTTCCCTCCCCTAGGGGGTCCAGTGCTCTGGCACACTCATCGGCTTGGCGGCCCTCCCAGGCCCCGCTCACGGGTCTCCTCTGCCTGCAGCGGCTCTCCACTCTCCAGCATCCTCCATGCTCCTCAAGAAGTCTGCTCAGGCTCCCTGTGTTTTGTGAACAAGACTTTCCCTGCTGTCTGCTGTCCTGGGGGCTCAACCTTCTGTGTCCCCCTCCTCTTGCAGGATGACCTCTCGCAGAGCTCTTAACAGGCACCTTTAACATCTTTTGTGGCCTTGCCAGCATCTTTGACTGGCTAGAGAGCTCTCGGTGGGCAGGGTTTTGTCTTACCCATCTTTGCCCAGCCTGTGCATGGCCCATCTGGTGGATGTCCGCCGAATGTTTGCCAAATGCCTAGTCCCTTCATCACCTGAACAGTGGTTGTCAAGCACCACTAGATCTACCAAGAGTTTTCTACCACCCTTATGGCTGCAAGCATCCTTGTGGGCCAAGCACCTCCAGAGTGCTTCTCCCTCCATCACCCGCGACTCTTGTCTCTGTCTCTTCCTGCCTCCTTTATCTCTGTCTACTGACTGCTTCTTTACGCAGACTCAGAGAGTGCAAGTCACACGAAACAAACCACCTCTTTTCTGGCTTAGACATCCAAGATGGCTTCCGCCACCCTTAGAATAAAATAATGCCTCACCTTGGCTTGCAAGGGTTAGGGGCTTGCCTGGTGTGCCTCCCCAGCCTCCGGGACCGGCAAGCCAGGAAGAGGGCCCTTGCCCGAACCGACCCTGCTGGCACCTTGAGCTCCAACTTCCAGCCTCCAGAACTATGAGAGAGGAAACGTCTGCAGTTTAAACCCCCAGTTGGTGTTTTGTTACAGACTAAGGCGAGCTGCCTGAGTGCGGCTTCAGTACTTCAGCCGGCCCTGGTTTCTATGGAGATTTTGGTGTCTAACATTGATTTGGGATCTTCCCTTCCAGCTTCAAGCTTGCATACATTCTCTAGCCTCTTTTCTTTTTCCTGCTTATGCACCCTCCAACATACATAACTCCCTTGGCTCACACAGCATTCAAGGAAAGTTCTGAGCTCTTGCCAAATCCAAACCCTGCTGTGAGTTTAAGTGGGTCCTTTAAATAACTTTTGAAAGGAAGAATTCAAAAAGACCTCAAGTTGAAGAAAGGGTCTCTAGGTCTATTTTTGGACTGATCTTCCCATCTTTCAAATGCTGTAATCTGCCAAGGAAGCATAATGTAATGACCTGGATGCATTAGTAGCAAGAATATTATCACATTCCCCGACTCTGTGTACACAAACGGGGCGTTAACTTGACTGTGAGTAATGCTAGGAACTATGTAAATAAATTCCCATTTACAGTAGCTTGTTTTTCTTTTTTTTTAAATTTAATTTTATTTTTAAACTTTACATAATTGTATTAGTTTTGCCAAATATCAAAATGAATCCGCCTATAGTAGCTTGTTTTTCCTTTTCACTCCCATTTTTGAAATTTGTTCAGTAACTTGTTTTTTTTTAAAAGGTGTATTTAAATACCTCTCTCAAGCCATTAAAAATGAAGTAAGGTTCAAGGCCCACGTTATATGGTGGCTACTGCGCTCAGGTAGCTTTTCTACTGTTAATGCCATCCAGGCAAATAACCACAGAATCAGCAAAACTGCTAATAACACGTTCTTCAAACTTAATACAGCATAATGGACCCTCTAACAGCCAATCCCTTTGGGAAAAACAGTGATGTAAATGGTCCCCCACTGATTTCATGAGCAGTCCTATGGTCCAGGGAGGCTTAAAGGTGATTCGTGGAGCAAACATTATTGAAAAGCTTTGGTGTTTTAAACAGTTGCAGCAGGTTAAAGAAAGAAGGCCACCTCCCCACCACCCCCGCCACCGCCAACCTTCTCCAAACCAAAACCAACCCAGGCCACGGGCAGGCACAGTCAACCAAGCTTTTCTGTTTTCCAGGATCAGAGAACCCCTGTCCACAACAGGGACCCGGCATCATTTACTTCCAGGCAGGGCCACCAGGTGCCCAGATGTCTCTAATGAAATGTTTGTCTGACAGGTTTTGCCTTGTCATGATTCTCGTCCTGTCCTGAATTCCTTTGGTAAACATTTGTTGAAGGCCCTCCACATGCCAGGGCTTCCCAGGTGGCATTAAAGAATCTGCCTGCCAGTGCAGGAGATGTAAGAGACACGGGTTCAATCCCTGGGTCCTGACGATTTCCCTGGAGGAGGGCCTGGCAACCCACACCAGTATTCTTGCCTGGAGAATCCCGTGGACAGAGGAGCCTGGTGGGCCGGTCCACAGGGTTGCAAAGAGTCGAACACGTCTGAGAGACAGAGCACACACTCCACCTGCCAGGCACCATGCCGCTCTGCAAACCTCTCAAAGGAGGCTCTGCAAACCTCCCTGAGATGCCTTTTTGGAAGTAAGAGAGGATGAGAAGCTGGTGTGCCCAGTGTTCAACCACTTTTGATGGTTTTAAAGAAACTGAAGAATTTTCAGTCTTCAATTCATTAAATATTTGCTGAAGGTCTGACAGCCGTGTATGTGTGCTGCTAAATGCCTACACTATAAGAGAACACTGGTTGCTTTTTTTTTTTTATTTTTAAATTTTACATAATTGTATTAGTTTTGCCAAATATCAAAATGAATCCGCCACAGGTATACATGGTTGCTTTTGAGGAGAAGGACTGGTTTTGCTTTTCTACAGCACCTATCACTCTCAGAAACTGTCTGCTGTATTTTTTTTTTTTTTTGCTGACTTATTTATTGTCTGTTTCTCCCACTATCACGCAAATACTTCCCAACAGCTGTATCTCCAGTAACTAAAATAGTGCTTGGCATATTTTAGATTCTTAATAGTTTCTGCTTTTCCTTTTAAGTGAAAATGAGCTTAGCATTCAGAGATGGGAGTGAGATTTACTTTTACCCGTTTGCCATTTTTTTATGGCTCAAATATTTAACTTTTTACTATGAAAAATTCAAATACATGCACACGTAAATAAATGGCCATATATTCATCATCCCAGACTAATGATCACCTCACGGCCAATTTGTTTCACATATGTCTCCCCTCCCATCCTTCTCCTCCAGGTTAGTTTGAAATAAATCCTAGACATCATTATAATTTTAAACATTTCAACATGTAACTATAACACATTCCATACCTCAACAAATAAACAATAATTTGTTACTATAAAATATCCAGTGTTCACATCTCCTTAATCAGTGTCATTATTTTTTTGTTACAGGTTGTTTGAATTTTATTTAACAGTGTGCATGTCTTTTTATACAATCAGTTATAGTTGCTCCTTGTTCACAGTCTAGTAGAGGATATCATTTCACCTCTCTGTCCATTCGTTCTTCCATCCATCCTTTCATCCATCCCACTGAGGAAATACATAAGAGTGTGAGTCACTCGGTCGTGTCCGACTCTTTGTGACCCCATGGACTGTAGCCCACCAGGCTCCTCTGTCCATGGGATATCTCAAGCAAGAATACTGGAGTGAGCTGCCTTTTCCCTCTCCAAAGTAAATGCATGTTAAGTGACTATTATGTGCCAAACACTGTTCCAGATGCCCAGGATGCATTTGTGAACAAAAAGAAAACCAAAATTGCTGCCCTCCTAAAGCTTTTACTCTAGCTGAGGGAGGCCAGTTTCAGGGATTTTTCCTGGTGGTGCAGTGGCTCAGACTCCACGCTCCCAATGCAGGGGCCCCAGGTTTGATCCCTGGTCCAGGAACTAGATCTCATATACAGTAACCAAGAGTTCAAATGCTGAAAATAAAAAAAAAGATCTTGCATTCTAGGTTGAAGATCTTGTATGTCACAATTGAATAAACAAGTAAATGTTAAAAGAAAACCCCAAACACCTGTACATAAAAAGTTGATCACAGTACAATGTAACATGAATTATAATAGAAGGGAAAGTGTCTTCATAAGATTGACATAAGAGATTCACAGTATGTAGGCCTTATTGTGGCATTTAAAACTTGCAACATTTTGTATTCTGATAAAACTCTGTAGACAGAGAATATTGATTCTTTCTATAAAGAGTTAAGTAAACTAAAACCACATTTTCATAAAAACTTCTTTGCAACTGTGTTGACGGGGCTGTGTTATTACGTATCAAGGCATGATAACTGCGGGCCGGAACATTATTTGCCAGGGTTTGGAGGATGAGACTTGGTTGTTTACCTTACAGAGCTGGGACCAGTCTGACACCAGGTTCTGGCATATGGTCTGCAAACAGCGGACTGGAGTTTATGTGAACCAGGCCAGTGGGTATAAACTAATGCTCCTCTAGCAGGTCTCCTTAGAGAGACCCTTTTGTTAGAACACAAACAACATCAGTGAAGGCGCCATCCCTAGATCAAAAAGTGTCAGTTTAGGAAAAGCAGAATTATTGGTCAGATCAGATCAGATCAGATCAGTCGCTCAGTCGTGTCCGACTCTTTGCGACCCCATGAATTGCAGCACACCAGGCCTCCCTGTACATCACCAACTCCTGGAGTTCACTCAGACTCACGTCCATCGATCAGTGATGCCATCCAGCCATCTCATCCTCTGTCGTCCCCTTCTCCTCCTGCCCCCAATCCCTCCCAGCATCAGAGTCTTTTCAACTCTTCGCATGAGGTGGCCAAAGTACTGGAGTTTCAGCTTTAGCATCATTCCTTCCAAAGAAATCCCAGGACTGATCTCCTTCAGAATGGACTGGTTGGATCTCCTTGCAGTCCAAGGGATTCTCAAGAGTCTTCTCCAGCACCACAGTTCAAAAGCATCAATTCTTCAGTGCTCAGCCTTCTTCACAGTCCAACTCTCACATCCATACATGACCACAGGAAAAACCATAGCCTTGACTAGACGAACCTTTGTTGGCAAAGTAATGTCTCTGCTTTTGAATATGCTATCTAGGTTGGTCATAACTTTCCTTCCAAGGAGTAAGTGTCTTTTAATTTCATGGCTACAGTCACCATCTGCAGTGGTTTTGGAGCCCAGAAAAATAAAGTCTGACACTGTTTCCACTGTTTCCCCATCTATTTCCCATGAAGTGATGGGACAGGATGCCATGATCTTCGTTTTCTGAATGTTGAGCTTTAAGCCAACTTTTTCACTCTCCTCTTTCACCTTCATCAAGAGGCTTTTTAGTTCCTCTTCACTTTCTGCCATAAGGGTGGTATCATCTGCATATCTGAGGTTATTGATATTTCTCCCGGCAATCTTGATTCCAGCTTGTGCTTCTTCCAGCCCAGCGTTTCTCATGATGTACTCTGCATATAAATTAAATAAGCAGGGTGACAATATACAGCCTTGACGAAGTCCTTTTCCTATTTGGAACCAGTCTGTTGTTCCATGTCCAGTTCTAACTGTTGCTTCCTGACCTGCATACAGATTTCTCAAGAGGCAGATCAGGTGGTCTGGTATTCCTATCTCTTTCAGAATTTTCCACAGTTGATTGTGATCCACACAGTCAAAGGCTTTGGCATAGTCAATAAAGCAGAAATAGATGGTTTTCTGGAACTCTCTTGCTTTTTCCATGATCCAGTGGATGTTGGCAATTTGATCTCTGGGTCCTCTGCCTTTTCTAAAACCAGCTTGAACATCAGGAAGTTCACAGTTCACACATTACTGAAGCCTGGCTTGGAGAATTTTGAGCATTACTTTACTAGTATGTGAGATGAGTGCAATTGTGCGGTAGTTTGAGCATTCTTTGGCATCGCCTTTCTTTGGGATTGGAATGAAAACTGACGTTTTCCAGTCCTGTGGCCACTGCTGAGTTTTCCAAATTTGCTGGCATATTGAGTGCAGCACTTTCACAGCATCATCTTTCAGGATTTGGAATAGCTCAACTGGAATTCCATCACCTCCACTAGCTTTGTTCGTAGTGATGCTTTCTAAGGCCCACTTGACTTCACATTCCAGGATGTCTGGCTCTAGGTCAGTGATCACACCATCGTGATTAGCTGGGTCATGAAGATCTTTTTTGTACAGTTCTTCCATGTATTCTTGCCACCTCTTCTTAATATCTTTTGCTTCTGTTAGGTCCATACCATTTCTGTCCTTTTTTGAGCGCATCTTTGCATGAAATGTTCCTTTGGTATCTCTGATTTTCTTGAAGAGATCTCTAGTCTTTCCCATTCTGTTTTCCTCTATTTCTTTGCATTGATTGCTGAAGAAGGCTTTCGTATCTCTTCTTGCTATTCTTTGGAACTCTGTATTCAGATGTTTATATCTTTCCTTTTCTCCTTTGCTTTTCACTTCTCTTCTTTTCACAGCTATTTGTAAGGCCTCCCCAGACAGCCATTTTGCTTTTTTGCATTTCTTTTCCATGGGGGTGGTCTTGATCCCTGTCTCCGGTACAATGTCATGAACCTCATTCCATAGCTCATCAGGCACTCTATCTATCAGATCTAGGCCCTTAATTCTATTTCTCACTTCCACTGTATAATCATAAGGGATTTGATTTAGGTCATACCTGAATGGTCTAGTGGTTTTCCCTACTTTCTTCAATTTAAGTCTGAATTTGGCAATAAGAAGTTCATGGTCTGAGCCCACAGTCAGCTCCTGGTCTTGTTTTTGCTGACTGTATAGAGCTTCTCCATCTTTGGCTGCAAAGAATATAATCAATCTGATTTCGGTGTTGACCATCTGGTGATGTCCATGTATAGAGTCTTCTCTTGTGTTGTTGGAAGAGGGTGTTTGCTATGACCAGTGCATTTTCTTGGCAAAACTCTTTCAGTCTTTGCCCTGCTTCATTCTGTATTCCAAGGCCAAATTTGCCTGTTACTCCAGGTGTTTCTTGACTTCCTACTTTAGCATTCCAGTCCCCTATAATGAAAAGGACATCTTTTTTGGGTGTTCGTTCTAAAAGGTCTTGTAGGTCTTCACAGAACTGTTCAACTTTAGCTTCTTCAGAGTTGGGGCATAGACTTGGATTACTGTGATATTGAATGGTTTGCCTTGGAAAAGAACAGAGATCATTCTGTCGTTTTTGAGATTGCATCCAAGTACAATCCCATGGAGCTATCCCATGTTGAATGGAAGGGAGGGAAGGGTGGAAGGGAGGCGGTGAGGAGATACCCCTCGTCCAAGGTAAGGAGCATTGGCTGCACTTTGCTGGAGCAGCTGTGAAGAGATACCCCACGCCCAGGGTAAGAGAAACCCAAGTAAGATGGTAGGTGTTGCAAGAGGGCATCAGAGGGCAGACACACTGAAACCATACTCACAGAAAACTAGTCAATCTAATCACACTAGGACCACAGCCTTGTCTAACTCAATGAAACTAAGCCATGCCCATGGGGCAACCCAAGATGGGTGGGTCATGGTGGAGAGATCTGACAGAATGTGGTCCACTGGAGAAGGGAATAGCAAACCTCTTCAGTATTCTTGCCTTGAGAACCCCATGAACAGTATGAAAAGGCAAAATGATAGGATACTGAAAGAGAAACTCCCCAGGTCAGTAGGTGCCCAATATGCTACTGGAGATCAGTGGAGAAATAACTCCAGAAAGAATGAAGGGATGGAGCCAAAGCAAAAAGAATACCCAGCTGTGGATGTGACTGGTGATAGAAGCAAGGTCCGATGCTGTAAAGAGCAATATTGCATAGGAACCTGGAATGTCAGGTCCACGAATCAAGGCAAATTGGAAGTGGTCAAACAAGAGATGGCGAGAGTGAATGTTGACGTTCTAGAAATCAGCGAACTGAAATGGACTGGAATGGGTGAATTTAACTCAGATGACCATTATATCTACTACTGCGGGCAGGAATCCCTCTGAAGAAATGGAGTAGCCATCATGGTCAACAAAAGAGTCTGAGTTATTGGTAGGTTCTATTAAACCTCAAAGTATTTTTGATTAGTACTGAACCCCACATTGAAATGCAGCATTTTAACTCCTGAACGGAAATGCCAGCAGCATTTGAAAGCAATGTTAAAACAGAAAAGGGCCAAGACAATCTTTTAAAACTCGTTGGATCCTCAAGACAGTAGCTCACCTTGAGCTCTTTGGTTACAAGTGAAATCTGCTTGAAAGAAGATGGGAGGAACTCTTGACAAGATTCTCTAAAGCCTGCGAAGTAGCAGTTCTGCTCTTTATGCGAGTCCCTCAGAACTTCTGCCTCTGAGTGCTGCTCTTTCCTACACTGCAGTCACTTTAGTAGCTCAAAGGTTTAGTAGCTCAAAGTGTTTCTGAAACACCTCCCTTATGTTTGCTTCCAAAGACAGTTAACAGTTATGTAAAAAAACAATCCACTTTCTTTTTTTGTTTGTTTATTGTTAAATGTTTACTTATTTATTTGGCTGCACCGAATCTTAGTTCCACGATCAGGGATGGAACCCGGGCCCCCTGCATTGGGAGCTCAGAGTCTCAGCCACTGGACCACCAGGGAAGTCTCTACACTTGTTGTTGAATAATGAAGCAATTTCTATTTTATCCATGACTGGACTGCTAGAGCTCTGAGGGCAGGAATCATAGCTTACACTGTTTTGCTTTTCTACACCATCTAGCACAGAAGTGAGCATGTGGCATTATGGAATAGTAGAGGGCTGAGCGGTTGAATTGGAGTAAAGAGACTGGAATTCTAGACCTCTGTCCTGTCTCTGTGCTGCAGAGCTACCTTAGGACACTCCTGTGACACTTGCTGGGCTTCTGGCATGACTTTGGGTCTTAGCTTTCTGCGGAGCCTATTAGTTTCCTAGTGCTGCCAGAACAAACTCCCACAGACTAGGGGACTTACAACAGCAGACATGTACTCCCTCATACATGAGGCCAGAAGCTGGACACCTAGAGGGCAGGCCACACTCCATCTCAAGGCTCCAGGGGAGATTTCTTCCAGCCTCTGCAGCTTCTGGTGGCTCTGCTATTCCTTTGGTTTCCAGTCTCTGCTTCTGTCTTCACATGGTCTTTTTCTCTGCATCTCAAATCTCCTCTCTTTCCTTGCATAGAGACACCCAGTCACTTGATTTAGGACCCACCCTAAATCCAGGATGTTCTCATATTGAGATCCTTAACTCTTGAGAGTCCCTTGGACTGCAGGGAGATCCAACCAGTCAATCCTAAAGGAAATCAACCCTGAATATTCTTTGGAAGGACTGATGCTGAACATGAAGCTCCAATACTTTGGCCACCTGATGCAAAGAGCTGACTCATTGAGAAAGACCCTGATGCTGGGAAAGACTTTCAGAATGATTTCATTTCATCTTGAAAATTAATTTGCTATTCTTAGATGTCAGTAAGTCAATTTCCCAAATGTTTCATGTGTAAATTGTCTTATGTTAGCACTCTCAAGAAAACCTAAGCTTTTAAAAGAATGCTTGGGTGAGAATGAAGTTTGAAATAGTGAAAAAAAATTGATATAACATTTATTTCTTGTGTCTTGTTTGGAAAAGAATGCTTGGCAGCCTTTGAGATCAAATGGAATGGTCTTTTAACTGTGTATTAGTTTCATCTAAGTCTACTTCATTTTTATTTGTGTTAGGACCAAGCCTCCTCCTGTACTTGGGGAGGAGGTTTGTGCCACTTCCCCCACATATGGACACCATATTTTCTGAACCCTAAAACTGGAATGTATATATGCCCTGAAGATGTTTTGGCACAAAACATCTGATGTTGGGTCAGAGTATTAAAAACCAAGAATACAATGGGAAATAACTTACATATTTTTCTTAAAGCACATTTTTCTTAAATTGACCTGATAATCCAAGTTTTCTAAGGATTCCTTTTCTCCTCTAAAAATAAATTAACTCAGATGCTCCTTACCGTTCTATTGGATTAACAGGGTGACTTTTACATGAACATCATTCAATTGTGTAACGTGATTAGGGTAAAGTGCAAAAAATATTGAGTGCTGTAATGAATATTGGAATGCATGTAGATTCTTTTCTCTTGGATAGTTACTGTCGTGAAAGTGCAGCTCTGATGCAGAAAGTTCACCATGTCGGTACAACAGTGCCTGTGGGCAGATGCTCAGCTCGTCTTCCACAGGAGAGATAATTAAGAGACAATGGTATAGAGTCGCGTGTTGCAGCTCGTAGAGTGCTCCCAGGTGTTGACCTTGCAGCTTCAAGCGACTTAGAGAATGGCTTGGTTTTCAAAATTACAATTCCTCCCAGGTTCTAGAGGGAGGCTCAGATGAGATTCTTCAGACTTTACTCCATCTCAGAAATGGTAAAATGCCTAGTTTGGGGAAAGTTGCCCTCTCCTTGGAGAGGATACTAGAACTTCAGGGGCTTCAAAAATGCGGGACATATAGGAGACTTGGAAAAGCTGCCAGAAGGAAGCAGTTTTCTATTTCGCACAAATCTTTGCAATAACAGGAAGGTGGAGAGTGAGTGGGAGAGAAACGAAAGGGGAAAACCACCGACTGGGAGCATAGTTCGAAAAGGTTAGCATAGACATGGCTGCCTCTTTTTGTGTGGTCCTCATGGTCACATGCTTCTCAATTACATATAACCTTTTAATCAAAATGCTAAGAAGGGGAGCAGTGTGGGTTTGTCAACATTAGAAGTACAGACAGACTTTGGAGATATTACAGGTCTGGATCCAGACGATCCTAACTCAGCGAGTATTGCAATAAAGTGAACCCCATGAATTTTTGATTTTCCAGTGCATCTAAAAGCTATGTTTGCTCTATGCTGTAGCCTGGTAAGTGCACAGCAGCATTATGTCTAAAAAAAAGCAATACACTTAACACTAACTAAAACATACTTTAGTGCTAAAAAATGCTAATTATCCCCTGAGCCTTCATTGAGCCATAATCTTTTTGCAATAGTAACATCAAAGATCACTGATCACAGATCATCATAACAAACAGAACAATAATAAAAATTTAAATATTGCTAGAATTATTGAAATATGACATAGAGACAAGGAATGAGCAAATTCTCATGGAAAAACGGTGCTGATAGAGACCTGGTGGATGTAAAGTTGCCAGAAACCTTCAGTTTTGTAAAAAATGCAATACCTGGGAAGCGGAGTAAAGTGAAGCGCAATCAAACAATGGTGGTGCTCGTGGTAAAGAACCTGCCTGATAATGCAGGAGACATGGGTTTGATCCTTGGGTCGGGAAGGTCCTCTAGAGTAGGAAATGGCAACCTGCTCTAGTATTCTTGCCTGGAAAATTCCATGGACAGTGGAGCCTGGCGGGCTGCAGTCCATGGTGTCGCAGAGAATTGGACATGACTGAGCAAACACACACAAGCCTGTATGCTGCTGCTGAAATCCGACAAAAAGAACCCTACTCAAACTTATGGCGATATGGCAACCATGGGAATCTGCTTGCTTGTACAAACTGGGGTGAGATTGAATAGTATTGAAAGAGACCCAAATCTCAATGAACAGAATAATGTCCTATAAAAAAAGTAATCCAGAGAACCAGTACTCTCTGCCCAAGAATATCATCAACCCCCTTCAGCACTGCATTGAATGCAGTCTACGTGTTCACATGCGTGTGTGTCTTAGCAATAACGAAACCAGCCTTTCCTCGTGTGAAGATTGTTTGGGGATCAGTTAAATGGGAATAAATAATGTCTCATGTGTAGAAGCCCCTATGTGTGCTGCCATTTCAAAATATTGACTTCCTTTTATTCCATTCAAAAAGGAGACCCATGAGGCGCAGAGAGAGGAGGGCGCTGTCTCTGTGTGAATACTAACAGGGGAATCAAGGGAACAGAGGCGCATCAAGTTTCATCTTTCGGTTTCCTGGAGGCGCAGACTCTGCAAGTTGTCACCTCGGTGTATTCAGTGCTTTTTGAAGCACTAGACTCCTCCAGAGAGAATGTCAGCCCCAGCCCTGGGCAGTTTTGACAAACAGAGTATATATTGATACATGATAAAGTATGCTAGAAATCACCCCAGCGCTAAGGGCTACTATAGTTTTAATATCATCATTTGAATTAACAAGCATTCTGTGGAGAAATAATGAGCTTTCATTATTCAGAACATCATCCTTACCCGGGGAACTCAGAAACCATTAGCTCTTGAGAACTTAATGAAAAGATGATAAAGAATGTTTTAGATAAAAGTTTGAACGAGCACACTTGATAACCGAGGTAAAATATTAATGTTTGCTTGGATGATGTATTGGGGTGGCTGAGCTGGGCTCAGTGAAGCCACAATGCCAAGTGTGTGATGAGCCTGTGGGACTGCTGGACCAGCCCAAGGCTGGGCGCCGGAGCTGTCATGCCCAGCGTCACCTCGCTGACAGCGTGGCCAGGTTTCTTTTAGACTTACAGACAAGAGGGGATTCTGGTGGTTAGGAAAAAGAAGGAATATTGCTAAAGTGTGATCAACAGGTATTGATGGACAGATTCAGAAATGGCTTATCAAGTAATTTTTTTTTATTGGAGTAAAATTGCTTTATAATGCTGTGTTAGTTTCTGCTGTACAACAAGTGAATCAGCTGTATGAATACATATATCCCCTCCCTCGTAGACCTCCCCCCACGCCCCTCATCCCATCCACCTAGGTGGTCACAGAGCACCACGCTGAGCTCCTTGTGCTATACAGCAGCCTCCCACTAACCATCTATTTTTTTTTAGGTCTCTGATGTTTTAAATATAGATAAAATACTAGAGTCTATATGGTCAATATTTTGTTTCTCATGTCTTAGTGTGATTAAAAGACTAGGAAATTTTAGGTTAGCCTTTCAGTTCTGCATTTTAAAATAAATCTGCATTGGGAAGAGGAAGAAAAAAGAAGTGAAAAACAAGCAAAAAAAGGGATTGTATCTTTAACACTTGGATATCAACGTGAATGGTCTCTGAACTGGCAGATGGAACTTGATCAATGTAGACATGAAATAAGAATAAAGCTTACAGTTGGGCTCTTGGAAAATGTAGAAGGTAGAATACAAAAAAGTGCCATTCACTTGTTCACTGTACAAAGATCACCCCTGGTAATACTTTTAGCCTTTTTTTTTGCAGGGTTTAGATTATTTACATGGCAGCGACCATGTAGCATATGCAGAATTATGTATGTTGTCATTTTTAGAGACAGTTTCTGGTTATAAAAATAATACAGAATTATCTAAAACTGGAAGATACTGGAGATTATTAAAACTTTTGTCCATGAAGATCACCCTGGAGAGCTTATTAAAAGCACAGTCTCCTGGACCCCACCTCAGAACTACTGAATAAAATATCCAGCGAAGAGGCAGTCTCAGGGGTAGAACTGTCCAGGTTAGACTCTTTTGGTCTCATCACTTAGCAGTACGTTGCCTTGAGCGTATTTTTCCACCTCTTGAAGCTGCAGTTCTCTCATTTATAAGTTAAGGCTAAAAAGAGTACATACCTTAAGGCTGTTATAAGGATTAAATGGCATAATGCCCATAAAACACATAGAATATTGGTCGGCACATAGCGTGAACTCAAATGCTAGCAATTAATATTATTATTAATAGTATTACTGTTGTAACCCTTCTCAGTTACAAGCGGCTCTAATGGACCATTAGAATCGTGACGTGTCCTTAGTCTTTTTTGTCTTATATTTAAGAGTACAATTAGGATTGTGTTAGTGTGGATAGACTGATTTGCACTCAGTATCCTTTCCAAACTTATTCCAGTGTGTATTCCTGTACATTTCTCCCTTGTAGCTAAGATTCTGAATATGATTTAGGTTCCAGAAAGTAGCTGAATTGGATGCACTCACCTAAGATTCTGAGGGCTTCCCAGGTGGCTCAGTGGTAAAGAGACTGCTTGCCAATGAAGGAGATGTGGATTCCATCCCTTGGTTGGGAAGATCCTCTGGAAAAGGGCATGGCAACCCACTCCAGTATTCTTGCCTGGAGAATCCCCTGGACAGAGGAGCCTGGTGGGCTGCAGTCCATGGGTTCACAAAGAGTCAGATGTGACTGAGTATACACACACACACACACACACACACACACACACACACACAAGATTTTGAAAGTGGGAGTGAGGAAGATGTCGTATTTCTGCGGCTTAATTTTCCTAGTAAGTGCAGATGAGTGGGAAACTGGCTTTTCTGCTACAGCATCAGCAGGCGTCTTTTAACAAATATTTATTTGGCTGCCTCGGGTCTCAGTTGCACCACGTGGGATCTTGGTTGCATCACGAGGGCTCTTCCACTGCGGTGTGCAGGCTTAGTTGCTCCGTGGCAGGTGGGATCTTCGTTCCTGGACCAAGGATTGAACCCACATCCCCTGCATTGCAAGGTGGATTCTTAACCACTGGACTACCGGGAAAGTCCTATAGGAGTCTTAATAGCCGTTGAAACACAGAGTTGGGGGTGGATGGAGAGTGGGCCCTTTGGCTAGTGGATATCATAACAAGCGTCCTGGCTGGTATGGTGCTTGTGAACTTCAGGAGGTGGTTCCTTCCTCCTTTGGGACCGGACTCCCTAGTCACCGAAGAGGCCCCTGTGGTGGCTGAGTTTTGTGACTTTGGAAATCATTCCTGAAACCTAACCCAGAGGCTGTTTCCTCAGGCTTTCCAGCAGCCCAGGAACCCACTTAAAGCTTATAGTAAACCGGCTTCTGCTAAACCAGCCAGACTGGATTTTGTTCTTTGCAAAGGAAACCTGACAATACATTGAATATACTGTTTCAAAACCATAATTTAGTAAAAGCATTCTCGAGTCTCAGAAGGAAGAGGTAATAGGAATTTGTGTCACGTGAAATACACGATAGGCTAGTTTATTGGTCTTTACTAATCATAAAACCATACTTAAGTTTCTCAATAGACATTTTATTTTTTTCTCATTATATATTTTAAAGATGCAGGAAAAAAATCAATATTCAAGCAGCTTGGCAATGAAAATGGCCTTGGTGTTGGTGTTGGTGGTTCTGCTTTTGTGCAGGGCGAAAAAAAGCACTGTTGTATCAGCCATGTGAAAAGTTTGGTCATTGTTGGTAAATGCTGGCACAGGACAGCATTATTTCTTGTTATAAGTGATTATCAAAGAAGTCAAGAATTTAGAGCATGTGGCTTAGAAAGCATTTCTGATGTCGGGAACTTAACAGCTTCAGAAGTAGCAAAGGGAATAGTTGGGTGAAAAACTGCAGAGAAAAGCTCTGTTCTTTGGCTGCAGAAGCAATTTAAAAACAACATTCTTGGGTAATGATTTTTTCCTGCATCTTTAAAATGTATATTGAAAAAGCAAAGTTATGGTTTTGTTTAATTAGCAAAGAACAATAAACTGCCCCATGACAGAGGTTCTTTCTGTTGCCTTCTGTCATCAAATTAACTTGGCAGGGATAAATTCAAGGATCATGGGTGTTTTTTGTTTGTTTGTTTGTTTGTTTTTTGTTTTCGTATGTCTGTCTCTCAAAATTTTGTAAGCAATGTTTAAGCAAATTACAAAATTGTGTATTCTGGCATTTAGGGCTAAAGGGAAGAAATCTGATGACAATTTGGTTTTTATTCCATTGCAGATGATGTTTCTGCCTTTATATTTTGTATATACATTTAGAGACTGTAACTAAAAAACAAAACAAATGAAAATGGTGAAGGCAGTTGGGAGGACTTGGAGAGGTACATTGCATATTGGGAGATGTAGTCCTTATCAGGTGTAGTGCATTCTGGGAAATGGAATCATATATTTCATTGGCCCAGGTAAACTTTGGAGGATGAAGTGTTAGAACAAAGACAAGACGTATCTTTTTATGAAAATGAGAAAACAGAAACATACCAACAAGAGGCTTATGGAAAAATATTGTAGAATTAGGGGAAAAATCATCACCTTAAAGACTCAGAGAAATACAGAGTATTACATTCTTTAGTTCGGTTCAGTTGTTCAATTGCATCTGACTCTTTGCGACTCCCGTGAACCACAGAACACCAGGGCTCCCTGTCCATCACCAACTCCCAGAGACTACTCAAACTCATGTCCATTGTGTCGGTGATGCCATCCAACCATCTTATCCTCTGTTGTCCCCTTCTCTCCCACCTTCAATCCTTCCCAGCATCAGGGTCTTTTCCAATGTGTCAGTTCTTTGCATCTGGTGACCAAGTATTGGAGTTTCAGCTTTAGCATTAGTCCTTTCAATGAATGTTTAGGACTTATCTCCTTTAGGATGGACTGCTTGGATCTCCTTGCAGTCCAAGGGACTCTCAAGAGTCTTCTCCAATACCACAGTTCAAAAACATCAGTTCTTTGGTGCTCAGCTTTCTTCACAGTCCAACTCTCACATCCATACATGACTACTGGAAAAACCATAGCTTTGACTAGATGGAGCTTTGTTGGTAAAGTAATGTCTCTGCTTTTCAATAAACTGTCTAGGTTGGTCATAGATTTTCTTCCAAGAAGCAAGCATCTTTTAATTTCATGGCTGCAGTCAGTATATGCAGTGATTTTGGAGCCCCCCTCCAAAAAAAAGTCTCTCGCTGTTTCCATTGTTTCCCCATCTATTTGCCATGAAGTGATGGGACCGGATGTCATGATCTTAGTTTTCTGAATGTTGAGTTTTAAGCCAACATTTTCACTCTGCTCTTTCCCTTTCATCAAGAGGCTCTTTGGCTCTTCATTTTCTGCCATAAGGGTGGTGTCATCTGAATATCTGAGGTTGTTGATATTTCTCCTGCCAATCTTGATTCCAGCTTGTACTTCACCCATCCAGTACATCAGTGTTTCTCACGATGTACTCTGCATATAAGTTAAATAAGCAGGGTGACAATTTACAGCCTTGACCGATTTGAAACCAGTCTGTTGTTCCATACCCGGTTCTAACTGTTGCTTCTTGACCTGCATACAGATTTCTCAGGAGGCAGGTCAGGTGGTCTGGTATTCCCATCTCTTTATGAATTTTCCACAATTTGTTTTGATCACAGTCAAGACTTTGGTGCAGTCAATAAAGCAAAAGTAGGTATTTCAGCTAACAACAAAAAAAATTTAGAAATGGCTTGGCATTCTTCATAGATACAAACACCATGGCTAGACCTTGCTTCTCAGGTAAGAATATGCAATGGAAGGTCAGGCAGGGCAGTACTGGTCAGATTCCTGAGATGGAAAATGTGTAACCTACTGATTGCTTATTCTCAAACTGCTCCATTATCCTCACAGTATGTGTTATTTCCTTTCAGATTCTGGGAACCAATTGTCTAGTGATCTTAGATTTCAACATTGTTATAGACTCAATTATGTTCCCCAATATTCATATGATGAAATTCTAACCCCCAGTAGCTCACAATATGACTGGACATAGGTGTCTTTAAAAAGGTCATTTAGGTTCAATGAGGTTACAGGGGAGGATTGTAATGCAGTATGACCAGTATCCTTATAAGAAGAAGAGATTTAGACACACTAAAACCCTAATTTGAAAAGATACACACACACCAATGTTCATAGCTACACTATTCACAATAACTGAGTCATGGAGGCAACCTAGGTATCCATTGAAAGACAAATGAGTAAAGACGATATGGTGTGTATATATATGTGTATATATATATATATATATATATATATATATATAAAATGGGATGTATATACCACATCTTCTTTATATATATATATATAGATACACACACAAAATGGAATATTATCCAGTCACAATAGAGAGCAAAACATTGCCATTTGCAGCAAAATGGATGGACCTAGAGAAAATTATAATAAGTGAATTAAGTCAGATAAAAACATTATATGATATCACTTATATGTGGAATCTAAAAAAAATGTTGCAAATGAGTTTATTTATAAAAGAGAAACACATTCACAGACAGAGAGAAAAAACTTTTGGTTACCAAAGGGGAAGAATAGCGATGAACAGATAGACACTCCTATAAATAAAATGATAAACAGCAAGGGTTTACTGCATAGCACAGGGAACCATATTCAATATTTTTTAATAACCTATAACGGAAAAGAATTTAAAGATGTATACCTGAAACTGACACAATATTGTAAACCAACTATAGTTAAAGCATAGTAAAAAAAATAGAACTGATTTGTAGAGCATCTTAGTTTGTTTAGGCAGCTGTAACAGAATACCATAGTCTAGGTGGCATAAACAACAGAATTGATTTCTCATGGTCCTGGAAGCTGGGAACTCCACAGCCAAGGTACTGGCGTGTTTGGTGTCTGGTGAGAGCTGACTTACTGGTCACAGAAAGCCGTCTCCTTACTGGAACTTCATGTGGCAGAAAGACAAAGGGAGCTAGCTCTCCAGGGTCTCTTTTAGAAGGGCGCTCATCCCACTCACAAAGGCTCCATCCTCATCACCTACTTACCTCCCAAAAGCCCCACCTCTTAAGACCGTTGTCTTGGGGGTTAGGATTTAACCTGTGAGTTCTGGGAGGACACAAACATTCAGTTTATAGCAGAGGGGTTCTTTTATAAATTCTGGATATGAAGCTGTTGAGTTATATGGGCTTCATCCCAGTCTGCGGTCTCTCTTTTTACTTGTCTTTGATGCAGAGAATTTTTGTTTTCATAATGCTATTTAAGCAGGCTACCAGCAGGGTGCTATAAACTCTGAGCAAAGCCATTTTCTTCACTCAGACAGCTTTTATTTTCTAATATACAAATTGCTAGGTGCCTTTAAAGCAGATGATTTTTTGTCTCAGTTTTTTTTAACACTTAGATTAAGGTAAACTCTGGCTAACAACTGTGAAAAGTATAATTTATCTATAAGAAAATTACTTGTAAGGATTATATTTGTATATTTAATATAAAACAATAATTTAAAAATTTTAAATTTTATGTTGGAGTATAGTTGTTTTCCCATTGACTCAGCTGTAAAAAGAATCTGTGTGCAATGCAGGAGACACAGGAGATGTGAGTTTGATCCCTGGGTCCGGAAGATGCCCTGGAAAAGGAATGGCAACCCCCTCCAGTATTCTTGCCTGGAAAATCCCATGGACAGAGGAAATTCGTGAGCTACAATACATGGGGTTGCAAAGAGTCAGACACGACTGAGCGACTAAGCGCTCACACGCGGTTGATTTACAATGTGTTAGTTTCCGGTGTACAATAAACTGCTTTAGTTATACATATTCATATATCTATTCTTTTTCAGATTTTTATTAATACTCTTGTTGTCCTAGAGGACAACTGCACTTTTTGAGAATTAAATGCTTTTTTTTTTTTTTTCTCTAGGACCAGGTACACTTGATTTTTCCACATGATGTCAATAATTATTTATTCATTTGTTTAGCTTATATGTGAATAATACTGAGGACTCATTAGGATCTCAAAGACATTAAGCTTCATGGTATTTTAAAGCAATTCATAATTACTTAGCGAATGTATGTGAACCAGTTGCATTTCATATTTACTTTATGTTAAATCCAGTTGCATATTTAGCCTACTTTGTTTCTTTAATATTAGGCTAAATATAAACAGATGTGTATCTTTCTATTGTTAAGCTTCCTTGCAGAATACATTTTCAATTAAGTTACCCAAATTGTGATTGTCAGATGGACTTTGCCATGGCTCAGAAGGAAGTTTATTCATATTATAAAAAGCAAATGATAAGATTATCAACAAAGAAATTTTTTTATTCTCAAAAAAGCGAAACTCAGAAACCCAAACCGTAATATTGTAAATCACTGACAGATTTTACAAAGTTAATTTTATTTCTAAAAGTTTGCTATTACTTTAATAACAATAATCTTTCCCTACTAACCCATTTTTTAAAAAGTTCATGTGAAAAATGCAAAGTGTTTCAAAGTCTATTTGAAAACCCTTCATTAAGATTTTTCTTGGCACCAGGGCATACTAAGAGGCCGCTTCTACATGTAGATTTTATCTCTGTGTAGACTTGTAGCTTTGTGGGAAAGTTTTCAGTTCAAAACTGGTTTCTAATATCCTTAAAGTATATAAATTGATATCATGTTTCAAATAAAATATAAGTTGTTGAAAGAATTTATGCATTCTTTTGGCTTGGACAAATGTTTATTTACTGGAGAAGATACAGGAGGAGAGGTGTCTTTTTAGGTATATGGCCTCTTTGCTATGGACCACGTGTTTTGGCGGATATGATCGTGGTGAGGGTGATGGGGGCACAGAGTTTAAGATCTAAAGAGAACAAAGGATGGAGCACGTCAGGACAGAGAGAGAAAAATAAGCAGATTGGTTTGAAGTCGGACAGATTTGAGGTGTTGAGGGAAAATGGCGGTTTCTACTCTCCAAAATTCCATCTGGGTGGTTTCCTATGTGTCTGCAATAAAACTCTTGCACAATAAATGAAGAAAAATATATAAACGTTTAAATTTATTGGGTGTAAAGCTCTTAAAGAGAGGCTGCTCACCAAGAGTATAAGCCTGCCTGGGTTTGACGGGGTAGACCCTGGCTAAAAGGCTATGAGTCTGCTGTTCCTTTCCCTGCGCTAGGCACTGTGTTTTCTTCCTTGATGACAATCCCTTGGGATGTGGATCACCACCAGCAAGGAGCAGAAATTTACCTGCCTGGACAAGGAAGGAAAGGATGTACTAGAACCTGAACATCAATTTCACTCCATGAGAACCGCTATCCACTGGAAATGGGAGTGATAGAACATAGCAGACAAATGGGAATGACTCTCACATAAACACTCTTGTCAATGCTGGTTGCTAACAGATGCGTTTAGGTAAACGCTGTTACCTCAAGAAGTGTTATCTTCTGGGGATCCTTATCATAATTTTATTTTAAATCCGAACAGCTGTTGTTTAACTACCACAGACCACAATTTATCTACAGCTCGGGGCCATAAAGTTAGCTTTAATGCACTCTGCTTCTTTTTCCCCCTTGTATTTGATTTAATTTCCATGCATCTGACACTCACATGCTATATACTATTTGCATATTTCAATATGTACTTTTGCAGATCCCATAAGTACTCAGGTGCTAAAAGAGGAAGAATAAATAAAAATGGAAGTTCCCAGTGACAAATTATATATAAAAAAAGGAAGAACAGCGCTCAGAGTTCACTTACATGTAAAATATTCTGAACAATAATAGCTCCTTGAGGACAACAAAGCAGGTTTTTCTGAGGGTGGTTGGTTTATGGTGACTGCAGACAAAAACGGATGTTTTTGTTGGCGGTGAAACACAGCACACTTATCTGAACTGAGCCCTAGGGTTTACCATACAGTAACGGAGAGAGAACTTTAGCTTTATTTAAGAAATCAACAAATGTGGCCACTTCCATAAGCCCAAATCTTTCTAAAATAAATATTCATCATTTTTCATTCATGAGATTATGAAAAATGAGGTTGCAGTTTCAAACAAAAGAAAACTCTGGGATAGATAGAAAAAGAGTATAGTCACTCTTGGGGAAACTTCAAATAGGGCCCCCACTGGGTTACGGCACCATATTTAGCGAAGGAGCTTGGTGACACAGGGCATGAGCTAACCCAGGGCTTGGGCAGCTGCTGGATGGAAAATCAATTTTGGTCAGGGTTAGATGGGCCCAAGACAGTTCTTTCATCTTTAGTACAGCATCTGAGAACTTCCAAGCAGAGGACAGAGGACCCAAAAAGTGTTTTCTTCTCTCATGCTTTCAGCGTGGTTTGCAGACTCCTGCAAGTCTCAGAACCCCAGCCTCCATCTCTCCTTCCATTTTCTGAGGTTCCAGTCATATGTTGGCAGGCGTGCTTGGCTTTCAGACCTATTTCAGGTGGCCTTTAAGCTCCAGTCCTTTTTGAATCCTTGCTTCTTAGAATCTAGTTTCAAAAGGAAGTGAGATATGACCCCTGCTGCCACAGAATGAGGCAGGCTCTGGAGCTCAGTGACTCTGGGGCTTATTAATTTGACAGTCAGTTTTGTGGCAGCAGGCAGTTGCTTGCAAAATGGTGACTTCACAGATGCCATAACACACATCGGGTCTTCCCTGGTGGCTCAGACAGTAAAGAATGCCTGCAATGGAGAAGACCTGGGTTCTATCCCTGGGTTGGGAAGATCCCCCTGGAGAAAAGAATGGCTATCCCCTCCAGTATTCTTGCCCGGAAAATGCCACTCACAGAAGAGCCTGATGTGCTACAGTCCACGGGGCCACAAAGAGTCAAACACAACTGAGTGACAACACACACACACACACACACACCCCAGTAAAATCAGCAAGTGCAAGGAAAGTACCCTCACTGGAATGATGAACAATACGAAAAATATAGTCACACACCTGTCCTAGAGGTGTAACTGAAAAGTGGAATCAGTGTATGTTTTATTTCTGAACCATTATTGCTTATGGAAGTGGAAACAGTCTAAAAATAAAAGCAAAGGGATAAGGAGAAGGTGGGAAGGATTTGCAGGGCCTAATTTGGGAATGTGATAGTTGTTCCTGAGAAGGAAAGCTATGACCAATCCAGACAGCATATTTAAAAGCAGAGATATTACTTTGCTGACAAAGGTCCATCTAGTCAAAGCTATGGTTTTTCCAGTAGTCATGTATGGATGTGAGAGTTGGACCATAAAGAAGGCTGAGCACTGAAGAATTGATGCTTTTGAACTGTGGCATTGGAGAAGACTTTTGAGAGTCCCTTGGACTGCAAGGAGATCAAACCGGTCAATCCCAAAGGAAATCAGTCCTGAATTTTCATTGGAAGGACTGATGCTGAAGTTGAAACTTCAATACTTTGGCCACCTGCTATGAAGAGCCAACTCATTGGAAAAGTCTCTGATGCTGGGAAAGATTGAAGGCAGGAGGAGAAGGGGACGACAGAGGATGAGATGGTTGGATAGCACCACTGACTCATTGGACATGAATTTGAGTGAACTCCGGGAGATGGTGGAGGACAGAGGAGCCTGGCGTGCTGCAGTCCATGCCAACTCTTGGGGTGACCAAGAGCTGGACAACAAATTGTGTCACTATTATAAGGTCTGTCTGCTGAGAACACTTTCACCTTCAATTTTTTGTTGCTGTGCTTCCAATAGAACATAGGATTGGATATCATTGCAGAAGGGACTAAATATTTTTAAGGAAAATGGTTTGGTACCCCAAATTTCATGGGAAACTTTGATCCTGTGAAAATTCTAAGTTTATTTATGAACCAAAGAGAGGGAGATAAATGACAGTAATCACCACTTGGCAATTCTGTGGCAACTTTCATCTGAAGGTTTCAGAGAATCTGACAGAGCTTAACTAAGGAAGCCTCACAATGCCCCAGACTTCCCTGGCTCAGCAGTAAAGAATCCTCCTGAAATGCAAGAGCCACAGGAGACATGGGTTTGATCCCTGGGTCAGGAAGATCCCCTGGAGGAGGGCATGGCAAGCCACTCCAGTATTCTGGCCCAGAGAATCCCATGGACAGAGGAGCCTGGTGGGCTATAGTCCATGGAGTCGCAAAGAGTCAGACACGACTGAACGATAGCTTGCACGCATGGACATTGGGGAGAATATGATAAATTTGGCTTGAGATGAAAAAACAAGCCCTTGAAAATGAACTTCTTGGAAAGGTGAAGTGATCTCCTGATGCACTTGGACTTGATTCTGTGGTACAATGAAAATCCCATGTCAAGAAAAGTCTAAAGGATTGAGACAAAAATTCAGGATCATCTTATTAAGTATGAAGTAAGGTGAATGTGACACTTTCATGCGTTGGAGAAGGAAATGGCAACCCACTCCAGTGTTCTTGCCTGGAGAATCCCAGGGATGGGGGAGCCTCGTGGGCTGCTGTCTATGGGGTTGCACAGAGTTGGACACGACTGAAGTGAATTAGCAACAAGGTGAAAGTGAAAGTCTCTCGGTCGTGTCCAGCTCTTTGTGACCCCATGGACTATACAGTCCTTGGAATTCTCTAGGCCAGAATACTGGAGTGGGTAGCCTTTCCCTTCTCCAGCAGATCTTCCCAACCCAGGAATCAAACTGGGGTCTCCTGCATTGCAGGCAGATTCTTTAGCAACTGAGCTATCAGGGAAGCCTAAGTTTGAGTGGTCATAATCACCACCCTGGTTTCATTTGGCTGCTTAACGGCATGTGAGAGTTGGACCATACAGAAGGCTGAGCACGAAATTGGTGCTTTCAAACTGTGGTGCTGGAGAAGACTCTTGAGAGTCTCTTGGACTCCAAGGAGATCAAACTAGTCAATCCTAAAAGAAATCAACTCTGAATATTCATTAGAGGGACTGATGGTAAAGCTGAAGCTCCAATACTTTGGCCACCTGATGTGAAGAGATGATTCATTGGAAAAGACCCTGAGGCTGGGACAGATTGATGGCAGGAGGAAAAGGAGATGACAGAGGATGAGATGGTTGGATGGCATCACCGACTCAATGGACATGAGTTTGAGGCAACTTTGGGAGATGGTGAGGACAGGGATGCCTGGAATGCTGCAGTCCACGGGGTTGGAAAGAGTCCGACACGACTGAGTGACTGAACAACAACAATACTTAAGGGCTTCCTTAAGGGATTCATAAAGAATCTGCCTGCAATGCAGGAGACCCAGGTTCAATCCCTGTTTCAGGAAGATCCCCTGGAGAAGAAAAAGGCAACCCACTCCAGTATTCTTGCCTGGAAAATTCCATGCACAGAGGAGCCTGGTGGGATATAGTCATGGGGTCACAAAGAATCAGACACAACTGAGGAACTACCACTTTTCCCCCCCACATCACATACTTAAGAAAAAGAATAAGAAGCCTAAATTAGGATTGATAAAAACTGGATTGTTTCCATATATTTAAGTCCTAAAAAATCTTATTATATATTACAATTCATTCAGGTGGGCAGAGGTCATCTTTAAAGGCTGAAAGTTTACAATCTGTAGGTCTTATCAAAGTTTAGGTCTTAATTTTTAAACTCAGTGAGTACATAAATGAAATATATACACATAAGCTTTTCCTATTTAAGGAGAACTGTCCTGTGTGTTTTTTCACAGTTTGAACTTGGCTGGGCAAACGTAACAGGAAAGAAGATATCCCTACATCTGCTGAGCAGAGGCATAGTTCAGGTTTGATCTACACACTGTCCCTTTAAGATGATCCTCCTTCTAAAGAGTATGTCATCACCAGGAAAAACTAGAATAATTTTTGTTCCCACTGCAATTTTTCAGGTTTTGCTTCACAGAGTCAAGTTTTCATGATACTTGTTTTCCGTTCCAAGAACCTAAACTTATAATTAAAATAGCTGTCATATGATCCATGGACGCTTGGACTCACCTACCAGGGAAGAGGGAAGGAGTGAGAGAGAGAGAAACAGACAGACCTTAGAATGCCTTCCTGCCCATTCTTCAGTTTAGAGGTCGACAAGATGACTTTATTAAAAGAAAGAGCATTCACTTGCTGTCTTTCATATGCCCAGTTCTTTCATCTTCAACAAAACTCCATCTATTGTTATTCTCAATTTATAGAAGAGGAAATTGAGGCTCACAGAGGTCCAGAACCTGCCTCCAGCCGGAAAGTTATAATGACAACATTTCACCCACAAATTTTAACCACAACAGCATGAATTCCTTTCTGTCTTGGTTTCATAAAATGGTACATTTTCTTTTTAGAAGCAGAGGTGGAAAAAAAATATGCCACCTAATTAGCTTCACAAATGGTGACCCTGTTGTTTTCCACATATTTTGGGGGTAGATCTGATCTATATTTATTCAGTCCTGAGTCTGGCAGAACTAATGACCGGATGTGACCTCATTCAGCCTCTCGCCAGTATGTGACTGATAGGCACATGCCAAGGTTGGAGACTTGAAAATGAAAGGGCAGATGGGAAGGCAGGAGGGGAAAAGTCACCTTACATCTTTCTTTAAAATGCTTTCATAAAAATATGTTCCTTTAAATTATTTTTTCATAATGAGAACGTAAGCTTTATCCTAAGACCAACTGCTGAGGTCGTAATGTAAACTGGAAAGATATTTGACACCTTGACTGCAGCTTGGGGGTGATTCTGAAGTAGAGGACTTGGCTAAGCCACACCCAGATCCCGGACCTACAGAACCTGTGGGACAATAAATGATGACGGCTCAAGCCACTAGGGCTTCCCTGGGGGCTCAGCGGGGAGGATTCCTCCCGCAATGCAGGAGACTCAGTTTCGATCCCTGGGTCAGGAAGATTCCCTGGAGAAGCAAATGGCAACCCACTCTAGTATTCGTGCCTGGGAAATCCCATCGACAGAGGAGCCTGGTGGGCTACAGTTCCTGGAGTCATAAAAGAGTTGGACACGACTTAGGGACTGAACAACAACAAAGCCACAAAGTTTAGAGGTAACACGTCACACAGCAGTAGATAACCAATAGGCACGGTAGCTGGCTTTTCCTTCTGGCAGGACCACTTGCCTTGAAGAACTGTTCTTGTTGTTGGTCTTGCTTGAGATCTGTAGCCAAGGGCATTCTCTCCCAAGGGCTTGACCTTCTTTGCATTTGGCATCTCATCCTGATACATTGGGAGTTAGTATTTAAAGAAACCATTTAGAGCTGTATTACAACTGTACATGATTTATTGAAGAAGCAGTTTAAAGTTGCTTTTCTACTTATTGATTTTGGGTAACTTCCTCCCTAACATTCTAAAGGAGATTAGCCCTGGGATTTCTTTGGAAGGAATGATGCTAAAGCTGAAACTCCAGTACTTTGGCCACCTCATGCGAAGAGTTGACTCATTGGAAAAGACTCTGATGCTGGGAGGGATTGCGGGCAGGAAGATAAGGGGACGACAGAGCATGAGATGGCTGGATGGCATCACTGACTCGATGGACGTGAGTCTGAGTGAACTCCGGGAGTTGGTGATGGACAGGGAGGCCTGGCGTGCTGCAATTCATGGGGTCGCAAAGAGTCGGACACGACTGAGCGACTGAAGGGAACATTATAAAGACACAAGTACAGGTTTGACCTGTACACGTCATTTTCTATACACCTCCAGAGGCTCCCGCGGTCGTCCCCTGGGATGATAATAGGTGAGAAACTTAACGCACTCTTGCCCGGTGAGTTAGTAAAAGCATCAAACCAGCTTTATGCTGGTTCCCTGATCCAGCATCCATCTTCCACATTTCCAGTGTTATATATTTAGCCCAGGAGGTGGTGTGTGTGGGCTCTAACAGCTGACTGTCTGTGTTTTCACCCTAGCTCTATTTAGTTCTGTGGGACCCTAGGAAAATTACACTTCCCAAATCTTATTTCCCTAACCTCTAAATGATAAATAGTATTGAGAACTAATCTTGATAGTATTGTGAAGCTGATGAAATAAAATAATTCATGCTAGGTATTTAACACAGTACCTAACAGATAGTAAGCCCTTAATAAATGCTGAATATATGAAACATATATTTATTGAAGTGAAAGTGAAAGCCACTCAGTCGTGTCCCACTTTTTGCAACCCCATGGACTATACACAGTCCATGGAATTCCCCAGGCCAGAATACTGGAGTGGGAAGCCTATCCCTTCTCCAGCAGATCTTCCTGACCCAAGAATCAAACCAAGGTCTCCTGCATTGCAGGCGGATTCTTTACTAGCTGAGCTACCCAGGAGGCATATTAATTGCCTGACATTGTGCTAGGTTATGAGGATGCTAATGTGAGTATAATTTGGTTCCTTTTCTCACAGAAATCACAGTCTTTGAAGTGAAATAGTAATGAATATTTATATAACATTGCTGATTACAAACATCATCATGTACCTGACTTAAATGATCCTGATAAATTTTCCTATTTGGTATCATTCCTGAATTTCTGGCTTCATGTCTAGTATCAGTTATTCTAAAATTAGATGACTTCTTATATCCCTAGTTTCTCCCAGAGGCCAGCCAAATGAAAACTGCCAATCTGACCTCACTTCTGGAATCTGGTCAGGTTATTCTCTAACACGTCTATCTATTTTACAAAATTGTGAGGACGAAGCTTTGGGTTGTAGGCGGCGGTGGTGGTGGTTTAGTTGCTCAGTCACATTCAACTCTTTTTGACCGCATGGGCTGTAGCCCGCCAGGCTCCTCTGTTCATGGGATTTCCCAGGCAAGAAGACCGGAGCAGGTTTCCATTTCCTGCTCCAGGGGATCTTCCGGACCCAGACATTGGACCCATGTCTCCTGCCTTGCAGGCAGATTCTTTTCCACTGAGCTACCAGGGAAGGTTAGGGGGAGCATTTAAATAAAGCAGTCAGGGAGCATGAAGGAAACTGCTACTGCTGTTACCTGTTCTGACCTTTGACTGGCCAGAGTCAGTAGTTCAACTTCTGCAGCCCTCTCCATTTGGCTACAATTCTGGCCCCAAACCTGGATCCCGGATCAGTCCCTGGAGGGTCATCTGATAACCGTGTCCTTACTCCTTACCACATCTCCCCACATCTGAATATTAGGGAAAAGGAGTAGAATGGAAAGGCAAGCAGAAGGTTAGTGAGACACAGGCAGAGATAAGATCCGGTTATCATGGAGAGGTGGGTAGTCAAGTGATTATCCACTGCAACTTTTATCAAGAATCGTGGGGAGAGATTGGCCTGAGTGCTAAGGGAGCTGGCTTTGGCATAAATAACAAAACCACCAGGGAAACCCCTTCCCTATACACCCATTCAGTCTGCCTGGCAGATACATTTTCTAAAATAAAACCATTTGGACCACCATCCTGCCAAAACCCCAAAATATAAACAATGTTCCCCTCTGTTTAGGGCACATAGCAGAACTATTCAGACCAAACAAATAAATAAACAACAAACCAAACAAAGCAAAACCCCCAATCATGCCCAGTTCTATTGGGCAGGCATAGCTGAGAGCTTTAAGCAAGAAACAGGAGTGAGCTGGTGAAATTTCTAGGAGGTCCTGGCCAAAGAAGGGAGAGCAGACAGCCGTGGCTCACTTCACTGGTGTTCATCTGTGATGGCTTTGGTGTTGTCGAACATATTTCATTAGTGTTTTTCCCTTATTAAATATGAAAATCATGTCAAAGGTAAGTGTCAGGGGGCTGTAAAATTACCCTTCTTATCTTCTGTACATTTATCAGGTGATAAATGGAAAGACACTGCTGCCAAAATAACTGAATGAATAATTTATAAATGACTGATGCATCTTGTATGTTGTTTCGGGCACAAAGCAGTAGGGCATCAATAATCAAAAGAAGGTGGATTAATTTAGCAGAATTTTGCTGTTGATATTTTTATCTAAAGGCTGCAGTCTAGGCTTCTGGGACCAGAGAAACTTCTTTCTGTTGTTTTAGTCCTTTAGCAATTTGAGGGTAGAAAGGCAGAAAAGGAGGGTACCCCACTTCTTACCCCAGAGCTCCCTCTCTGATAATAAGTGCTGCTAATATTGATGTAATGAGATTTGATCTATTCATGCCCTCTCCCTTCATGGATTGGCTTACAATACTTAGACCAGGAACGTTTAAAAAACAAAAAATCTTAATCTAGATGTAAAAGGGGACTCCACATCAATTTTAACCTTTCCTAGAGGACTTCCCTGGTGGCTCAGATGGTAAAGACTCTGTCTGCAGTGCAGATGCAGGAGACCCAGGTTTGATCCTCGGGTCGGGAAGATCCCTGAAGAAGGGAATGGCTACTTACTGCAGTTTCTGGGGAAGAGAATGGTTACACACCCAGGTATTCTTGCCTGGAGAATCCCATGGACAGAGGAGCCGGTGGACTACAGTCCATGGGGCTGCAGAGTCAGACATGAGTGAGTGACCTTCAGAAATCATTTTATTCCCCTTAATTCACATTAAAGCAGTGTTATCTTGGAAATGTTAGTCTCTTTAGCCAAATCTTCTTAAATGTATTTACAGTTCTATGACATTGCGATCTTGGTCACCCTCAAAGCCCATCTAAGAGTGTGGAGAAAAAGGAACCCTCTTACACTGTTGGGGGGAATGCAAACTACTACAGCCACTATGGAGAACAGTGTGGAGATTCCTTAAAATCCTGGAAATAGAACTGCCATAAGACCCAGCAATCCCACTGCTGGGCATACACACCGAGGAAACCAGAATTGAAAGAGACATGTGTACACCAATGTTCATCGCAGCACTGTTTACAATAGCCAGGACGTGGAAGCAACCTAGATGTCCATCAGCAGATGAATGGATAAGAAAGCTGTGGTACATATACACAATGGAGTATTACTCAGCCATTAAAAGAATACATTTGAATCGGTTCTAATGAGGTGGATGAAACTGGAGCCTATTATACAGAGTGAAGTAAGCCAGAAAGAAAAACACCAATACAGTATAATAATAACACATATATATGGAATTTAAACAGATGGTAACGATAACTCTATATGCAAAACAGCAAAAGAGACACAGATACAAAGAACAGACTTTTGGACTCTGTGGGAGAAGGCAAGGGTGGGATGATTTGAGAGAATAGCATTGAAACATGTATATTATCATATGTGAAATAGATCACCAGTCCACGTTTGATGCATGAGACAGAGTGCTCTGGGCAGGTGCACTGGGATGACCCTGAGGGATGGGATGGGAGGGAGATGGGAGGGAGGGTCAGGATGGGGAACACGTGTATACCCATGGCTGATTCATGTGAATGTATAGCAAAAATCACCACAATATTGTAAAGTAATTAGCCTCCAATTAAAATAAAAAAGAGAGAAAAAAAAGAATAAAGGCCCTCTTAAGGCACTGGTAGATGGTGATGGACAGGGAGGCCTGGCCTGCTGCGATTCATGGGGTTGCAAAGAGCCGGACACCACTGAGAGACTGGACGACTGACTGACTGACTGAAGGCACTGGTAAGAGACAGAGCAGAACTCGATTCTATTGGGTTCAGGGACAGCGCCCACCAACCCCCAACCAGAGAGAATGCCTGGGAGCCAAGGGCTCAACCCAGATTCTTCTTGAAAAAGGCAAAATGCAGGCAGACCAACATTCTGCCGAGAAAATTTGCTGTCTTTGGCAGTTTCCACTTGGAACTCCTTTCCCCTGAAGGTTGAGCAGACAGGGTTTATACTCACAGGGGAGAGGGTCTTGCAATTAACATCATGATTTATTCCGACATATGACTCTTGAAGAGGGTCTACTTTACGATTTTTTTTTTTTTTTTTTAAAGATTCCACCCTGTGGCTTTCCCCACCTGGCCCAGGGGTCTGTTTTATTTATTTATTTATTTTTGTCAGCCCATTGTCAGAATGGCCTTGCCTCGTCTCCAGGCCCCACTGCCCATTAACAAGAGCCGCTTCCACGGAACCGGAGGTCCATCCCAGCACGGCAATTGGGCTGGGCTGGCTCTCCCGGCCGGTTCCTGCCCGGCTCCGTCCCCTCGGCGAGGGGGAGACCCCAGCCCTCCGGGGGGCTCCCCAGCGTCCGCCGTGGCCGCCTGCCCCAGGGTCCTCGGACCGCGAGGGCTGATGGAGACGAGGCTCGGCGGTGGGCGGAAGACAGCGACGCAGTCCCCCCGGCGCGGAGCTGAGTCCCGGAACTGGGCCGGACCCCGCGGCTCCGCAGACACGCCGCAGAAGGCGCGGGGTGTCTTACTTGGGCCTTTATACCCGGAGAGGAATGCGGAGAGAGAGAGGCTTGATGATGAAGTACTGGACTAATTCGTGTGGTCCAGCTGGCTGAGCCAGAGGGGCTGGCTGCCGACGGAGGCCCGGGCGCTGGAGAGCTCACTGCTGGCCGGTTTCCCTTGGCACCTGGAAAGCCGAAACAAAGGCGTGCAGAGATCAAAAGAGCGCAGAGGCATCAATAATGAAGGAGGAGGGAGCCCCGGGGAGGAGCAGCGGGTATGCCGGTGGGCGCCGCACTCCTTCGCAACAAAGTTGTATTTTGCTCATTTCATTTCCGAAGGAATCCTTTTTCTGGAACTTCACTTTCTAAATCGAAATCACATTCTAAATTCTAAATCTAACCAGGCTTTTGATTATCACTGACACCAGGTTATTTACTTTTTTCCCCTCTTCCTTTTTAAACTTGCGCATTTGCCAGTGAATTCTGGCAAAACAAAAAGAGACAGCTTCCCTTTTACACACACAGGAAGCGCTTCTGGTCCAAAAGCTTTGTGACTAGGAAGCTAATGTGACAGGAAGATACCTTTCTCTCAGGCTGCATAGAGGCCACCCGCCTGCTCGATGTTCCCATCCTTCCGTACCTGCTAGTGGCCCAGCTAAGTTCCTCCTCTGTTCGCCATCTCCTGCGATAAATAATGGATCTTGCGTGTTCAAATGTGCTTAAACACTTCGAGGACCATCTGCTTACCAATGCAATAAATAAAACTCTGGGATGACTGCCTTTAGCACTGGATGGATTGTAATTATCTTTCAAAAATAGACCCAGCATTCATCCTGAGTTTTAAGGGCTAATTCTAATAGCCTGTGTGTACTCAGGATAAAAGGGGGTGAGCTTGACAGCCTTTGGACTTCCCTGGCTGAGACGGTAAAAGCATCTGCCTACAATGCTGGAGACCCGGGTTTGATCCCTGGGTTGGGAAGATCCCCTGGAGAAGGAAATGGCAACCCACTCCAGTTTTCTTGCCTGGAAAATCCCATGGACGGAGAAGCCTGGTAGGCTACAGTCTGTGGGGTCACAAAAAATCGGACACGACTGAGTGACTTTCACTTTCACTTTGACAGCCTTTGACTGTGTGGATGACAACAAACTGTGGAAAATTCTTCAAGAGATGGGACTACCAGACCACTTTACCTGCCTCCTGAGAAATCTCTAGGCAGGTCAAGAAGAAATAATTACAACCAGACATGGAATGTCGGTTCCAAATTGGGGAAGGAGTACTTCAAGGCTGTATATTGTCACCCTGCTTATTTAACTTATATGCAGAATACATCATGTGAAATACCAGGCTGGATGAGGCACAAGCTAGAATCATAATTGCAGGAAGAAATATCAATAACCTCAGATATGCAGATGACTCCACCCTTATGGCAGGAAGTGAAGAGGAACTGAAGAATCTCTTGATGAAAGTGAAAGAGGAGAGTGAAAAAGTTGGCTTAAAGTTCAACATTCAGAAAACTAAGATGATGACATCTGGTCCCATCACTTCATGGCAAATAGATGGAGAAACAATGGAAACAGTGACACACTTTATTTTTTGGGCTCCGAAATCACTGCAGATGGTGACTGCAGCCATGAAATTAAAAGACGCTTGCTCTTTGGAAGAAAAGCTATGACAAGGCTGCACAGCATACTAAAAAGCAGAGACATTACTTTATCAAGAAAAAAGGTCTGTATAGTCTAAGTTATGGTTTTTCCAGTAGTCATGTATGGATGTGAGAGTTAGACCATAAAGAAAGCTGAGTGCCAAAGAACAGATGCTTTTGAACTGTGATGTTGGAGAAGACTTTTGAGAGCCCCTTGGACTGCAAGGAGATCCAACTAGTCCATCCTAAAGGAAATCAGTCCTGAATATTCATTGGAAGGACTGATGCTGAAGCTGAAATTCCAATACTTTGGCCACCTCTTGCGAAGAACTGACTCATTGGAAAAGACCCTGATGCTGGGAAAAATTGAAGGCAGGAGGAGAAGGGGACGATAGAGGATGAGATGGTTGGATGGCATCACCGACTCGATGGGCATGAGTTTGAGCAAGCTCTGGGAGTTGGTGATGGACAGGGAGGCCTAGCATGCTGCAGTCCACTGGGGTGCAAACACTCAGACACGACTGAGCTGAACTGAACTGAACTTGACAGCCAGAAATAATGCGACAGATGAGCTGGGTCGGAAGAGTAGGCAGATGAGGGAAATGGGAGGTAGTGCTACCAAATGTGAGCTTGATTTATAGACCAGTCAAGTCAAAGGTTTATTCCTAACAAGCAGGGGCAAAGTCAAAGTTTCTAATAGTTAGTCTTTACCTGAAACTAACAAAGTCTGGTTTTAGAAACTACACGAAGGTATGAGGGCAGCTCCCTACACTTCCCTCTGTTTTCTCCTCTGAACTGTTTTCATTCCACTTCCCTCTGGGAGCCCTCATGCTTCCCTCTGGGAGCCTTCAAGGAAAAGGAGCCCTATTTTTCCTTTGCCCTCAGCAGAAACTCTCTTTTAATCTTACTAAAGTGTGAATGACTACGTGAACTTCAAGAACTAAGTCTTTCTCTTGTCTTTGGTCTATTTGTATTGAAATAATCAAATTGTTTTGAAGGATGAAGCTATGGGTTTTGGGGCATTAAACTTTAGGGCAGAGATATTTTGTGTGTGGCTAAAGACCCTTCATTTTCCCCCCAAACATCACATAGGTTAGGCAGACAGACACCTGTATCCTCCACACGTTGGGACCAATTCATATGCCATCATCCCTGAAATTCAATGATTGGCAGATATTTTAAAGAACTGAGCACGTGGTAATTATATTGAATATTTTTATTTCCCTATTTTGCCATGAGAAAGAAATAGCAAGAGAAAATATTCATTTTGATTTTTTAAACCTTTGCTATTGTTTAGTCACTAAGTTATATCTGACTCTTTGTGACCCTATAGACTGTACAGCCAGCCAGGCTCCTCTGTCCAAGGGATTTTTCTAGGCAAGAATACTGGAGTGGTTGCCATTTCCGTCTCTATACTCAGTGCCGGGCTCTGTAACTTATTCTATATATTGCTTTAACTCAGTTGAATTATCACATAGTTAATGATTGTGGGTATACTACCCTTATGTAAGGCTGATGTTTCTAATGCCGCTCAAGTAAATTCAGGAAAATGATTCATCTGGTGGTAACCTTAAAGGGTTAATGGAACTTGCCTGCAAGATGTATCATCCATTCTTTATATAATGCTTCTGTGCCATCCATCCCTCTATTATACGCTTCCAGTCACCAAATAATAGTTTGCCCATATTTATAATGAGCCAGTTTAGATGGAGACAGTTCTAAACTTAACCCTTACCTGTGGATCAAGTTAGATCCAGTGAGATAAAATGCTTTGTTAGGAGTTTTCACAGGTTAGTGTCAAGCCAGCATTTCTGACTGTCACATCAAAGCAGCAACTGGCCGCCCTGAAGAATGCTTTGAACAAGTACAGATTGTATCCTCCGTGGCAGTTGCAGAATCTTACCCTTTGTTCTGTGACCTCTTTTAGAATACGAGTCCAGGGAATATTGGTTAAGAAAAGTAGTATGGAGCCCGTCCGCTCAGATACTGTTTGCTGGGAACAGGAGGAAAGGTGTGGGAGATGGACTATTTGGATAACACAAAAATTAAGGAGGTGGCACACGGGGCTCCCTCTCTAAGGACCATATCTAGCCACGGATCAGCGAAGCAGCACCAGGAAGCAAAAATGCAGTCCAGTGCTGGCTCAAGGGCTGGACAGACAGTGGCCGTGGGGCCACTGGGCAGAAGGGAGTCAGACGTTGGAAGGCCAGTAGATGTGGGAAGCTTGTCAATGATAATGGATACGCCACGAGGCACCTTACAGATTGGTGGAACGTGAACTTACAGTAGGAACCAAAAGCAATATTCAAGGTCCGTTAGAATAGACACTCGGCAGAAAGGTGGATATGGGCACTGGAAGCTTCACGTGTGTGTGTGTGTCTGTGTGTATGGGTGTGGTGCTCAGCCATGTCCAACTCTTTGCAACCCTATGAACCATAGCCTGGCTCCTCTGTCCAAATACTGGAGCAGGTTACCATTTCCTTCTCCAGGGGATCTTCCTGACCCAGGAATCTGGCACTGCAAGCCAGTCCTTTCGTGGTATCACTAACCCAATCAGAATTGGGTCTATGTAATAGAATGTCTACACGTTTCATGGTTATCATAGTGGCTGGTGAACATCACCTCTTTGGTGATTTCAGGATCATCCCAATTCATAATATGTAGTATTATGACAATTGGTAATCAGTAAAACACTGAAAGAACCTAATTTAATCTGTATCATATACATGACCTTAACTGTTGAAAGAGTTGGACACGACTGAGTGACTTTCACTTACTCACTCACTAACTGTTGAAATAGGTTAAAAAATGTACATAAAAAGTAAGTATATGTCTTAGTGACATTTTATTCCCTAAATAAAATATCCTTCATGGACCACATGTGTTAACGTCATTGAGTTTAAGTGGGCAACACACTTTTACTGCTGCTGCAGCTGCTAAGTCGCTTCAGTTGTGTCTGACCGCATAAACGGCAGCCCACCAGGCTCTGCCATCCCTGGGATTCTCCAGGCAAGAACACTGGAGTCGGTTGCCATTTCCTTCTCCAATGCATGAAAATGAAAAGTGAAAGTGAAGTTGCTCAGTTGTGTTTGACTCCTAGTGACCCCATGGACTGCAGCCTACCAGGCTCCTCTGCCATGGGATTTTCCAGGCAAGAGTACTGGAGTGGGTTGCTATTGCCTTCTCTGCACTTTTACTGATCACATACTATATTTTACTGAGCATTTAATATATGCTAAGAAGTTCTGATGCTGGGAGGGATTGGGGGCAGGATAAGAAGGGGACGACAGAGGATGAGATGGCTGGATGGCCTCACTGACTCAATGGAGATGAGTTTGAGTGAACTCTGGGAGTTGGTGATGGACAGGGAGACCTGACATGCTGCAATTCATGGGGTCGCAAAGAGCTGGACATGACTGAGTGACTGAACTGAACTGAACTGAAGAAGTTCTGAGAAAGGTAATAGAGCTGTCTCTCAAAGTTTCAGTTCAGTTCAGTTCAGTTCAATTGCTCAGTAGTGTCTGACTCTGCAACCCCATGGACTGTAGCATGCCAGGCTTCACTGTCCATCACCAACTCCCAGAGCTTGCTCAAACTCATGTCCATTGAGTCGGTGATGCCATCCAACCATCTCATCCTCTGTCGTCCTCTTCTTCTCCTGCCTTCAATCCTTCCCAGCATCAGGGTCTTTTCCAATGAGTCAGTTCTTCCCATCAGGTGGCCAGAGTATTGGAATTTCAGCTTCAGCATCAGTCCTTCCAATGAATATTCAGGACTGATTTCCTTTAGGAATGACTGGTTGGATCTCCTTGCAGTCCAAGGGGCTCTCAAAGTCTTCTCCAACACCACAGTTCAAAAGCATCAATTCTTCAGTACTCAGTATTCTTTATAGTCCAACTCTCACATCCATACATGTCTACTGGAAAAACCACAGCTTTGACCTTTGTTGGCAAAGTAATGTCTCTGCTTTTTAATATGCTGTCTAGTTTGGTCATAGCTTTTCTTCCAAGGAGCAAGCGTCTTTTAATTTCACGGCTGCAGTCACCATCTGCAGTGATTTGGGAGCCCCCCAAAATAAAGTCTCTCATTGTTTCCATTGTTTCCCCATCTATTGCCATGAGGTGCTGGGACCAGAGGCCATGATCTAGTTTTCTGAATGTTGAGTTTTAAGCCAACTTTTTAAGCCCTCAAAGCTTATCCTTCTACTAACAGAGAGAGTAAACCAGGGCTTGCAAACACAATCAATGCAAAATTTTGTACACTCTTCGGAAAGCAAACTGTGGTGAAAAAACAGATTGTGGTCACTTAAATTGATCTTGGATGGAGGTTCCATCTCTGCCTATCTAAATTAGCAAGCTTTGCTGGAGTGTGTTTTGAGGTTGCGCTTTGTAAGACTTAACAAATGTTAAGTAGCAATTGTAAGTTTATTGTATTTGATGATAATAGCAATAGTAATAGGAGAAGGCAATGGCACCCCATTCCAGTACTGTTGCCTGGAAAATCCTGTGGATGGAGGAGCCTGGTGGGCTGCAGTCCGTGGGGTCGCGAAGAGTCGGACACGACTGAGCGACTTCACTTTCTCTTTTCACTTTCATGCATTGGAGAAGGAAATGGCGACCCACCCCAATGTTCTTGCCTGGAGAATCCCAGGGATGGCGGAGCCTGGTGGGCTGCCGTCTATGGGGTCGCACAGAGTCGGACACGACTGAAGCGACTTAGCAGCAGCAATAGTAATAATGACGATAAGAAAAGACAGTCATCATCAGTATTTGTGGCTGTGCAAAAATGGTGTCTGGTACCAGGAAAGTGTGGTCTAGCAGCAGGTGGATTAGGCGACGCATCTAGCCCCTCCTCACCAGCACTGAGCCCAGGATGCAGCCACAGAAATAGTTTCAGAGGACACTGTGAAAACAGGAATCAAGGCTGCTTTGTTCCCTGGGTCCTAAGACCCAGCCTGAGCTAAACTAGGACCTCACACATTCATATACACTTGTAAACAAAAGACAGAAGAAGAATTATAAAGCTTCAAGAAAACAAGTTTGTTAAGCATCCCTCAAAACCCTTTATCATACGCTCTCTGTTCCCTGGCAGTCGGTAAGATGCAAAACCTATCTTCAACAAATCTTTTGCCCATTGGATCTTGTGCTGAAAACATTAGAAGTGAGAGAGTGAAATATTTCCAAAGAAGTTCTATTAAAAAGGATATTAACCTGTGTGTATAAAATGCCTCTCTCACAGTATTTTTTTCAAGTATTCTTCGTTATATAGTCGGGGCATAAACAGCAGTGAAAAGAAAGACCACTATAAAAATAGACCTCAGTGAAAGTCAAACTCAGTCTATTAGGGCTTTGAACTGAGGTCAATTCCCAGTGTAGGCTCCATAGTTTTATGTTGTTTAGTGGCTTAGTGATGTCTGACTCTTTGTGACCCCATGGACTGTAACCCGCCAGGCTCCTGTGTCCATGGGATTTCCCAGGCAAGAATACTGGAGTGGGTTGCCATTTCCTTCTCCAGGGGATCTTCCTGACCCAGGGATCAAACCTGTGTCTTCTTGGCAGTCTGATTCTTTACTGCTGAGCCTCTTGAGAAGCCCCTATAGTTTTGTGACCCAGGACAAATTCTTTACTATGGAACATAAGGAAATCCTTTGTCTGATTATAAAGTTGCCAGATCATTAAAGAAAACACTAGATGACGACATAATTTTTCCCTACTTCTTACCTCATAACTAAGCCTTTGAGGATTCCTCTCTGAGTGTAAGCTACAGATTAATTTTAAAAAGTTGGGGCCATGTCCATATTGCTCCTCATTAAATTGTTACTAAATTGGAGACTTGTACACATTTCAGGCACCCAAGTCACAAAACCCTGTGATTCTGGGGGCCTCCCAAGAGCCAACTTGACTACGGAGCAGCCACCACTAAAGTGGTCTGATAAATGTCTCTCTTGGACTCTGTGCGGATGACTCCTATGCTTATCTGCTTTCTGGGGCTGTTAAGAGGATTAATTAATGCTTCTGAAGAGCTATAATCACCTTGGATGAAAGGAGCAGGAGGAAAGTAATGACACTTCAGAGTAACTTGGCACCTTTCATCTGAGGATCTCAAAGTGCTTCACAAGTTTGAATTAATTAAGCCAGGGTAATTGCAAGGTATAACGCCAATCACAATAATGATTGTAATTATCCTCGACATTATCCTTAAGAACCTGATTTGAAATCAATTCCTGACACTATCTCGGCCTTGGTGCTGGTCAGCCTCTTGCTCTCCTGGGTCTGTAGCAGGAAGGGCAGGTGCCCTGTCTTCCCTCCTCACCAGCAGTGCCCATGATCCCTGCCCTCACCATGGGATGAAAGTGGGTTTCATGGAAGGAAAGAGGAGGGGACCAGCATTTGGATGAGTGGTGACTTTAGGACATGTTGGAAAATGACACTGAAAGGAATGCTTACCATGTATTCAGTGATTGTCCATCAAAACTTTTTGGATGAATACTTCCTAATAGTGCTAATAGTTTATGCTTATATAACATTTGTTGTTGCAAGTGCTGCTAATATGTTATTTTATTTGACCCTCACACTGACTCTGTGAGGGCGGTGCCATTATCATTATTCCCATTTTACAGATGAGGAAATTGAGGCACAGAACAGTTAAGTACCTTACTCAGGTTACAGAGTTTATCATGGCCAGGTCATGCGGCTGGTGAGTGGCAGTGGGAATTTATGAGCAATATGAGCAATATGCTGACAGAATTTGCTCTTTAAACCACTGCATTTTACTGTCTTTATAAAGAGGAAATAGAATTATAATTTTACATAAGAAAAGATCAGTGCATTCTGTTTCTGCATTTTCCAGACCTCTCTCTCAGAGTAGCTGGTTTTGAAGCTGGATTATCTGGATTCAAACTCCTCTTCTGCTACTTAAGAGCTGTGAAATCTTATAAAAATGCTTAGCTTTTTAATGCCTCTATTGACTCATCTGTAAGATGGGGATAATATAGTTCTTTCCTCATAGAATTGTGTGATTATTATACGACCTGCTCATATAAAGGGCTCATGTATGAGCTCTGCTCATATAAAGGGTTAGAGTCATGACTAGCACCTAGAAAATGCTCGATAAATAATAGCTATCATCATTGAGTAATAAATATTATTGGTGGTGGTGGTTTAGTCGCTTTGTCATGTCCCACTCTTGTGACCCCAGGGACTATGGCCCACCAGGCTCCTCTGTTTATGGGATTTTCCAGGCAAGAATACGGCAGTGGGTTGCCATTTCCTTCTCCAGGGGTGGGGGCTGGAGTCTTCCCGACCCGGGGATTGAACCCATATCTCCTGCATTGCAGGTGGATTCTTTACTGCTGAGCCACCAGGGATTCCCAATAAATATTATTACCCATTCATTATCTGCGACAGCAGATAATTTGAAAAGTCAATGGCTAAGAGACCTTAACATTATTTGTTTCATTAAGATATAAATGAAGAATTTTGTAAGGCATTGATTAATTTTTGTGGAGTCTTGTGAAGATCGAACATTTTCCTCGAGACATCAAGTTTCCATTCTGTGAAAAAGATGATTTAGAAAAGTCATTGTTCTTAGTAGGTTTAGCTACCCTCCTAGGGAAGAGAGGCTTCTCCAAGCTTATTTTCTGTCTCACTGATGAGCAATGTGGGTTTGCAAGTAGGAAATCCGTATTACCATCTTCTGGTCTACTCCTGCTCCATAGGAGGCTCAATACTACACTGCTGCTGCTTCTGCTGCTAAGTCGCTTCAGTCGTGGCCGACTCTGGCGACCCCATAGATGGCAGCCCACCAGGCTCCCCCGTCCCTGGGATTCTCCAGGCAAGAACACTGGAGTGGGTTGCCATTTCCTTCTCCAATGCATGAAAGTGAAAAGTGAAAGTGAAGTCACTCAGTCGTGTCTGACTCTTCGAGACCCCATGGACCGCAGTCTACCAGGCTCCCCCTGTCCCTGGGATTCTCCAGGCAAGAACACTGGAGTGGGTTGCCATGCCCTCTTCCAGGGGGTCTTCCCAACCCAGGAACCAAACCCAGGTCTCCCACATGACAGGCAGATTCTTCACCATCTGAGCCACCAGGGAAGGCCAAGAATACTGGTGGGTAACCTATCACTTCTTTGCTGGCTTTCCTGGTGGCTCAGACATTATCCTATAGCAGTGGCTAGTACCAGTGCTCTGGAGAAGTAAAATTTCCACTGCTGCTTTTTTTTTTTAAGCTTAGAATTTTATTTTTTAAATGTTTATTTAATTTAAAAAATTAAAGTTTTTATACAACCTTTAAGGTTGCTTTCTTTTTACAGTTACTCCAAAACACTGGCTCCCTTCCCCACGTTGTACAATACATCCTTTGGCCTGTCTTACACCCAGTAGTTTGTACCTCTCGTTCCCCTACCCCGTGTTGCCCTATCTCCCCCGTTGATAAGCATTAGTTTGCTCTCTATATCTGTGAGTCTTCTCCTTTTTTGTTTTATTCATTAGGTTTTGTAGATTTTAGGTCCCACATAAAGTGATATCGCACAGTATCTCACTTAGCATCGTGTTCTCCAGCTCCATCTGTGTTGGTGCAGATGGCAAGATTTCGCTCTTTTTAATGGCTAAGTAGTAGTCCGTTGTACGCACATCCCACATCTTCTTTACCCATAGAATTTTGTTTTTTTTTTTAATTAAAAACACAAAAAACCCAAAGTTCCTCATTCAACCATCCTTGTGGAGCCTTGTCTGTGGTCTCATGAAGGTCATTTATGTTAATGGGGTAGAAAGAAGAAGGAGCCCAAGTTTGTGGGTGTAAGTAATAGAAAATAAAAGACCTTTTGTCTCCAGCAGTGGGTAGATAGATGAAAGGCTAGGCTGGGCAAGGGCAGAGTGGCAAGAGCCCAGATAATACAGATAGAGACTTAATTATTAATACTGAAATAACCTTGGGCCTGTCCATGATGAGATCCTGTCCTAGGTTTTCACATTGTGTTTGTACATGAGTAAGGTTAGATTAATTTGACATTGGCTAGAGCTGAGTTTTAACCCACATCACTTTGCGAGGAGACCATTTCTGCAGTCAGGGAAGACTGGCGGCTGCCAGGAGGTGAGGTCAGCCAGGGTGCCGAGGTTGACCTACTCCTCGGGGAGGAGGAGTCTCCTCCGGCCCTTTGGAAGCTGCCTGGCAGCTGATGCTGAACCCTCTTAGAGGTAACGAGCACTGTGATCTCTTGCACTTTTTTTTTTCCGTCTCTCCTTTTCCTTCCTCATCCCTGCCAACAGAGCCCTGGAGTCAAAGGGGATTTGGATGCGAGAGAAGAGAGAATGGAGAAGGTTCCTGCAGGGCCGATCAGAAGCTGAAGTGGGGAGACGGAGAGCAGGGATGAAAGGTCAATTTGTCCTTTCCTTCCCTGCAGGCTCTTGAGGTCTTCCCTGTGGGCTTGTGACTTGGGATGTCCTCCATGCCTGCGAAGGGCTTTGCTTGTTTCTCAAAGCAGAGTCCTTTCTCAGCCCCCTCACCATATGCTTGGAGGTCAAGCCTACACAGCATGAAGTAGATGTTAAGACAGCATCTGGAGAGAAAAAAAAAGATATATATATATATTTAAATGTTTTTAAGTAACAATGAAATTGAAAGGGAGAGAAGGTGAGAAAGTCTTTTCTTCCCTTATCAAACAGAAATATTTGCCTAGGGAGACAGGTTTTAGTTTCTTCCCAAAGATTTCAGCAAAAGAATAACAGTGATATAAAAATTCTTTGTGAAACTTATGAAAAAATCTTGCTGTAGCATATTTGGCAAGGAAGTTATAGTTCATGCAAAACATATTGATTTCAACTCCTTTCTAAATTTCTGAAAGAATGATGGGATAAAAAGCGAAATTTACTCAAGAAATAAAGTGAACCTGAATTTCCAGCTTAAAATGGAAAAAAGAATAGAAATGTCAGCAATAGTGAAATGAGAAAAATAGTTCTTGAGTCTTAGTCACTTAAACAGAAAGGAACATGTTGCTTTCCCTTCATTGTTTTGTTTGGAAGCTGCAGAAATCAGAGTTTTGAATGAACTTTCTTAAGATACATTACCCCCAAAGATGTCAATACAAAGAAGGGCATTTGTTTTTTAAGAGAAAGGCATAGAAAGTAAAGAAAAGATTGCTATGGGAAAATGCCTTCTAATGGTATATTTAAAAAGCCTGAGATGAGATACCTCTCATCACAGGATTCTGAGGAAATTAGTCTTCCAGAGACAGCTGAGCACCGTGAGAGTTACCCTTGCCACCCACCTTCCTGTGAAGAAGGGGCAACCTCTTCCCTAACACAGGCGGCACTGATGCCCCGCCCTGGACATGGAAGCAGGCCTTTGATTTAAATTTTACCATCTGTCGTGATCAACAGGTGCACTGGAGTGGTTTCTGTTGTAAAAGGTGTATAATTATTTATATGATCCTCAAGTAGACCAAGTGAAATTAAAGTTGTGTCCGACTCTTTGCGACCCCATGGCCTGTAACCCACCAGGCTCCTCTGTCCATGGAATTCCCCAGGCAAGAATACCAGAGTGGGTAGACATTCCCTTCTCCAGGGGAACCTTACCCCAGGTCTTCCGCATTGCAGGCAGATTTTTTTACCATCTGAGCCACCGGGGAATCCCCAAATAGACCAAATGAATACAAAATAAATATGAAATAGAGGCATCCCAGTCTATCCCATCTTTCTTAGACAAGAAAAAGTGAACACACTTCAGGATTACTTTGTAGCCATGACCTTTGGTCATGTCTTGTATAAAGACAGGATGTAAAGAAAACATTCTCCCTCTCTTGTTCTGAAATGTACCCAAGATTTGTTGATGTCCTCTGCAGAAACGAAGAGTGACCCATATCCGGAGGCCTCCGGTAAGTCAAGTGACACCTTCTGAGGGAGACCCAGGGAAAGAAAGCCTTTGTCTTTTTTCTCCCTGTCCTTTTCTTGATGCCTCACTGGTGGTTGTCCAGCAAGGAGTGTCTTACATTGGTGTCAATTTTATTTTATTAATCATCATTTTGATGCTATGGAGGAGCTGTTCACAAAAATTGTTAGTGATACAGAAAGCAGTTTGTTTAACCATTTTGGGTTGACTGAACAACTGTTATTGTAGTTGTTCAGTCAATCATGTCTGACTCTGCGACCCCCTGGACTGCAGCACATCAGGCTCCCCTGTCCTTCCCTATTTCCCAGAGTTTGCTCAAACTCATGTCCATCGAGTTGGTGATGCCATTCAGCCATCTCATCCTCTGTCGTCCCCTTCCCCTCCTGCCCTCAGTCTTTCTCAGCATCAGAGTCTTTTCCAGTGAGTCAGCTCTTCACATCAGTGGCCAAAGTATTGGAGCTTCAGCTTCATCATCAGTCCTTCCAATGAATATTCAGGGTTGATTCCCTTTAGGATTGACTGGTTTGATCTAGAATTTTTTCCGTTTTGACTGGAAAAATGATTTGATCTTAGGATTGACTGGTTGACCCTGGGCTAATTGTATTTCGCTGGAGTCTATGTGCGAGGTTTGCTCTGATTCAGTCTGATGCAGCAACTCTGTCCTTCTTTAACCCTGGGAGCTGCCTGATTCTCTGAAGTTCTGTTGCCTTCAGCTCCTGTCTGTGAATAGTGAGGTTTTTTGACAAGCTATGTCAAAAAGTTGTGAAAAAGAATACTTAAGGAGCACTTTGGGCAACTTGGAAGAGAGATGCCACGTACAGTCCAGGGAGCCTTAGCACAGAACTGGTCTCTGAGCACCAGCCTTCACATAGAATTTTATCTCCCTGTGTAGGGCTTCCCTGGTGGCTCAGATGGTAAAGAATCTGCCTGCAATGCGGGAGACCCAGGTTTGATCCCTGGGTTGGAAAGATCCACTGCAGAAGGAAATGGCAACCCATTCCAGTATTCTTGCCTGGAGAATTCCGTGGACAAAAATTCCCTGGTAGGCCACAGTCCATGAGGTTGCAAAGAGTTGGATGCGACTGAGGGATTAACACCTTCATGTAGGATGGAGAGCAGGGTAGACTGGTGAAAAACAGTTTCTGGGCTGCATATTCCAGATTGCACATGTGTTACTGTGCAAAAGGGTGTGTCTCCAGGGATGGCCTCCGTGCCTTAGTCATGGACAGCCTCATAGAGGAAGTGAGCTCTAGGAAGGCTTCTAAAAATGAGAAGAAGAGAAAGGTACAGTGAACACAGGGCAGAAGAGAAGCTTCGGGAATGAAAGGAATGACTTCAAAAACGAAGAGAGGGACTCCCTCTGGAGGGACTCCAGAGGTTAAGACTTCCCCGTCCAGGGCAGGGGGCTAAGACTCCATGTGCCTCGTGGCCCAAAAATCCGAAACATAAAGCAGAAACACTATTGTAACAAATTCAATGGCGACTGTAAAAATGGTCCACACCAAAGGGAAAAATCTTATGGTCTTCCTTGGTGGTCCAGTGGTTAAGAATCCTCCTTGTACTTCAGGGGACTCGGGTTTGATCCTCGTCAGGGAACTAAGGTCCACATGCCGCAGAGCAAGTAGGCTCTGACGTGCAACTCCTGAGTCCACACGCCACCACTAGAGGGTTCGAGAGCCGAGGTGAAGATCCCGAGCGCTATGACTTGCACAGCCAAAAAAAAAAAACCTAAAAAAAAAGTCTTCCTTTAAAAAAAAGGGGGGAGAAACATGCAAGGAAGGAATGAGAGTGAACTGTATTCACTTAGGAAGATGCATTTAAAAATCTTCCCATTCATGTTGATGTATGGCAAAACCAATACAATATTGTAAAGTAATTAGCCTCCAATTAAAATACATAAATTTATATTAAAAAAATAAAGAAAAAAAATCTTTCAGGAATCCAATGTGGAGAGGGGCTTCGGCTAACTTCATAGCTATGAAAATTAATGTGATTCCTTTGAGTGACTCTGAAAAGGAAAACCTCAATTTTAAAAAAAAATACAAGCAGGTGTTGGGACAAGTTTGCAATATATTCCAGACAGTTTTTTTTTTTCCTTTTAACTTGAAGGATGATAATCAGTTGCTACTTATGGGATATGAGTCATCATAAAATAAAAAGGCAACCCTGACCTATATACTTCTGAACATACTTAACCCTTAGTACGTCTTTGTTTAATCACATGCATAAGAAACCTAACACAGAGGTAGCTTGTGGACTTGTTCAGTGACAGTAATGATTAAAACATATTAAAGATAATAGAAACATACAAAGTGGAACTGGCATTTCATTTTGCCTCATAAATAAATAATGATGTTTATTATTTATCCTGATAAATACTGATTAAAAAAAAAAAGGAGACAAAGATGGATTAAGAGTATGATAAAAAGCCAAACTTTGTCATGGGCGTGGATACTCTGGGGGTGGAAAGCACACCACCCTCTCTGCTGTTAGGCCAGTTTGGTCAATTCCCAGTCCCAAAGGTGTGTGTGGGGGGGAGTCTGTCCTGAGCGGGGGCTAGTCTGACCATGCACTGTCTCTAGGCCAAAGAAGCGAGAAAAAGATGGAACATTTTCAAAGCAAACATGAAATTTCTCTCTGGATTCTGAAGAGCTGTGTTTGAAGCCCATTGCCACCAACAGTAACTGGTTTTTTAAAAATTCCCAGTGTCATATTACACACCTGCAGAGAGCAGATAGTGTCTCTAGAGATGTTGTTAGAAACCGTACCAAAAATATGTTGGAAAGGGTTTTGAAACCTATGTGCTTATTTCAACGTTGCTTGGTTCAAAACCACAGGTGAAGTTCCAGTCAACCACTGACCTCGTGACACTTCAAGAAAAACCTATTTTTTTTAAAGAAACAATACAAATTGTTGTTTGACTCAGTGATTGGAGGGACAGGCCAATATTACCATTGCTTTGAGTTCTTTAAGATGAAAAAACCAGATGTTATGTATTTAAGGTCTGAAAACTAGCTAGAATTAGAAGTACTTTGAGAGAGAAATCTTTAAATAAAAGGTATCATTCCAACTATTTTGTCGGACTTCTGTAATTTGGGCAGAATGTTGGGTTCAACCCTTGAAAGGCTCTTTCAGTTTTGTCTGAAGTTCTCCCAGTTCCCAGCCGTGGTGAAACTGGGCATAACCGTCCCATTATGACACACGCTTCCCTGTTCCATTAAAGCAAAAATGAGTTTGCCAAGAAAAAGCAGCTTTTCACAGAGGGTGTAGCTCATGTTGTGGGGAAACTAGTCTGGCAGGTTCCACCTCAGCTCAGTCTTTCGAGGGCCATTTCTGCCGTCAGCCGTACCAAGGACTATTACAGCAACCACTGTCCTAACGCCAGATCCTCCTTTGGGAACACACACACACACACACACACTTAGAGTCACTGGAAAATTATAAATCAACATAACTTCCTCGATGGCCTGAGGTCTTCAAAGAGGTAGAGGAGTATCAATCCGATAAAAGCCAGTATGAGTTGCCTATGCTTTAAAATCTTGCGGTCTTGCTTAAATACCTGGCAGGTCAGCTTTTTCCCCCCTTTCCTTTTTAGCGTGCTGCTCAGTCACGTCCGAATTTTTTGTGACCCCCATGGACAGTAGCCCATCAGGCTCTTCTGTGCACCGGATTTCCCAGGCAAGCATATTGGAGTGGATTGTCATTCCTTCTCCAGGGGATCTTGCCCACCTAGGGATCAAACCCACATCTCCTGCATTGACTGTGGATTCTTTTCCACTGAGTCCCTGGAGAAGCCCTGCTTTTTTGTGTGTGCATCAAAACAAGCTTCAAGAGACTGGCCAACTACAACTGTTTTCTTTCTCTCATTTTTTGTTTTCATTATTTTATTTCATTTCATTCCTCACAGTCTGGTCTTGTGCTCTCTCCAGGGTACTGGCAGGGTGTGGAGGGAGAGGAAAGCTACATCTGGTCTACCTGCAAGGCGGGTAGCCAGGGTCGAGGCTGGGGGCAAGGGCAGCAGGCTTCGCTCCCCAGCCCCCTGCGCTGTGCCTGAATGCCGTGAACACAATTTTCAGCACACTTTGTCATCGGAGGAACTTTCTGGAAACCAGCCAGCTTGCAAGGCCCAAGGTCAAGCAGCCACCATGACTGTCAGTATCCAGGAAAACCTTGGGGAACCCGAGGAGGTGAGGCAGGTGGAGTGGCAGTTAGTAAGCTCCGCAGAGCTGTCTGCACGGCACTGCGGCTTTGTGGATGGCAGGGGCAGCCCTGACTGCTGGGAAGGTCTTATCTACTGATCAACGTAGTGTGCCCAAGGGCCGGGGGAGAGCCTGCTTTGGCAGAAGTTTCCAGTTGTAGCCCGCAACTAAACAGCAGAAGGAAAAGGGAAGAAAGAAAAAAAATCTAACAGCATACCAGTGGGATCAGGTCCTCAGAGAACCCTCTAGTTGGAGGCCCAATCTGCTCCATAGATGCCTGCTGGCAGGAATTACCTCTTATTCCGAGATGCTTTTATTCCAAACTACCTTTGGGGTCCAAAGTGCAGGAACAAAATGGCTTTGGTGGAAAGCAATTAACAAACAGGTTATGTGAAATTAGCAGACACTTGGGACTTAACTGGAGGTCCAGTCGTTAAGACGCCAAACTTTCAATGCAAGGGGCGTGCGTTTGATCCCTGATCAAGGAACTAAGATCCTACATGCTACATCCTGCAGTGTGGCCAAGAAATAAAATAAACAAACAAAAATTAACAGTGAGTGTAAATATTTGGTCCACATCCTGGTGGAGTTAGTCACACTGTATATCTGGTGACGGGATAAGTGGGTTCCTTTCTCTCTAATGATTTACATTAATTTTGAGATTTTAAATATTACATCCAGACATATATATCAGTGAGTTAATAAGACTAAAAGCTTACATAAACCTCTCTCTTAGCCATCTTTGTATAGGAAATGTTAGAATTTCTATAAATTCATTTTATAGTTAAATTCATTTAATTTGTTTTTAGGTCCCTCCCACTGCCACGCTGGGCTTCCCTGGTGGCTCAGTGGTAAAGAACCCACCTGCCAATGCAGGAGATGTGGGTTCAATCCCTGGGTCAGGAAGGTCCCCTGGAGAAGGAAATGGCAACCCCCTCCAATATTCTTGCCTGGGAAATCCCATGGACAGAGGAGCCTGGTGAGATACAGTTCACGGGGTCACAAAAGAGTCGGATATGATGTAGAGGCTAAACAGCAATACATCTCTATAGTACTTGACTTGTATAGAGTTTGGAATATAACCTTTTCCTGTTGTGTTATAGACATAGCTTTTCTCTCCTATGTTGGAAGTAGGTACTCTGTTCTCTATTGCGTGGCATATAGTGGGGGTTTAACAGTGTTTAATGAAAAAAAAATTGCTTCACAGATTTCAAAATAGGTGATTACAGGAGAAAACCCCAGAATTTTATATGAAATTTCTATGTTAGTAATATGGTACCCATGACGTCATAGAAGAATTCTCCACAGGATAATGAGTTCCTCAGTAGTGCTTAACATTATTTGATTTCAATGCAGCTTTTTAGGAGCACTTAATAATATAAAGTGGGAGAATGCCCACTGGGTAATTGTGGGTGGAATGACACCTGGGAAGTAGCTGTGTTTTAGTGTCATTTATAGCAGCAGTAAATGCATATTGATTAGAATATATTCACACAGGCAACCTGCTCTGCAATTTATAATTTAGATAGACTGAGTAGAGGTGCCCGTTCTCTCTTTTGTGTGGAGCCCAGAGCACCGTTGACACTTATTAAAAGTTAAGGAGAGTAACGCCTGGCTAGCATGGGATGCAAATTTTCCATTTCACAAGCCATTGAACAGAAATGACCAGGCGTAAAATGTGGGGTAAAACGCACAGAGATGTTACAATGTCTTACCCTGATGAATATAGGGGAATGGCTGAGTTTTCTCACTGAAGCTTTACTGCTCAGTACTGACCACTTATCATAAAGAATCAGGAGAAAAGACTTACAAAGTCATATGTTGAGATAAGCAAGCACCTCTAAAAACTTAAATTCAGGAGTACAAACTACTAGGCTGTAATGAAAAATTGAGATGCAGAAAATAAGATGCAGTAGAAACTGAAATTGGTTATAACCAATTGTTCAATTGGAGCCTAATGAGTCACCTATGAGTCAGTTTCACTTTTAACCAATTTGGAATTTTATTTTACCGGCTGGATTCTTACTGGGGGAACGTTAGATTCTTTGGGAAAGGCGTTGACTCTCCCAGTCCAGAAAATGGCAAACTGGTGGACAAGTTTCTAAAATAAAGGCTGGAGGAAGTTTTTACTGATTTACTTTGCCTTCTGTATCTTCCTCTGTAGGTAAACAGCCTTCTCCTGCAATAAGACTCTCAAGTTTAAGCATCTATGATCCTATTTCACTTTCTACAGAGAAGTCATTTGTATCCAACCAACAGACCACCGAGATCAACAGTAAAATAGAGGAACAGTCCAGAAATCAGCACAAAGAGTAGGACTTAGGAGACCTAACTTCTGCCCTTGTTTCTGCCTATGCTTCATTTTCCACTTTAAAATGTGAAGCAGAGCCCAACCCTTACCTAATTCGCCTGGGTGCAGAGGAAAAAAATATAGTTTCCTATTTTTAAAACAACTTTGCGGTTCTGAAAAAATGCAACCTAATAATACACACACACACACACATTATGCAAAAAGATGCCTAGGTTTTGGTCCTATGGGGTACCTTGTATTGCAGCTGTTTGCTTCAGAAACACACCAAATCTTATTTAATTGTTCTATGTTTGCCAGAGTATAATACTTTTAAAACTTTAAACTTCGTAAAAAAGAATGTCCCCAAATCAGGCTTTGATTTTTATAAGTCACACCAAAATCTTTCCAGTCAGTAATACATGATTGTTTTCCTTGTTTCAGATAAACAGAAAACAAGTACACGGATTGAAATGCAGACAAATAAAATCCACCATTAGTATGAAAATCTTTAATCAGATTTCATTTCAGTGTTTCCATTTGTGTGGCCATGTTATTAAAAAGCATCTTAATGACTTAAACGTATAAGCTGGAATGGTTGTAATATCATGATTTTTGAAAGGGAATTACATCCTTACAGGTAATTTTACATATCCCCCATATTTGAGATACCAGCTGACTTCAGAGCAGCTCTGTTCGTTCTCTCTCAACCAAGTGAAAAGAGAGTAGAACCCACAGTGATGAAAGAAATGAGTAATCAAGTGAGTCATGTTTGTAGCCAGTGTTATTATTGGGAACACCGAAACAAAATATGTCAATTTCTCAAAGTCAAACCGCTAGTGAGGGCCAGTCTTGGAGTTGAATCTTAGCCTACAGAGGCTGGGCTCTTTCCATTGCACCTGCTGGTCCTGATGCAATGATGTTGGCATTGGGAGAGAGAAGGGATGACTAGGGGAAAAGTCAGCACTCGCTGTACTCTCCCGATAATCCATCTCTGGGCAGACTCTCCCAGCGGGCCTCCAGGTTCCGCCAGTCTATTTTGCAGACGGTGCGCTGTTCCTTCCCACCTCTCGGCTCCACTGCTACACCCTCACCCATCTTCTTCCAGGTGGCCTGTGACTTCGGGAAAGCAAACAAATGACTTCATGCTGACCCATTTGGAAATTCCTGCTCTGCCTTTTGACCTGTACTTGCGGTCTCTCTGACTATTCTGATCAAGCAGGAAACACATCCTAATATCAGCAAAACCTCTCCTAATTTTCCTAAGAAGCCCCTCCTCCCTCCAGACCCATCACCATTACTCACCTCTAGGAAATTCATAATAAATACCCTGGCCTTCCTGTCTTATCTAGTGCTTGTTCTTTAAAATAATAACAATGCTCACTCCCTCCTGCTCTGAAGAGGCAACCAGTGTAGTAAGCTTCCTGTGTCATCCACCAGCCAGGTCCTTGGGAGGCTTGGCCCCTCGTTCTAGTCTTGAGGGGACATCTGTCATGCTCTGGAATCCCTGCATTTTCTTAAAAATGACCTGTCATAAAATATTCTCCTTAAGAAAATCAAGATTTGGAAAAGAGGAAATGCTGAGTCTCTCCTTTCAGCACCTTGAGCAATAGTTCATTTTGTGCAATTTCCAATTCTATTCAGAGTGTCTAAATTTTTTTTAAATTTATGGACCAATCATCTATCTGCTTATTACACGTCAGTGCTTACGTGCTTAGTCTCTCAGTCATGTCTGACTCTTTGAGACCCCATAGACTGCAGCCCGCCAGGCTCCTCTGTCCATGGGATTCTCCAGGCAAGAATACTGGAGTGGGTTTCCATGCTCTCCTCTAGGGGATCTTTCCAACCCAGGGATGGTACCCAGGTCTCCCACATTGCAGGTTGATTCTTTACCGTCTGAGCCACGTCAGAGAACTCCAAGAAACCAAACAATTGTCAGAGCTCTAAAAGAATGTCAAAAGAAGCAACCATGGGGTAATGTTATAAAAAAATAGAATTTTGAAGTTCTAGTTCAATGTTATTAGTATCAATACTTCTAAACATTCTCCAACATCAGTACGTAATGCTGGAATTACAAGCTCTTGCTTCCCTGTTGGCTCAGTTGGTAAAGAAACCGCCTGCAATGCAGGAGACCCAGGTTTGATCCCTGGGCGGGGAAGGTCCCCTGGAGAAGGAAATGGCTATTCAACTCCAGTATTCTTGCCTGCAGAATCCCATGGACAGAGGAGTCTGGTGGGCTATACAGTCCATGGGGTCACAAAGAGTCGAACACGACTCTATGGCTAAACCAAGGGTCCAAAGACTGCAAATTACTAATATGTGATTGAAATGTCAGCAATAAAATTAATTTGACTGGTATTAAAAGTACTGATGCTAATTGTAGCCTCAGTAAGCATAATACATTTTATTGGCACAAACCACACTATTCTACAATTATTATTCATGTGTAATGTAATCATCCTATCAATTTTCCAGAATTTCTTCTCTTTTGCAGTCTTTTTTCTGTTACCTATGAATATCAACACTGTGGCTGAATAGTAAGCAAGCTAGAACTTTTGAGAATGATAAATAACTCATGAGGAGAGTATGTATCTTCAGTTTTAAATGGTAGGTTTTATGCTCTAGACATAAAAACATGCTAGAAACAGCAACTTTCAACTTTTAAAATTATAGGGTTTTGAAACTGATTTTGGAGAATAGTTGCTTTTAGACCTTGACGAGAGGAACGAACATACAAAGTGTTGATGGAAAGTGGTCTGAGCCGTGTTGTATAATGCACAACATTCTAGGCTCTCTTCCCACCCTCTGGCAGGATTAGATGGAGTGAGTGGCAGAACTTTGTCCTTCAAACAAGTCTCTTAACAGTTCTGCCAGGGGAGTAAAGCACACAGAGAGGACATATGCTGCCAGGAAGACTGTAGAAGCGACATGAGTTCTGACTGGTACAAGGGAGCTGGGTTATAGATTCATTTCCTGGGCTTCTTTTCAATAAAATACAGTGTTCAAGGGTAGAAAAGTCTAGTAAAAGGAATTTGGGATTTTGTTGAGAACCTGAAGGCCGTTTTATGAACTTCAAACAGAAATGCTGTGACGCTGAGAAGTAGAAAATATGGGGTTCCAGGAGTTAGCCTGAGGACACCCGTTACCAGAAAGTGCCCATGTGTCTGACTTCAGGACAAACACCTTGGCATGACACAGTCCAACGGTGCTTCTGGTTAGTACTGAACATTTGCAGCTCTTCCAATGCGGTGTGTGCGTGCTCAGCCGTGTCCGATTCTTTGTGACTCCAGGGACTGGAGCCCGCCGGGCTCCTCGGTCTGTGAAATTTTCCAAGCAAGAATCCTGGAGTGGGTTGCTATTTCCTACTCCAGGGGGTCTTGCCGACCCAGGGATCGAACCTCTCTACTGTCTCCTGCTTTGACAGGTAGATTCTTTACCAACTGCACGACCTGGGAAGCACCTCTTGCAATGCAGTAGTTTCTCTTATTCAGGTATGTATTGATTTGAAGGGAAACATAGAACTTTTTTTATAGAGGGGGCTGTAATGCTCACCAGTGGAGCAGTGGTTACTCTTTATGAACTCAGTAACTAAGGGGGTAAAACTGGAAGGAGCCTTAAAGGTTGCTATTCTCTATTTTGACCTTTCTGAAAGTAGGTGATAATGGGTTTAATCACTGTTAACTCATCTTATAGGACTAGAGCTCTCACAGTAAATAATTATTATTTCTGTGACAACAAGCAGATAAAAAGTCCGAATACAGGGAACTATTTATACTATTTCCTACTGGCAAAGCTCTTTCTCTTCCTACTTTCCTATCCATATATGATCGGACACAAAGTCAACTTATACTTTTCCATGCTGAAGGAATTGTTGATCCAGTTTTTAGTAACTGTCTCTATTCTCTTGTCTCCAAGTCAGTGAGCATCTTTTTTTTCTTTTTCAGATTTTGTGTGTGTGTGTGTGATGTGGACCATTTTTAAAGTTTTTATTGAATTTGCTGCAATATTGCTTCTGCTGTTTATGTTCTGGTTTTTCGATTTGGAAGCCTGTGGAATGTTAGCTCCCCAACTAGGGATTGAACCTCGCACCCCCTGCACTGGAAGGCAAAGTCCCTACTGGACCGAGGGTGAAGTCCCCATGAACATCTTAACTCCAACAGGAGGACTTAGGGATGAGAGCCCAGACTGGACACAGGGGTTGCTTGCCGACTTCCATTTTAACACTGCTTCTCGGATGGGGCTGCTATAGATAAATACAGGACCGCTCTGTTGGTGTGGTGGAAAAGAGAAACATTTATTTGAAAAATGGATATCTATTATTTATGTGTACCTCAAAGAGTGGACTCATTGGAAAAGACCCTGATGCTGGGAAAGATTGAGGGCGAGAGGAGAAGGGGGTGGCAGAGAATGAGCTGGTTAGATAGCATCATTTACTCAATGGACGTGAGTTTGAACATATTCCAGGAGACAGTGAAGGATAGGGAAGGCTGGCGTGCTGCAGTCCCTGGGGTGGCAGAGCCAGACACGACTAAGTGACCGAACAACAACAACAACAAAGTTAACAGAATATTTTACTTATGTCTATCAGATTTATCAGAGAAGGCAATGGCACCCCACTCCAGTACTCTTGCCTGGAAAGTCCCATGGACAGAGGAGCCTGGTAGGCTGCAGTCCATGGGGTCGCTAAGGGTCGGACATGACTGAGTGACTTCACTTTCACTTTTCACTTTCATGCATTGGAGAAGGAAATGGCAACCCACTCCAGTGTTCTTACCTGGAGAATCCCAAGGACAGGGGAGCCTGGTGGGCTGCCGTCTATGGGGTCGCACAGAGTCAGACACGACTGATGTGACTTAGCAGTATCAGATTTATATTTACATGTATGCAACATATACACACATATATGTATGTTAATTTAAGGCAGAATTTTATTAAGGGTTAATTCATTTTTTTTGATGCAATAAAGTGTTCATTGCCTTAATGGCCTAAATTATACATCACTTGTAACCAAATATGAATATCAATTCATCCCAGCTTCATTGAGCTGGGCGCAAAAATTTGCATTTTTCAATTCAGTTTCTTTCTGGTAGGCCAAAGATCTTTAGTTGAGAAAAAGGCAGAAAAAAAGATAAGATCCTCCTTATCAGATTGAACAAACTCTCTCAGAGTCAAGCTGGAAAATGCCTCCTGGTGCTGTCAGAATCAAATGGAAACAAGTGTTACATAAGGGCTAAAAAATCTTCTGAAAATTACTGCAGCATACCCACTGCATTCTTAGATATAGATCACAGAAAATGTCAGAATCCACAGGTATGGAATAAAAGCTAAAATAGTTCATCAAATGAAATCAAATGAAATATTTAAATATGTATGTACAAATTCAACCTACTGTTTTTTATCTGCATTCAACTCTAGATGTGACATCTAATCCATGAATTCCATGTTTAGAGGCTGGAAATAAAGAGAGACTTTAAGCTCTTCAAGTTTTAAAGTTTGAATTGTGGTTTCTTTTTGAAAATCTTAAAAATCCATCAATTCTTCAAGAGATACAAAGGTATATTATTATGCTGGTTAATTTGTATTTTGCAGTAGCTCTGTTTTTTATGAGTGTATTTATTAAAGTGCTTCAAATACATTAATAAGGAAATTCTTTCTAATCTAACTATCCCTTAAAAGATACATTTGAAAAAAAGGACATTTGCTCTCTCTCTCTTATTTTCATCCTATTAGTTTGGTGAGTATATTCCTTTCCTAAATTAACAAAGACAGAGACTGGCATAGGACTTGATAAACTTTGAAAAATAAATTGGGAAGCTTCAAAACAGGTGTATGTGGCATTCTAACCCATTTTTCAGTTTGCTTTTTCTTTTTTAAAAAATTCATTTATTTAAAAAGAATTTTATGCATTAAAAAAATTGAAGTATAGTTAATTTCTCATGTTGTGTAACCCATATTTTTAAATTAAGACTACCTAGAAGCAGAAAGAGCTTGAAATACACACACTCCCTTCTGATGAACTGAGTATTTTCACTCTTGCATGTTTCATCTCCTCCCCACCCAAGAAAGTACATTGTTGGCTCACTCCATCAGACCTCTCCTTATTAGGAGCCTCTCTTCCTGTCTGACATTACCTAACTCCATTGTGTGCCCGAGTGAAACGCCTCCGTTCTGTGGAACCAGGAGTGGAGTGGGTGAGACGGCAGGAGGGGCCCTGGTTTCCTCTTGAGGAAATCAACCTTGCAGCTTGATTACCACATTTCTCACTGTGGCCTGTCTCGTTCTGAGTTATTTATGCGTCTATTCCTTCACCTGGCAGGGTTGTGTTGAGTTGAACTGAAGTCATTAGTCCTGGCTGGATCTGTCTCTGGATCAACGGCCTTCCTTGTCCAGAGTCACTCCCTGAAAGTTGATGAAAACTCATCGCATCCTCAAAACAGATGAGGGAATTCTTGGGCCAATGGGCTTGGGAGCCGAGAGTGAGAGAACCAACCTCCCTGGAAGAAAAATTTCTGCTCTAGTTCAGAACACGCTGGTTTCAGGATCAGCCATAGCCATAGCCCTTTTCGCCTAGATTTCTTCCTGCAAGAAATCTACCCCTGTAGGCATCCTGACCTTACGTGGATTTCTCAAACCTAATTTAGATCAGGGTGTGAGTAGGGAAGAGAGTTCAAAAGAAGAGGCCCCTGAGGCTTTCGGAAACTTTCTATTTTTAGGATGTCAACTTTGATGTTTCCTGGAGTCTTGAGCCAAGCCAGCCTTGGAACAAGGAGCCAGTGAGGAATGGGGTGAGGGGCAGGCTCAAATGCCAGGTCTCGTGCCGACCAGTTGTGTAACCTTGTGGTCTAACTTCTCAGTGCCTCAGTTTCCTTATCTGACATGTGAATATAATAATAGTATGCGTCTGGTGTGGGCTTCGTAGGTGGCACAGTGGTAAACAACCTGCCTGCCAATGCAGGAGTCTCAGGTTTGATGCCCGGGTTGGGAAGATCTCCTGGAGAAGGAAATGGCAACCTGCTCCAGTATTCTTGCCTGGAAAATTCCATGGACAGAGGAGCCTGGCAGGCTACAGTCCATGGGGGTCTCAAAGAGTCTGACACGACTGAGCAATTGAACATGAGCGTCCGTCTGGTAAGGTTGTCATGAGGATCAAATGAGTTAATACACATCAAAAGTTTAAAACAGTGACTGACATCAAAGAAGCATGTGATTTTAATCTAATTGCGTGTATGACGCCTAGGGCTTATTTGCTTTCAAAGTTTTTTTGACTTTTCCTTCAATTCTAAGAGGTTGATCAAATGCTCAAATGCCTCTTGCTCCCTTGTTTCTAAGGCAAAAAGATACTAACAAGTCACGGAGTGGAAATGAAGAAACCAAACAATATAGTCCCTTCACAATAGTGTGTGTGGGTGCCTCTGTTTTTGATGACCTAAGAACACCTTGGTTCTTTCCCTGTCTACTTTGAATTTCTAAAAAAAAAGCTAAAACGGACTCTCTTCTCAAAATTATTATGTGGCCTTATTGTGTCTTTGGAAACTGCATTCAGGGGAAAAATTGAGAAGTTATAGCAGCAGCTTATTAAGGAAAGCCCCTTTTACAGAGCTGGATAATGTAAAAAAAAACAAACAACTGAGACGTGTTATTTGTCTTTTCACATGTCCACATGAATTGGAGAGTTTAAATAGGGGGAAAAAATTTATGCATGTACATACCTGTGTAGGTGTGCACACACACACACTTAGAAATGGTAAAGACAATAGTGAGACATTTAAAAGACAGAAGAAAAAATTTCCAAGGATAAGTGAGTCACCAGATGGTCACACATTGGAAAGGAAGAAGTCCACTCAGCCACTTGGAGGAATTGTTTCCCAGGCGACTCAGTGGTAAAGACTCTGCCTCCCAATCAGTGCAGGAGATGCAGGAGACACAAGAGACATGGGTTTGATTCTTGGGTGGGGAAGATTCCCTGGAAGAGGAAATGGCAACCCACACCAGTATTCTTACCTGGAGAATCCCATGGACAGAGGAGCCTGGTGGGCTACAGTCCATGGGGTCACAAAGAGTCGGACACAACTGAGTGACTTAGCACACACCTGGATGATTTATCTCCAAATGTATGCTTTTCTTTTACAAAATCAGAAGGAGAATCACTGTGAAAGACTCCAAGCAACTTTATGTAACAACCCAGTTTCCTGGATCGTGCTCTTTGAGCACTCTCAGCAGGCTGGGCCTTCCTGCCAAAGCTCTGGACTTCATGAGCTTCATCTGTAGAAGGAAAAGAACATTATCTTTGGGACAATGACATGGGGCCAGAAGAGACACTGAGTCTGTCCTCAGCTGATGGTGTGATCTGGGGCCATGCAAACTACCTCCCTCTGTGTCTTACAGATGAAGACATTGGGCTAAGCAACCTTAAATGTCCTTCTGCATCTGAGACAGAAATAAGGGAGGTGAGTTTACTTCAAAGACCTTCGGCAAATCCCACAGGGTAAGATGCTTTTGTGCCTCTGCCCCAACTTTTTCTTTTGCTTGTTTTTCATCATCATCTCATCATGTTATTCCTTATCCTATGAGATGGATCAGTCAAGTGGGAGAATGATTGAATAAACCAAGCCATCATTTGTGTACTTTTCCTTGAGGGTAGCTGTTGGATAGCTCTTATGTGTGAGGGGGTTTATCCGAGTGATGATTTTCCCAGTAGTCATGTATGGATGTGAGAGTTGGACCAAAAAGAAAGCTGAGAGCTGAAGAATTGATGCTTTTGAACTGTGGTATTGGAGAACACTCCTGAGGGTCCCTTGGACTGCAAGGAGATCAAACCAGTTAATCCTAACTGAGATCAGTCCTGGGTGTTCACTGGTAAGACTGATACTGAAGCTGAAACTCCAATACTTTGGCCACCTGATGTGAAGAACTGACTCTTTGGAAAAGACCCTGAACCTGAAGCTGGGGAAGATTGAAGGCAGGAGGAGAAGGGGACAACAGAGGATGAGATGGTTGGATGGTATCACTGGCCCGATGGACATGAGTTTGAGCAAGCTCTGGGAGTTGGTGATGGACAGGGAGGCCTGGCGTGCTGCAGCCCATGGGGTTGCAAAGAGTCATACACGACTGAGCGACTGATTTGAACTGAACTGTTTGTGTATTTCCTTCTTTTAGCCTCTCTGATCCCTTTCCCCTTAGCAGCGGAGAATGAAGACTCGCTCATGAGACACACGAATCTCATGTGTCTTTTTATTACACAACAAGCACATATACTATAAGTAGTGAAAATGAATGTCGAGACAGATGATGCTTTCTGAGTTGTTTATACGTATAATAACAGAAGGGAACTGCATATATGGATAGTATTTTCTTAAATCGTCTTTCCCCCCACCCCCCACCCTGTAGGGGAGAATACACACAGTCACCTCCCCTCCGTTGCTAATGAATTAAAGCTGAAAAGCAAGTTGAAGGATGAAGTTGTCAGTAAATGATAAATAATTGACTCATGATGACACTGGGCTTCTCGGTTCATAATGGTTATTATTGTTGCAGGAGGGGCTCATTAGTTCCTAGGTGTGGTCTTCCTTCCCGGGCCAGATCAGTTTATCAGGGACCAAATAAATGCAGGAGAAATAATTAGAGATGTGTGCGAAGAGCCGAGCACCCACTCTTCCCATTTGAAAGAAAACGACTCACTTTTCCTTGGCAGCCACACCTTCTAATTACTTGCAAATATTTAAGACTCATTATCTTCAAAGTTTGGAGAAAGACAGAAAAAGGAGGGGGTGAGGGTGGTGGGCAAAGGTGCTGATAGTGGATCAAAGGCCCTGGTTCATCCGCGGCTGACTTTGTTTTGGGCGACTCGGAGCCTCAAGGCGGAGTGGATGAGTTGACAGCTCTTTGGCAATCCGGGCGCCCTGGAGAAGGGCAGCTTGTGTTCAGCCCCACCGCCTGCGACCCGCCCTTTACCTATCTCCTTTGACATGCCATGTTGAGCAAGAGGTGGTGACGGTGGTGCGGTGGGGGAGAGAAGCCTCAAGTTTTCTAGAACCGAGGTGGTTAAATACTGCCCCCTTTCTTTCCTTCCATCACCTCTGGGCTGGCTCACCTTCTGGTAGGGTTGAGACCAACTCCTTTCTCTTCACACCTTCTCCCTGTGAGTCACTTTGGGCCCAAGGTCCTTGCTGCAGGGTCTCAAGCCCACTAGTGTGCATGCATGCTCAGTCGCTAAGTTGTGTCCGACTCTTTGCGACCCCATGGACTGTAGCCTGCCAGGCTCCTCTGTCCATGGGATTTTTCCAGGCAAGGATACTGGGGTGGGTTGTTATTTCTTCCTCCAGGTGATCTTCTCGACCCAGGGATCGAACTCGCGTTTCCCGTAGCTCCTGCATTGGCAAGCAGGTTCTTTACCACCAAGCCACCAGGGAATACCCCAAGACCACTAGAGCCGCTTAGAATTTTTGCTCACACTGCTGAAAGACTCAAGGCCTCCTTCTGTACCTGTGTAGCATTTTATGTAAATTCTGCAAGCGATATGCTCTTCTTAGAGTCTCCTTGTTGAGGGTTCAGCAAACAGGAGACAGATCAAGACTTTAAAAAGGGAGAGTGTTCAAACGAGCATGATGAGAAATCACTTCAGCCAAGTGACTCAGCGTGTCATCTCCACACAACATCAGAATTTAGAATGAGATGGATTGACATGGTGCACTGAGTCTCCTGTCAAATCTTTCTCAGATGCACAATCAAGCTGCTGAGACATTAATATTTTTTCTTTATTTTTTCTTTCTTCTATTTCCTCTTCATCCTGCATCTTGAAAGATTATATTCTTAAGAAGGGGAGTTTTACAGTCTTAGGGATGCAGGTATAAATAAGCTAACTTTCTCTTTCCTTCTCCCTGAATTCCACCCTAAAGGTATATCTTTAAATCTCCTTAAAGGATTTGTTTGGGGTTTCCCTGGTGTGTCAGTTGGTAAAGAATCTGCCTGCAATTCAGGAGACTCAGGTTTGATCCCTGGGTTGGGAAGACCCCCTGGAGAAGGAAGTGGGAGCCCACTCCAGTATTCTTGCCTGGGAAATCCTGTGGACAGAGGAGCCTGGCGGGCTACAGTCCATGGGGTCACAAGAGTCGACATGGCATAGAGCCTAAACCACCACCACCACCACCAAAAGATTTTGACCTTTGGACATGGGTATTGTGGACGTGTCTTTGAGTCTGGTGGCCCATTGAACTGTGGAAACATCTCTGGAGGTTTCATGAATGTATTAGGGCTTCCTAAGATGAAGAAAGCAGGCACTCTGGGCTGTGGTTAATTCGACAGTGCTTCTTTCCTGGCCTTTCTGTTTCTTTGTTTTTCCATCTTTCTTTCCTTCCTTCCTTCCCTCTTTCCTTCCTGTGCTTCCAATACCAAGCATCTCTTTCCACTTATAAATGGTTTAAGGAAATATTTTCTCAGTTGTTCAGATAAATTCTGGCAATGACTCTTCTTACCTTCTATTCTTCAGAAAAAAGAATAAGAATTAGAAGACACTGTAAAATTGTGAATTAAGTTAGAGATATTTCCAAGAATTTTCCTCTGTCTCAGGAATTTTTGCACTCAAAGTTATCCTGCGAAAGCTGCCATGTCGCCACTTAAAGCTCAGTCAGCCACATCAGCTAGAAGATGCTCTAATGAACCAAATGGTACCTCTATGCCTTTGAATTTTTATGCTACTTTAAACCCTTTAACATGGACTGGATTTTTAAACTTCTTCTCTCTTAAAGTTTAAAAACATTTTTAGTATCTGTTAAGTGTTCACGTTGTGCTCAGCACTTAGCCAGTGCTATAAATGTTGCAGTATATGAGAACCAGATGATACAGACGCTCTGTCGAAGGTTTCAGCATTCTAGAGGACAGCAAGAGACTCAGCTTGTGCATACATATTCATGTATATACCATATCATATAGCCTTCCCTGGTAATTCAGTGGTAAAGAATCTGCCTGCCAATGCAGGAGGCGTGGGTTCGATCCCTGGGTCGGGAAGATCCTCTGTAGAAGGAAATGGCAACCCACTCCAGTATTATTGCCTGGAAAATCCCATGGACAGAGGAGCCTGGTAGGTCCATGGGGTCGCAAAGAGTCAGACACGACTGAGCCACTTCACTTTCATACATGTATATACACTATCATATAGCCTTCCCTGGTAACTCAGTGGTAAAGATTCTGCCTGCCAATGCAGGAGGCGTGGGTTTGATCCCTGGGTCGGGAAGATCCGCTGGAGAAGGAAATGGCAGCCCATTCCAGTATTTTTGCCTGGAGAATCCCAGGGACAGAGGAGCCTGGTGGGCTACAGTCCATGGGGTCACACAGAGTCAGACACGACTGAGTTACTAACATTTTCACTTTGTGTACGTATGAATGTATACACACACACACACACACACCTGTATGCTCTAAACCAACTGCACATGTGCGCACACAGAAAACACGTCCACAGTTGTCCTTCCAAATTCTGACGTCCTGAAGACCATAAGAAAAATGTATGGCTGAGGAGCTGAAGTCAAAAGTGACTTTTAAAATGCTATGAATTTCATTAATAGGAACGATAAATACAATACCAACCGTGACCCTGTGATTTATAACAAGCAATAAACATTTGATCTTTGTCCCTGTTTTTGGCACAAGTGAGTGAAAGTCGCTCAGTCGTGTCCAACTCTTTGTGACCCCATGGACTATACAGTCCATGGAATTCTCTAATTCAGAATGGGAGTGGGTAGCCTTTCCCTTTTCCAGAGGATCCTCCCAATCCAGCATTAAAGCCAGGTCTCCTGCATTGCAGGCGGATTCTTTACCAGCTGAGCCACTAGGGAAGCCCTAGTTTTTGGCACAGAGCTCCTAAAACTTTTGGAATTTCCTCAACCTTGAGAGAGGTAGGATAAAGGTGTCTTTTTTATGTTAATAAAAAGGGGTGGGTTTGGGGAGAGCACCTGGGTAGTCTCTGGAGGGGCTGGTTGCCTGGGGAGCCAACCAGGTGATTAGAAGCTAACCTTCAGTCCCTTCCCCAACCTCCTGGGAGGGGAGAGGGGCTGGAGATTGAACTGAGAGCCAGTGGTCAATGACTTAATCAGTCATGCCTATTTAATAAAGCCTTTATAAAAACCTTTCCAAAGGGGAGAGTTCAGAGAGTATCCAGGTTGGTGAGCACATGGAGTTTTGGGGAGACTGGTGGGCTTGGAGAAGGCATGGACATTCTGTGCCTTTGCCCCATGCATGCATGCTAAGTCGCTTCAGTCATGTGTGAGTCTTTGGGACCCCATGGGCTGTAGCCCGCCAGGCTCATCTGTCCATGGGGCTCTCCCCGCAAGAATATTGGAGTGGGTTGCCATGCCCTCCTCCAGGGGATCTCCCCGACCCAGGGACTGAACCCACGTCTCTTATGTCTCCTGCGTTGGCAGGCGCGTTCTTTACCACTAGTGCCTCCTGGGAAGCCCTGACTTTGCCCCATATCTTGCCCTATTTAAGTTTTCAATCAGGCTGTTCCTGAGTTATATCCTGTTATAATAAACAGGCAATCTAGTGAATAAAATGTTTCTCTGAGTTCTGTGAGCTACATTAGCAAATTAATTGAACCCCAGAAGGCAGTTTTGATAACCTCTGACTTACAGCCAGTGGGTCAGAAGCATAGGTAATAACCTGAACTTGTAACCAGAATCTAAAGTGGGGGAAGCCTTGTGGGACTGAGGCCTTACTACGTGAAATCTGACGCTACCTCTGAGAACACAGCGTCAGAAGTGAGCTGAATTGTAGGCCACTCACTCAGTAGGCCCTGGAGTATCACCTGCTAGTGTGTGGATCTCCTCGCCCCCGGCCCACCCCCCCACCCCCCACCCCCCACTGTAAGAGGTTACCGGAACTTGAGTAACACCAAAAAAATCCCAAAGCAATGATACTTTATAATAGGGTGCATAGTTCTTGTCATTTCATTTGTCATCCTTTGCTCGCCTAGAAACTTCTCAGCAACTCTCTTCACTGAATTTTTAATGAATTGCAGCTTAGCAAATCATTTAGCGTTGTTTAAGTCAGACAACTTTTGTCTGGTCCTCCATTCACACACTCAACATCTTCCTGATTTTAGATATCTTGCCTTGGAGCCTCTTCAAGGGTCCTACTGAATTCTTGGGGATATCCAACTTGGGAGATCTCACACCAAAACTTGAGCCATTTACCCCTCTGCACACTTCTCAGCTGTCTTTCCCTGAAGTTAAGGAGAGATGCCCATAACCAACGTCTTTCCATCGTCTTCTTGATCTTCCCTAAGACTTCATTACAAAATCCAGTACTCCTGCTCTGCCCTCTTCATTTCTTTCCTGTTGTGACTTCTGCAGTTTCTCAGTAATCAGGTCTAACAGGATTGCTTCACAGCTTCATATACTAAAACCAAGAAGATAAAAAGAAGTCCAAAAATTTTTTCTTTTTGCTATAACTTTATATAGAAGGATTGCTATCTTCATTAATTAATGATTGATATTTAGTAAGTTATATGAAACTCTGGGCTTCCCAGGTAGCACAGTGGTCAAGAATGCCCTCACTAATGCAGGAGACACAAGAGACGTGGGTTCTATCCCTGGGTTGGGACGATCCCCTGGAGAAGGAAATGGCAACCTGCTCTGACATTCTTGCTTGGGAAAGTCCCATGGACAGAGGATCCTGGCGGGCTACAGTTCATGGGGTTACAAAGAGTTGGATATGACTTAGTGATTAAGCACACACACACACACACATGAAACTCTTTATGTCCTGTTTCAGTGTTTATAAAGCATCTTAAGAACCTAAGTATTATCTCATGTTAATTATTGAGTTAATTACCTAGTCTTTTACCAAATATTTATTGAAGACCACCTATGTGCCAGACACACTGAACACTGAAGGGAGAAGGTGAAAAGACACGGCTCCCCCACGTGAAGCCGCGTGTCAGGCCCTGCGCTAAGTGCTTTGGGCATATCCTCCTTTTAACCTCATAACGACAGTCTGCCCACTCAATAAGGGAGGACACTGAGGCCAAGAGGCAGTGTTAGGAGTCAAGCTGAATGAAGTCTGACTGATGCCAAAGTCACTCACTTTAAGCACTAAGTGGTACCACTTTCAACTCCTCTAGGTAGGGTAGGCTCTTGCCGCTGGGTGTGTGGGAGGAGGTGGGATGACTCCAGAGGTAACCACAGAAGGGCAGGCGTTGGACTAATCATATGGTAGTCAGGCTTGTAAAGAGCCCCCTCATAACCACCACCTGGATACACCTTGTGTGATCCCCTCCCCTGAGTGGGCAGAGACCTCGTGAATAGGATGAGCTGTCACTCTTGTGATTAGGTTACATTATCTGGATGATATGCCAAAAGTGAAGATATTTTACAAATCAGTTTTTTTGAGTTCATCATCTAGGTCAGCCTCACCCCATCAGCTGAGCCCTTAAGAACAGGGCTATCTGATATCAACAGCCATGATACAAAAGGGCCTGGGAGCAGGAGACACCTAGGAGCTGAAGGCAACCGATAACCAACAGTCAGCTAGGAACTGGAGACCTCAGTCCTGTACCCGCCAGGTGATAAATTCTGCCCACCAGCAGTGAGCTTGGAAGAGGATGCCAGAAGAGAGAAATTCAGATGAGATCTAGCCCCTGTGAACAATTCGATTTTCACCTGATGAAACCACATTTCTTGTTTTGATGATATTAATTTGTTACACAGCAGAAGAAAATAGAACAGGCAAGAAACACTGAGATGGCATGTAGATCAAAAGTTATCACAACAAAAATCAAGAAAACTGATTAAACATATATATTCCAACTCTATTTTCTCTCTCCCTCTCTCTATTTCTTGGGGCTTCCCAGGTGGTCTTAGTGGTAAAGAACTCACCTGCCAATGCAGGAGACATAAGAGACATAGGTTCAATCCCTGGGTAGGGAAGATCCCCTGGAGGAGGTCATGGCAACCCATTCCAGTATTCTTGCCTTAAAAATTCCATGGACAGAGGAGCTTGGAGGGCTACAGTCCACGGGATCAGAGTCAGACACGACTAAAGTCATTAGCACGCATGCACACTGTCTCTCTCTTTCTAAGTCACTGTGATTTATTTCTCCTAAAATATGCTCACCAACTTGGGATTTATTCTTTGCTATCACTTGACATGTTCATTTATTGTGAACTTGGTCCCAATTTGTTTAACTCTTTAAAAATTAGCACTGGGAATGAGTTTCTCCAGTGGCTCCATGCCTTTTTGTTGCTGTTGTTCTGTTACTAAGTTGTGTCTGACTCTTTGCCACCCCATGGACTACAGCACGCCAGGCTCCTCTGTCCTCCACTATCTCCCGGAGTTTGCGCAGGTTCTTGTCCATTGAGTCGGTGATGCCATCCAACCATCTCATCCTCTGTCGTCCCCTTCTCCTCCCACCTTCAATCTTTCCCAGCATCGGGAGTCTTTTCCGATGAGTCAGCTCTTTGCATCAGGTGGCCAAATTATTGGAGCTTCAGCTTCAGCTTCAGTCCTTCCAATGAATATTCAGGGTTGATTTCCTTTAGTGTTGACTGGTTTAATTTCCTTGCTGTCCAAGGGACTTCTCCAGTACCACAGTTCAAAAGCATCAATTCTTCCATACCTTTTAGAGTGATGCAAAATTTGTTAGGATAGAAATTTTGCTAGAATGTAAATCCCACAAGGATGTAGTCCTCATGATGGCAAAGATTCTTGCCTGGCCCATAGTTAGTACTAAATAAATATTTGTTTAACCAAATGATTCATAGAAACCCTTTGCTATACCTGAACCCTCTGTTACCATTTGCTGAAGATTTATTGATCAAATTCTAGTTACAAAGTCTGAACTCTTTACCTGCCCACCAGCAACCATTTCTGTTTGAAGCATTCCTCCAATCCCTTCCTTTTCATAAGCTTTCTAGGTCACACATTCAAACATCTTTTGCAAAAGACCCCTTCAGCATCCTTTGCCGTAATTTAAAAGCACAGAGAATACCTTCACGTGTGGCAACCATAATTGACACTGATCACATTCGGTCGAAGGATTGTTACCTTTTAGTGAGCATTTCCAGTTTAGGAGGTCAAAGAGGAGCTGGAAATATTCAGAGATATGCCCTAAATCTGAAAAGGAGTACATACACAGTGAATAATAATTAAGTGAACTTGGTGGGTTTTATAGTGTGTGTAAGAAAAGATGATTCAAGTAGCTTGATTGTGCTCTCTCGATTTTTTTTCTGTGCTTGATATTTTAAAGTACTCAGTATCATGCTTTCCACTGGAAGATGTTCCTGCTGCTACAAATTACAGAGCGCTGCACAAACGCTAATGTGACAACATGACTTCTGTTTGCTCCCTAAATGTCTAAAGCTTCTGTCTGCCCCTCCTCTGAGTGGCTGCCCTGATAGCCTGGCTCATGGATCCGCAGCAGCGGCTCCCTCTTTGCCAGTGGTGAATCTCTTAACAAGGGGATTTAGCTGGATTCCAAGCTGACTCAATCCTCTGTCAGTTCTGGTAGGATAATTCCCCCAAAGCAGCAGTAGCTTTCTTGGTTGCTTTGCTTTGGTTTCTGTAACTACGTGGTTATTATGCTTTATTTTCACAACCGTAGTATTAGTCATGTGTCAGAAAAGAAAAAAAAAAAAAGACCTTCTAGCTTCCTAAATATGTTACTAAGAATTCCAGCCAAAGACATATCAGACATACTTTCTTGTAAATACGCAGGAACCACTGAGCTTCCTTCCAAAATAAAAACCTGATGTGTTTTGTCCCCCAGTATGTGCACATTGTCACTCATTGGAACAATATGCATGCGTCAAAAATTTAGTTAGGAGACCTGTTCATGGTAAGTTTTCAGCAAATATTGTGCATATAAAGAAATCTATTATCTGAACTCAAAACTCTCTTGGGGAGTTTATTGAGCATGGAAGAATAGATTTTTTTTACTGTGGATAAAATGGCAAAACAGGAAGCTTTTCTTAAAAAAAGCCTTTCTACCTCTAATCGCTATGCCTCTCTGGCAGCTCTGTCTTTGGAGAAAGCTATCTAATGAACTCTCTTTACCAATCAGATCATTATCATAATGGGTTCATGTCCTAAAGACATTACATTAAAGAAGAAGCAGTAGCTAAGCTCACAGATTTCATGGAATATGAATTTAAACAGTTCTCTGCCTTATACAGCACATTTTAAAATAAGAAGAAAACATCAAGGCATCATGAAAAAGTGCTGCCTTGCTCATGTAGATCAAACTTCTCATATTTCCTTAATAATCTTACACACACACACACACACACGCACACACTTTTTTTGATCATGTAGTATTTATATGGTCAAAGCTATGTTTTTTCCAGTAGTCACATCTGGCTGTGAGAGTTATAGCTGTGGACTGTAAAGAAGGCTGAACACCGAAGAATTGATACTTGGAGATGAAACCAGTCAGCCCTAAAGGAAATCAACCCTGAATATTCATTGGAAGAACTGATGCTGAAGTTGAAGCTGCAGTACTTTGGCCACTTGATGTGAAGAGCTGACTCATCGGAAAAGACCCTGATGCTGGAAAAGATTGAAGGCAAAATCAGAAGGGGGTGGCAGAGGATAAGATGTTTAGATAGCATCACCGACTCGATGGAATTTGAGCAAACTCTGGGAGATAATGGAGGACAGAGGAGCGTGGTATGCTGCAGTCCATGGGGTGGCAAAGAGTCAGACACAATTTAGCGCCAAAAAACAGCGAAGTATTTACATGAGGCAAATGAAGTCCTTGTTCTAAATGTCTCTAAATCATTACTGTTTGTTAACCCAGGAATGATTCAACTCGAAGGAACACAGAAAAGCGTAGACTGGAATCAAAGCTCTGGTTAAGCAGTTCACGGACATGCACCAGTATGAAATGAGAAGATGTGTAATATTTATTTTGCCTGGGAGGTAGCAGGAATGTGGGCGGGGAATGTTTGGGAGCCTTCCTTGCACCTTTGTGAGAAGGGGGCAGCAAAAACAGGAGAAAAAACTGTCTAAAACATATTGAGCCACAGACTTGAATTCATCCTACGCTCAGCCACATTTTTCAGATAAATTTGGCTGCCTGACAGCTGACACCTGTCAGTCACAAGAGGAAATATGATCAAAGGTGATGAAGATATGATCAAAGAGGATGAAGAGCCATGCTCTCAAAGGCCACTTTCCATCTTTATTATATGCCAGCAAGCTGTTCTGGTTTGTAACCTCCTCTCACTGTGACAGACCAATTCAGAGACTTCATTTTGCTGAATCAGGTTGCTGGAGCACTCAGGGTTTGACATTAAGAAGCTGGTGTTTGCACCTGGAGGAACCAATTCGTTCCTTCATGGGACAAAAGCCAACTGTCATTTTCAATAGGTCATGGGAATTGGAGACATTAGATTACACTACCAGTGGAAAAATAAACACTCATACACATATGTGTAAATATATACTTGCATGCGTGCTCAGTCGTACAGTCCTGTTTGATTCTTTGAGACCCCATGGACTGTAGCCCATGTAGCCAGGCTCCTCTGTCCATGGAATTTTCCAAGCAAGAATAGTGGAGGGGGTAGTCATTTCCTTCTCCAGGGGATCTTCCTGACCCAGGGATTGAACCCACATCTCCTGCATTGGCAGACGGATTCTTTACCCTATGAGCCACCAGAGAAGCCCCATACATGCATATATATATATATATATATATATACATGTGCATCCAAATATGTGCAAAGAGCACATACACACCAGTATATATATATATATATATATATATATATATATATATATATATACACACACATATCCATATCCATACGCAGTTGTTATATACTGATGACTCTGGTTTCAGGACTGATCTAGACCACAAACCAAAAAATATGATTTCATTGTAGGAACTTGGCTGAAAGACCTGTTCATTCAACATAAGTTTTATCATCAAAACCACTTCCCATTGAGGTTTTAAGGTATTAAGTTTGTAATATCCAAACTTAAAAAATTAATAGGAAGATAATTGGTTTACAATGCTGTGTCGGTTTCCGTTATATAGCAACATCAATCAGTCATAAGTATACATTGGTCCCCTCCCTCTTGAACCTCCCTCGCACCCACCCCCATCCTCTCTCCGCCATCTAGATTGTCACAGAGGACCGCATTGAGCTCCTTGTATTTTACGGCAATTTCCCACTAGCTGTCTAGTTTACATACGGTAATGTGTATGCTTCAATGCTACTCTTTCGGGTCATCCCACCCTTACCCCCTGCTGTGTCCACAAGTCTGTGGGCTGCTGTATCTATGTCTGTGTCTGTATTCTTGCCCTGCAAATAGGTTTATCAGTGTCATTTTTCTAGATTCCGTATATATGAATTGTTATATGGTATTTGTTTTCTCAAAACACCCAAACTTTAAAAGCTTATTTTAAACCTCATTTCTGCTCAAATCCAGTGCCATTGCCACAGGCCTTGGTGCAAGCGAGTTTGTGTATGAAGTCAGCATTCTCCACAAAAACAAACTAATCAAAATGTAGAAGGTCCGCCGGACTCAGGAGCCAAGGTTCCAAAGACTCCCGGTTCATAGATTAAAATTTCTTTGCAAATAGATTAAGAGAATCTGAAGAATCTAATATTGTTGACCCAAATATCTTCCTTTGCTTGGACACATCATAAAATGATAACATCCACAGGCAAAGAGGGAAGTTAGTGAAGCATAAACACACTGAGAATTGCAGGGACAATTCAGGACATTCAGGCACAACCCAAAGAAATGTCTCAGTTATATAACTGTTTGGTAACATTCCCCATTTAAATCTGTCTGTCCAAACTCAGAACAGTTTGCCCTCTATAAATCGTGATTCTCATCAACCTTAACTAACCATTTTTAAGTTTCTTTTTCCTCAGGTAGGAAACTTGAAAGAATATGATTTTGCCATAGCTAACAATTAGAATGCTGTGTGAACTGTGTACTATTTCTGAATTGGCCGTGTGGGGTTAAAAGAAAATCTACATTTGTATAGCTCTTGCTGTGGACTGAATTGTGTCTCTCCCAAATGCATAAGTTGAAGCTCTAACCTCTGATCTGACTGTATTTAGAATCAGATCAGATCAGTCGCTCAGTCGTGTCCGAGTCCTCACGACCCCATGAATCGCAGCATGCCAGGCCTCCCTGTCCATCACAAACTCCTGGAGTTCACTTAGACTCACGTCCATGGAGTCAGTGATGCCATCCAGCCATCTCATCCTCTGCCGTCCCCTTCTCCTCCTGCCCCCAATCCCTCCCAGCATCAGAGTCTTTTCCAATGAGTCAACTCTTTGCATGAGGTGGCCATAAGTAAGGTTAAACAAGGTTGTATGGATGGGGCCTTGATCCGAGAGACAGAGAGCTGTTGTCTTTGAGGTCCCATGGACTGTAGCTGTCCAGGCTCCTCTGCCCATGGGATTTTCCAGGTAAGAATACTGGAGTGACGTGCCATTCCCTTCTCTAGGGGATCTTCCTGACCCAGGGATCAAATCTACATCTCTTGCGTGTCCTGCATTGGTAAGTGGGTTCCTTATCCCTAGCACTACCTAGGAAGCCCACGTTGTCCTTTTAAGAAAAGGAAGACACATACGACTTCTCCTCTGCCATGGAAGGCACAAAGAGAAGGCTGCTGACTGCAAGCCAGGCAGAGAATTCTTGGTGGTGGTGGTTTAATCGCCAAGGCCTGTCTAACTCTTTGTGATCCCATGCACTTAGCCTGCCAGGCTCCTCTGTCCCTGGGATTTCCCAGGCAAAAATACTGGAATGGGGTTGCCATTTCCTTCTTGCAAGTGGTCTCCTGCATTGCAGGTGGATTCTTTACTGACTGAGCCACCAGGAAGAAAGAACCCTTACCAGGAACTGAATCAGCCACGAGTGTAATCTGTGAGAAATACATTTCTATTGTTTAAGCTGCCACATCTGTAGTATTTTGTTATGACAACCCGAGTGGGCTAGGAAGGTTCTCTTGACTCTTCAACGAGGCCTCCAAATGGATCGATTTCCTCTTAGGAGAAAGCTGAGACAATTGCGGAGTGAAAGGACAATGGAGGCCATTTAACTATTAAGTGATTGCCCAGGGGGTACAGCCCAGGCGTCTGAAGCTCTCCTTTCAAGTACCCAGGATTCTGAGATTCTGGTGGAAGAGCCTGCTGCTGGGTGGTATCCTTACCTGGGAAATCCCACGGACAGAGGAGCCTGGCGGGCTACAGTCCATGCAAAGAGTCAGACCACTGAGCGCCTGACACTTTCGCTCCGTCACTCACTCACCGAGCAGATAGTGTGGCCTTTCTGCCCGGTCCTACAGCTTTACTGTCGAGTCACTCGCGCCTGCTAGGAGGTGCCTCCCAGATCTCCTGGGACTCTAGGGCTGGAAAGATCTGTAAGAAGCGCTGAGGTATCCTTGGAAGTGTTAGCACTAGGGCAGGTGTCTTGGAAAAGGAAGGGTGCGTCTCGTTTTCTTACGGCTTGAATCCAATAATATATACTCAGTGTCGTCATGTTCTCTCACCAACTCCGTTTCTCCATCTTCTTTCTTGATGCCTCAGGGTTGTCATCATGTACATCAATTTTTTTAAAACACATTTATTGGCGTATAGTTATTTACAATGTTGTGTTAGTTTCAGGTATACGGCCAAGTTATTCAGTCATACATATGCATATATATGCATCTATATATATAACTTTTTTTTTCCACATTCTTTACTCATGTAGGTTATTATAGAATGTTGAGTAGAGATCCCTGTGCAATACCAGGGATTTTAATACAGTAGTGTTATCTATTTACTACATAGTAAGTAGCATTCAGTTTTTACAGAATTCAGTGATTCTAGAGAAAGAGGTGTGAGGGATCGTTTCTATACTGAATGGAACCAGACAGTTTTTTGCTGTTGTTTTTATTTTTACCCGTACCGGCAATAGGTTTGGAAATTTTAAAGCACTTTCTTTGTCTTAATTAGATGGCATTATGAAACTCATTATAATAGATAATAGTTGACGTTAATCAAAACAACCAACTTTCTAATTGAATTGATAAACCAATCAGTCCCCTAAGGCACTTCATGGCATACTATGTAGATGGAGAATAATTAGATGTATTTGTACAATATGGTGAAAATTAAAAGTAAATATATATATATGTATATGTATATGATTTGTAACTGTAATTTAAAATGTTGGGATTTTTCTTCAATGATAATTATCATCAGTGATTCTCTAGGGGAAATTGCTAGTAAAATTCATTTGGACTTTTATAAACTGAAGCTTCTAAACCCAAAATTAAACAAATATGTGTTTATTTTTTAAAAGAGCAATGTGCACATTTGCTTATTCAGTTAACCTGGATGGTCTTTACTCATCTAAGCAGTAGAAAGATGCTGTTGGAGAAGAGTTTTGACCTGCAGTGAATCTACATCTCCTTCTAATGCCCAATATTAGTCTGTTTGAGCCTTTAAACGTAGTCTTTTGTACCTTGATGTGAACAGAGAGTTCTGAGCATATTGTAATGCAGAAGGTTGTGGGGCTGGGAGTTGTGTAGTTAAAAGAAAAAATTTCTCAGCCTTGGGGAGTTGAGAAGACGAGATGGGTTGCTCAAGTGTGCCCGGGGACTCAGGTTACTGCTAGAATACAGTTTCCTGTGGAAGGGAAATGGCTGTAGTGTGAGAAAATTCTCAATCAGAATGCCCTGGGGCACTTCCTGGGCCCCATCCCTGTTGTTTCTGCAGGTCTTGGGTTGGGCTCGGAGTGGGCATGGTTCACAAGTGCCTGCACACTGCTGCTGGCTGCTGGCCTGTGGCTGAACTTTGAGAACCACTACTCCAGCGCTGCGCAATGTGCTTTGATGAGCTGTGGCGCTGGGTCCCCTGGATTTGCTGAGGTCAAGTAAAACGTCCGTATAGTCAGTTCTTTTGTTAAGTTCAAGAGCCTTGCTTGCCAAAATAGCTTCAAAGAGATCATATGAAATCTATGTAAATACAGCTCATATGGTCTTAGAATAAGACCTTTAAATTTTAAAGCTATTTGCCTTAAAAAGCTATATATACAGTATATGTGTATGTGTGCATATATATGCGTGTATATGTGTCTGTGTGAGCATTTAGTAAATCAGTTGCCTTTTCATCATTTTCTCCTCCTATAAATGATCTGATGTAAACAAATATCGCGTATTAATGCATATATGTAGAATCTAGAAAAATGGCACAGATGAATCTATTTTCAGTTCAGTTCAGTTCAGTCCCTCAGTCGTGTCCGACTCTTTGTGACCTCATGAATCGCAGCACGCCAGGCCTCCCTGTCCATCACCAACTCCCGGAGTTCACCCAGACTCACGTCCATCGAGTCAGTGATGCCATCCAGCCATTTCATCCTCTGTCGTCCCCTCCTGCTCCTGCCCTTAATCCCTCCCAGCATCAGAGTCTTTTCCAATGAGTCAACTCTTCGCATCAGGTGGCCAAAGTACTGGAGTTTCAGCTTTAGCATCATTCCTTCCAAAGAAATCCCAGGGCTGATCTCCTTCAGAATGGACTGGTTGGATCTCCTTGCAGTCCAAGGGACTCTCAAGAGTCTTCTCCAACACCACAGTTCAAAAGCATCAATTCTTCTGCACTAAGCTTTCTTCACAGTCAAACTCTCACATCCATACATGACCACTGGAAAAACCATAGCCTTGACTAGACGGACCTTTGTAGGCAAAGTCATGTCTCTGCTTTTGAATATTCTATCTAGGTTGGTCATAACTTTCCTTCCAAGGAGTAAGTGTCTTTTAATTTCATGGCTGCAGTCACCATCTGCAGTGATTTTGGAGCCCCAAAAAATAAAGTCTGACACTGTTTCCACTGTTTCCCCATCTCTTTGCCATGAAGTGATGGGACCAGATGCCATGATCTTTGTCTTCTGAATGTTGAGCTTTAAGGCAACTTTTTCACTCTCCACTTTCATCAAGAGGCTTTTTAGTTCTTCTTCACTTTCTGCCATAAGGGTGGTGTCATCTGCATATCTGAGGTTATTGATTTTTCTCCTGGCAATCTTGATTCCAGCTTGATCAAATTGCCAACATCTGCTGGATCATCGAAAAAGCAAGAGAGTTCCAGAAAAACATCTATTTCTGCTTTATTGACTATGCCAAAGCCTTTGACTGTGTGGATCACAATAAACTGTGGAAAATTCTGAAAGAGCTCAGAATACCAGACCACCTGACTTGCCTCTTGAGAAACCTGTATGCAGGTCAGGAAGCAACACTTAGAACTGGACATGGAACAACAGACTGGTTGCATATAGGAAAAGGAGTATGTCAAGGCTGTCATCACCCTGCTTATTTAACTTATATGTAGAGTAGGGAAGGAATAGAGACGCAGATGTAGAGAATGGACTTGTGCACACAAGGAGAGGAAAGGGGGTTGGGATAAATTGGGAGATTGGGATTGATATATATACATGCTACCATGTGTAAAATAGATAGCTAGTAAGAAGCTGCTGTATAACATTGGGAGCTCGGTGCTCTGTGATGACCTAGAGGAGTGGGATGGGGGTGAGGTGTGGAGGGTGGGAGACTCAAGAGGAAGGGGATATATATATATATATATATATATATATATATATATATACACATTATTATGCAGCAGAAACCAACACAACGTTGAAAAGCAATTACTAGCTCAGTTTAGCCGCTCAGTCATGTCTGACTCTTTGTGACCCCAAGGACTGCAGCACAGCAGGCTTCCCTGTCTATGACCAACTCCAAGAGCTCGCTCAAACTCATGTCCATCGAGTCAGTGATACCATCCAACCATTTCATCCTCTGTCATCCCCTTCTCCTGCCTTCAGTCTTTCCCAGCATCACAGTCTTTTCCAATGAGTCAGTTTTTCACATCAGGTGGCCAGAGTATTGGAGTTTCAGCTTCTACATCAGTCCTTCCAGTGAGTATTCAGGACTGATTTCCTTTAGGATGAACTTGGATGGATGAACTTGCAGATCCATGCAGATGAACTAGGATGGATCTCCTTGCAGCTCAAGGGACTCTCAAGAGTCTTCTCCAATACTGCAGTTCAAAAGCATCAATTCTTTGGCGCTCAGCTTTCTTTATATTCCAACTCTCACAGCCATACAGGACTACTGGAAAAACCATAGCTTTGACTAGATGGGCCTTTGTTGGCAAAATAATGTATCTGCTTTTTAATATGTTGTCTAGGTTGGTCATAGCTTTTCTTCCAAGGAGCAAACATCTTTTAATTTCATGGCTGCAGTCACCATCTGCAGTGATTTTGGAGCCCAAGAAAGTAAATCTGTCACTGTTGCCATTGTTTCCCCATCTATTTGCATAAAGTGATGGGACTCGATGCCGTGATCTTAGTTTTTTTAATGTTGAGTTTTAAGCCAACTTTTCACTCAATATAAAAGCAATTATACCCCAAGGAAAAAAAGAACTGTGCTGAGATGAGCCCCCAACACCCCCAGGTCCATGGTTTTTGGTGGAAAACAGTCAAGAAGTCTACAAAGATTATTTTTAAAGTCATGCAGTAAGAGCTTTGAGAACAGAATCTAAATCTTTAAAAATAGTTTTATTTACTTTAGTCCCTAAAGTCAAGGGTCTTATATGGTGTTTTTGTATGTCTAGGAGGCCCAAAGGTAGACAACAAGATCTTTTAACATCCCTGAAATCATATGAAATACTGTATATATATATACACACACATGCGTGTATATGTGTGTGTGTATATATATGCATGTGTGTGAGTTATGCATTTTCCAGTCTTTTACTTCCAAGAACTTCTCACATATAGCCATATAATAAATATTTTTTAGTTTTAGAAATTATACCTATAATATAGAGAAATCTTTATATGCTAATACCAACTGTTTTTAAGATCACCACAGTATTAAAACTATTGACTTAAAATATCCACCTGGATATGATTCTGGGCAGTGCCCTCAAAATAAACCAAAATATGGTAGTTGCTATCCTGCTCTTAAAAATCAGTTTGAGGGGCTTCCTTGGTGGTCCACTGGCCGACTCCACGCTCCTGACCCAAGGGGCCTGGGTTCGATCCCTGGTCAGGGAAGTGGATCCCAGTGCCATGACTCAGAGTTTCCAGGCCCCAACTAAGACCCGGCACAGCCAGATAAATAAATATTAAAAAATATAAAAATCAATTTGAAAAAAAATCCTAGGATATACAGATGACAATATAAACAATGGCTCAGTTGAGAAACCTTGTCAACATCTAGCACATTTACATAAGAGATTTACATTGATAAAAATACAATGGCCCCGCTGCATTTTTTGTGATGATTGAAGAGGCAGGCGTGTTACTCAGACAGAGTTGTGTTGAGTAAAAATCAACACCCTACTTCCAGTTTGTCAAGATGTCTTCACCGGGACTGTGGGATTTTACTCTTCATTTTTTCTACCTTTTAAGTTCTCAGTTTATTTTTGAAAATGGTTCAGAGGATGGTGACGTTAGAAAAACAGATGTTTAAATGTTTCCATTTTGCTCAGTGACACCTTTGATTTAAAGGGTTTCAAATGAAAAGCAGGTTGGGAATAGGTTTGAAGTGATGTCAGAACAACGCTCACCTTCATGCAGGGACAGACCGGGAATTGTGTGCCTGAACCTTGCTGCTGTCACATTGTCACCTACAGAACGGAACTCAAAGCCAAGTGGTGAGAGAGGTTGCTTATCCTCTCAAAGATTCAAAACGGATATTATTGTAAGGAAGATGCCCATAAGGCAAGTCACAACATCTAATTTACCTAGGGAGGCAAGCATTTAGTGGATGGGGAGTTTGCCAGGCTTTTAAAAGCCATGAGAAATCTTGGAAGGGTCAGTTCTTTCAGTCAGCACAAGAAGCTTGGCCACAGATTCTGTTCAACCATAATAAAATCATCATAAAGAAAGCACCGTACAGATTCTCAGAATAATATCTTCAAATGTTAAACCTCTCCAAGGCAATTATCCTCACATTAAAAAAATTGATGAGTACAGTGCCTTCTTTTTCCTTTTTGTCTTAGCAATGAATGGCACAGTTACTTTACCATCAGACAAAAGTTGCAGCTCAGACTTCCCTGCTGGTCCAGCGGTTAAGAATCCACGTACCAGTGCAGGAGACCTGGGTTCAATCCCTGGTCTGGGAAGACCCCACGTGCCATGGGGCAACCAAGCCCATGCACCACAACTGCTAAGCCCACGCACCCTACAGCCCGTGCTCCACAACAAAAGAAGCCATGTCAGCCAGAAGCCAGCACACCGCAGCTAGAGAGTAGCCCCCTCTTGTCACAGCTAGAGAAAGCCTGTGCTCAGCCAAATGAATAAATACATAAATACAACTTTTAAAAGTTGCAGTTTCTTATGAAAAGAAAACCCTATTTACCCAATCTGAGCCTCAATTTTCTCATAGGTAAGTGGGAGGGATTATAATAGGATTTTAAGAATTGAATAAAAGATGCAAAGCATCTGGTATATCATCAACACTCAAAAATATCTGTCCTTTGCTTATTCTTAGGAATTTCAAAGACAGCACTCAAATGAAACTCCTTTGTATTTTAGTCTAGGTCTCACTGTGATGATATTGGTGAGTGACATATTCAGTTACTTCAATTTCAATATTGTTTCCAATTTTAGGAAATCATCTACTTGTTGGTATTCTAGGAATGTGTTACAAAGATAGCTCTATCATAAAGGAGAGATTTAAAAAATATATTCTATGAGTATTGCAAGAATAATACATTTCAAAAAATAAACAGGAAATAGGTGTCATTGCTTAGTGTTTTCTGGGCTGGGATGTTATTCCTAATTCGAAATCACTGGACTGGGATGTTATTCTCTAGATTAGAGAGCAGCCTCCAGGGGTTATTGTACACTCTGATGTTTGGGGGAATATGTTATTTACCACCTGTAAGTTGCCTATCTTGTTATTTTTGTTGGGAGTAAAGCTGTAGCCTTTACCTCCATTAGGTAGTGGAGTTTGGTTAATGGATGGGTAACAGGAAAGAGTGTAAGGGGAAGCCAATGTTAATGTGAACTCCTGCCGTTTTTATTATAGTGGCACCCGCAATAGTTAAGGTTGAGCAGCTGTTTCCATTATGAACTCCTATTTCAGGGGTTTATAACTGAGCTGTAAAAATTTGCTCTAGGCTAAAACTCAGCTCATCAGGTCTTAGCCTGGGAGAATTTCCCCCCCCTATCATTTTTTTTTTTTTTTTTGAAAAGAAGAAATCAATTTAGCTTTTAAAAATAAATAAAATCACAGAAATTTCAAAAATGTTGAGTTTTTATCATGTTAAGCCCAGATGTTGAAATGGATGGTAATTACATTCCTGGAAGTCTAATGAGAAAAGTCAGTCTCAAAATTGTACCTTTCAAGTATACTTTTCAAACATCTGATACAGACTGATGTTGCAATTTAGCAAGATAAGCAGTTTCTTAGGCCTTAGAGCTCATCGTTATTTGTAAACAGTTTTACCAATGAACCTCTTTTATTCATAGTATTAATTTACTTATTAATCAGATCTGGCTATAGAAACCAGGGTAATTCTTTGTAGAACTTGTTAAATTACTTTCATTTTAGTAGAGCAATAAATCGACAAGTTAAACTAATGAAAGGTTATTGAAGACATTGATGGCATTTTTATTTACATGTTTAGAAGCCCTTGTTAGATATAAAAGGTCTTACCTACCTGGCTGTAGAAAGCTTTGTCTACGTATGATGATGATAGTGGCGGTCTATGTGATACACTGGGAAGACTACAGGCATTGACAAAACAGTATGCTGAAAATACAGGTTTTGTTATTACTCAGGTACGATGGTCCAACTCTCACATCCATACGTGACTACTGGAAAAATTACAGCTTTGCCTATATGGACCTCTGTCAGCAAAGCAATGTCTCTGTAGTTCTGGAGAAGACTCTTGAGAGTCCCTTGGATAGCAAGGAGATCAAACCAGTCGTTTCTAAAGGAAATCAACCCTGAATATCCATCTTTCTAAAATCTAAATGAAATCTTGCCACTTCCCTGTGAAAACTGTGTAATAACTTTTTATCCTTTACTCGGTAGATACTTAAGTTCTTGCAACTGACTTGTAAATTCACTTTTCTGACACAATACCCTTTAGGGTCTTCCTGAATTTCAGTCATCCACAATTACCTATGGCTCCATAAGCAATCAAGGTATCTTAGGTCCACTCTTCTTGGTCATATTTGTCCTCTCGATATAATGTCCTCCTTCAAATTGTATATCTGCCAAATTCTTTTTGGTTTTTCAAATTTACACTTGAAATCTAAATTACTGTAAAGTCACCTCTGATGACTTTCCCAGTCCTACTCCTCTGCTTCTATAACATAAGCATTCTTTTATGTATGTCTTTTTCTCTACCAATAGATTTTTGTTCCTTAATAGCAGATTTTCAAAATGTTTTGAAATCTCTGGTTCCCCTGAATCTAAGGACAACCTGAACATGGCAGGTTGACTTAATAAAAAAATTGATTAACTTGATGATGATATGGCACCTGTTCCAAAGGATTGGGAAACTCTCATGCTTCTAAACCTGAAAAAATGGATTAAGTAGCAATGCTACTTAATGCTAATCACTTTAAAATAACAAACACATTAAAATCAAGAAATATCCTGTTATAGTCTAATATCTTTGCATTAAATATATGCCATCCTCTCAAGACTTTATGCTGGGGACATAAACTTTGTGTCAACAAGGAAACCCTCTGGAAAGGCTAAGGAAGCCTTTTGAACAAGTTGAAAAACAAAACCTTTCTCATAATCCATTGCAGCATTTATTGTTTTTGATAATCTCGTGGTGATAAATGTGTTCAAACAGTGCTTCCCAACCTGTTTGGCACCAGGAACAAGTTTCACGGAAGAGGATTCTCCATGGACCAGAGGAGGGGGGTGTTTGGGACGAGTCAATGCATTACGTGTATTATACACTTTAGTGCAGAATAATCAGCTCCACCTCAGATCGTCAGGCATTAGATCCGGGAGGCTGGGGACCCCTGTGTTAAAGGACAGAATCAGTTCTCTAGGTTGTGCCACATAAAAACCTGAAGCCAGTCACTGGTTTCTTGGGTATAGTTTCACAATGTGCTCAGTTACATGAATCTGTGTTGATGGCATTCTCTTTCATGTCACATCAAATTAAGCAATTAAATTAAATATTGGAATTGTTTTGCAAAGAGTTTGCAGAAGGTAAATCTCCGGGTGCTTTTTAGTTCGTCCTCAGTTGAAAAGCAATTGGTATACGCTGCCTTCAAAGTTTACTCGTCTTCGGTATCTGAAAAATCATGAATCAGTCTACTATTGGTAATGACGGATGAACTACAACATTTTCATTCTGACCTGCACAGAAGGAGAAATGTGTGTTTTATTGTTCATACACTCCACGCGGGAGGTCAACACTTCAGGGTTTAGAGTGATTCTCAAAGTTTCGCACCACAGCACAGATAAGAGGTAACAGTCACATATCTGACACCTGTGGTCTGTGATGTAGGTAAGCTTTTTTTGTTTCCCCCTGCAAGTCCCTGCAAGCTCACTGTCTCTCCACAGTAAGAAAGCATATTTATATATAACTACAGGGACTGAGCTTAATTGAAAGGATAACCTTGAATGTAAACCCATTTAATAAAGAATTAACTAGTTTGCACATTTCGTGTATTTTTTAAAAAATTAATTGTGGATTATAGCTGGCCAAACTGGTGGTCTATACACTGGGTCTGAGTGAAAAAGAAAAGATCAAAGGAAAAGTTTTACCAAATGTTACAACAAATTACAGAAATAGTTGAGAAGTTTAAAAGGTATTTGTTTTTTGCCTTTATAAAAGCAATAATTCTGACGGAAATTCTGGAAATTTTTGAATAAATTGTGATTATAGGAAAAAGGTTGTAAATTTCATAGGATGTAAGAACTCACCCTTTATAAGGCAGTTACTTCATCTGTTAAGTGAGCTTACTCTAAAATTAACATTCCATTGGACTAAGGGAAGAGAATAATGGATTAATGCCCCTTAGAGCCTAATTTTTTTAAAGTCTTGATTAAATTATGTTATAAAAGAAAATACTTTATATTAGTGGCTAATGAAAGAGCAGACCCAATATGTTCCTGCTTTAGTATGATTACAAATTTCTTTCTGGAATGTCCTTCAGTCCTCAAATATTAAAATCCTATACATTCTTTAGAAGTCACTTTACAGCTCAAATAACTTTAACCTTGAACTCACCTCACAGATCAAATGATTTTGCTCTTGGTCAATGCTGAGAGCTCTTAATGGATATTGAAAGTGAATATCCATTACTTTCAATGGATATTAGCCAGGTTATCTACTCTCATCTCCACTTGGTTTTCTCATAGGCAGCACAAAGTCAGCAGGTTGAAAACCAAGGACATAACCTATCTTCTCCCTCCAAAATCTGGTTCACTGTCTCCATAGGCCATCCATCCAGTTCTTAGCCAGAGTCTCATTCCAAATATCTGATTATCTCCAGCCAGTTTTTCAACACCTTTTGCCTGAATCAAGGTATTTTCTTCCTATCTAGTCCCAACATGTAGTCTGATGCCCACTTTAATTTCTTCTCTGTTTCCCAGCAAGAGTGATTGAATTGAAGTACTTAAAGTATGATTGTGTACTACATTTTCTCCAAAGCTACCAAACACAGGTGTGCACATACACACACTCTCTCCAGCACACACACGAGCACAAAGCCTCCCAGGGGCTCCCACATTCTTCTCTGATAAAGACCTAAATTTTCAACACAACAAGCAAGCCTCTGTGTGTCCTGCCAACCTTGCCTGACCTAATTTTGTGTCATTTCCCCTCAGCGTTGTGTACTCCAACCACGTGAACATTCTCTTGGGCACATTATACTCCAGTAGATCTTGGCCATCACAGATACTTCGCCTCCAATCATAGTGTTCCCATTGCTTCTCTTCCCAGCCTCTCCCTTGGTTAACCCTTTGTCTGGTTGACTCCTACTCACCTTTCAGAGCCCAGTTCAGATACTCTTTTCTTATCTAAGCCTTCCCTGACTCTCTAGATTAGTTTACTCTGTACTGTGTTCTCATATACTACTCTTAGCTCACCCTGTACAATTAATAGGTACATATTTTGGTTAATTTCTGCTTTGAACATTAAATTGTAAGCTCTGTGAAGATGAGGACTATATATATATATATATATATGTAAAACATCACACTGTTCAATATCACCAACCGTACTCCAATCACAGGTCTGATTCCAAAAACTACTTTTTCCATTCTATGTTTTGATTGAGATATATGTACTCTTAGAATAGTGTTGATAATTTAACAGCCTCAAGGAATTTTGAATTTGACATCTAGTTTACTCACTTTTGTTGGAGACAAACATTGTAAAATTATACTGAAAAAAAGGAATGAAATTGGGTCAATTGTAGAGACGTGGTTGGATCTAGAGATTGTCATAAAAAGTGAAGACAGAAGGAGAAAAACAAATATCATATATATGCATATATGTGGAATCTAGAAAAATGGTGTAGATGATCTTATTTGCAAAAACAGAAATAGAGACACAGATGTAGAGAACAAACACATGGACATCAAGATGGGGAGGAGGGGGTGGGATGAACTGGGAGACTGGAATTGACATATATATACACTGCTGATATTATGTCTAAAATAGATAACTAATGAGAACCTACTGTATAGCCCAAGGAACCTTCATAGAGTTCTGTGGCAACCTAAATGGGAAGGAAATCCAAAAAAGAGGAAATACAGCTGATTCACTTTGCTGTACTGTAGAAACTAACCCAACATCGGAAAGCAGCTATATTACAACAGAAATTAATTTAAAAATGAATAAAAATCAAAACTATACTGTGTACATATACGAAAACCTATATAGAATGCTGACATGAACAAAAGGAGTATTGGGAGACGGATGCAGTATTTAGAGACTGTCTATTCTCCACTGCTCAGGTAGGAAAAAGTAGGACTCAACTCACCCCAGTGAACAACTATAAATAATAATGGTGGCATTATTCTTTTGTCTTCTCCTTTGCAGCTGCTAATGCGCTTTGACAGTTAGCTCTGCTCTTTTATGAACTCTCCACCAGCTCTAATCAGTCATGGGGAAGTCAGGCAGCGGCATTTGCATGAGCCAGTTCCCACCCTTGCTTTCTAAAAAAAAAATGCATTTGAGTGTATAAAGCATTTTTGAATGTGATTTTCTCCCTATGTTCCAGTTTATAATTTCATCTTTCAATATAGATGAATGTAGGCTGTGACTGTCAAGTTAGTTTCTGCCTCGGAATAAATTGATGACATGCTATTTCTAAGAGAAGTAAGGCAACTTTTTAAGAAATGAAGACATTGCAACGCAATGTCAAATAACTGACTTCTGTACATGTGTAAGATACGCGTGCATACGTGCTTAGTCGGTTCAGTCCTGTCCGACCCTTTGAGACCCCGTGGACTGTCGCCTGCCAGGCTCCTCTGCCCACGGAGTTCTCCAGGCACAAATACTGGAGTGGGTTGCCGTGCCTTCTTCCAGGGGATCTTCCCCACCCAGGGATCAAACCCATGTCTTAGGTGTCCTGCACTGGCAGGCAAACTGTTTACCAGTAGCACCACCCGAGAAGCCCCAGATACGCATAGAACACTTTAAATATTGTGGGAACGTGTGGGTTACCCTCTCTGCTCAAGAGTTCAACCACCTGTACCTTATCCACGCTCTCTCTACCAAGAAACCAAGTAGGAAGACAGTGTTTCAGTGAATGCTGCCAGCTCTCTCTCAGCTCACGTTTATTTGCTTTGATGTAAGTATTAAAACTTGGGCAACTAGTGCATTGTTTGAAAGTTGATGATGAGAATGGAAGTTTCCTTGAAGAAAAAAGGTATACGGGAAGTCAAGACCTCGACATGACCTTAACTGTAACTATTGCCCTACTGGTTAGTTGAAATTAAAGATCAAAGACCCAATGTGCTAAATGTATTTCTCTGTAAATTGTTTCAAGAAAAGGGTGAAAAAGTATTTGATGGCGCAGTTTTTCTTTTTTAAAAATTATTTTCAGGGAGAATGCATTTACTCACTTAAAAATGCAAGTGTGCTGCATAGTAAAATAATACTTCATGAAAATGGCTGCTTGGTCTTTTTATTCTTCTTTGTGAGTTCAACTATGTACGTAGATTCTATTATAATAGATTTTTAATACAAGTGTTCAGGGTGTATATACCTGAGTTTTTTAAAATTACATTTTGAGTTTATATATATGTATTTATATTTATATATATATATAACATATACATATATATAAAATTAAAAAAATTGAAGTATAGTTGATTTACAGTATTTCAGATATACAGTTAAATGATTCAGTTGTACATATATAAATATGTGTATTTATTATTTTTCAGAATCTTTTCCACTATAGATTATTATAAGGTATTGACTGTAGCTCCTAGGCTATACAGTGGGTCCTTATTGTTCATATATATGTGTGTTGTGTGTTAGCGGCTCAGCTGTGTCCAACTCTTTTTGACCCCACAGACTGTAGCCCACCAGGCTCCTCTGTCAATGGAATTCCCCAGGCAAGAATACTGGAGTGATTAGCCATTCCCTTCTCCAGGGATCTTCCCTACCCAGGGATCGAACCCAGGTCTCCCGCATTGCAAGCAGATTCTTTACTGCTGAATCACCAGGGAAGCCCATATTTATTTATATATATATATACACATACATATATGTATGTATATTATTAAGGACTTCAGATTTGGGAAAAAAGAGAAAAAAATCTTTTAACAAGTAGCATTTTTCTTTCATCTTTTTTTCTGTGTCTAGGAAGAACAGCCTTCCCCTGTGTGTTCTCTTCACTCTGACACTTACGACACTTCTGACAACAGACATTTGGGCTTTCTATGTATCGAGTAATTGTCTGTGATGCCAGCTGGGTGTCCTACCTGGGGTTGGCATCAGATTCCACACGTTAAAAGTTCAACCGCAGACTGCTCCCACTGCAGATGCCAAATGCAAGTCCTAGGTTATCATCTGCGCCTCTGACGGACCAGTTCCCATGACTCCCTTCTTGGGTTCCACACGAGAATTTGCTAGAACTGTTCACGGAATTTGAGGAAACATTTGTGTTTAGTGGCTTATCATAAAGGATATAGTAGAGGATGCAGAAGACAGCCAGATGAAGAGACACGTAGGGCAACCTATGTGGGAGGCGATCAGAGACCGAACCTGCGTCTTTTGGGTCTCCTGCATTGGCAGGTGGGCGCTTTACCACTAACGCCACCTGGGAAGCGGCGTTTCTGGTAACCTGCATACCTTCCAGATGTGGATGTCATTTTTCTCAATGCATAGTTTTTTGTCTTTATACATTTTCACATTAAAATAATCCCTCAGGCATCATGAATGCATGATGATCATCCTTATCTTGAAACTCAGAATCAAAATGCCAGGTAAGTTGCAGGAACTGTATACCATCACTGAGAAAGAACTGTTCTGATTCATGTTACTCTGCTCATTCATCTTTATTCTGTAAACTTTAATGTAGTCAGAAGAGAATTAGATTAGCCGTCAAATCATTGGCCTCTGGTCTCTGGTGTAGAGAGAACCCTTAAGCCCTTGGAGCCTCAGTTTTTGCTGTTTTGAATCAAGGGTGGTGGGTGGCATGGAGGGGAATTGAAAATGATGTTGGAGGAACATAGACGGTCTCAAAGGTCTGTTCCAGTCCTAAAATTCTTTAAAATCCTTTCATTTCCTTAGGTGTTCTATAAATAAACTTTTTAAAGGTTAGCATATTCATTCTCTTTCCAATCCTTTGCCTTAAGAGTTTTGATGGAGTGCCATGGTGCCTACCTGCTTCTTTTAACTCTATTTGTTTACACCTGGACATGGCCAAGGGTGGGGGACTGGAATTCATTGCCTCGGCACCGGCAGGTTCCCCACCAGACTGCGGGCTGCTATAAATCACTTTACTAGGTTCTATTTCCTGCAAATTCCTTTTAGGTAGTGGGGGAAGGGTGGCCACAGAATTCAAAACAGATTTATCGAAAGGCCTTTGAGAATAAACTGCAAGAGATGACCCAGCTGCAGAGCTTAGTGAGGGACTCTCAGCGAAAAAGACTAGTAATTAGTTTCATTTGTAGGTGAAAGAAGGTCTTTGAAGATGTCTGGCATTAATTATAATGGTGGTCACTGTTGCCATTTCCAAATCCTGCTTTTTAAGATCAGGGACTGTCAGTTTAGAGACGGCTTAGCATCTCCTCTTAGGAGGAAGAGAGTACTTAATGGGGGCGTAAGTGGTAAAAGTTGGACATGCAGAGCATGGGCAAGATTAAATAGCATGTCAAGTCCCATTCTTAGAAAACTCGTTCCCGAAAGTCAAATTACAGGCTCTCTGCTTTTGTGTAACAGGGACTTTTCCTCTTTGTCCTAAGAAACAGACCACTATTCCAAGTGGTGGTAACAGTACCGTTGTGCTTCAGCCACCTCTTCTACTTCGTCGCTGGCCCAACACATGCTCCGTATCTTACCACCTTACGGATCTCACGTGCTCCTCCAGACCCAAACTCCACACATTCTTAGTTGCCATTCTTCTCAAGTCTATCACTTACATCACTAGGCAACTCCCGCTCTGAGGGCTGAGAAACTCCAGATGCTAACTGGCCACTGGATTATCTGCATTAGGAAATCTCCAGGTCCCACATGTCCTGGACCTGTGGTCTCTGGACTCCATGTGACTCTGCAGGCTCCTCTGGGTCCTGAGACTTTTTTTTTTTTAATTTATTTTTATATTTATTTAGCTGCGCTGGGTCTTAGCCTGTGGGATCTAGTTCCTGACCAGAGATTGACTCTACGCTCCCTGCATTGGGAGCAATGAGTCTTAGCCACTGGACCGTCAGGGAAGTCTCTCCCATGATTTCACCATCTGGTCGGTCCCAGGACCCAACAGCGCTCAAAGTGTTACCCTCACCAAGCCTATTCTTTTTTGCTCTCCTAAATTCTTCTACCGCTACTACTGCCAATGGTAATAAATAGCATTTATTGAGCCTTCAGTATGTATTAGGAACTAAGGATTCTGCACACAGAATCACTTTTAATCCTCACAAGAGGGTCAGAATTTTTTTTTTTTAATATTTGCGTTTTTCACATGAGGAAGCTGACGTGTAGGGCTGCAACATACTCTGCCCACGTGCTGCTGTGCTCATTTGTGTCGGACTCTTTGTGACCCCTTGGGCTGTAGCCGGCTAGGTTCCTCTGTTTATGGGATTTCCCAGGCAAGAATGCTGAAGTGGGTTGCCGTTTTCTTCTCCAGGGGATCTTCCTGACCCAGAGATTGAACCCACATCTCTTGCGTCTCCTGCATTGGCAGGCGGATTCCTTACCACTGTGCCACGTGGGAAGCCCCCTCTCTACCGTTACATAGCAAGCATCAGCATTGGATCTTCAACCCGGGAAGTTCTGATTCCGAGGTTTAGCTCTTAACCAAAGCACCAGCAGCCATGCGGAGCCCCAGGAAACCATGCCTGGATGTTGTTTTGCCTTCTGAATTAAAAAAAAGAAATTCTGCTTCTGTGGTATTATCCCAGGCTTCAGTTATGGGATCCTAGGCCTCTTCTTAATTTATTTGCCCTGTCTCTAAGAATCAAAGGCTCTGATGAGCACTTCGTGTTCGTTCTTTATTGCTTCACAACAGCTTATCCCTGAACATAGTGGCTTCAAGCAATGAGTATTCATTATCTCACAGTTTCAGAGGGTCAGGCATTTGAGAGTGGCTTAGTTGGGTGCTTCTGGCTCAGGTTTCTCATGAGGTTGTAGGCAGGAAGCCAGTGGAGGCTACGTCGGCTGAAACTTGGACTAGATCTTCTGAGAAGTCTCACTTCCATACATGGCTCTTGGCGGTCATTCTCAGGTTCTCACCACAAATATCTCTTCACGGGGAGACCTGGGTGTCCTAGGACAAGGCAGTAGGTTTCCCCCAGAGTGAAAGATCAAAGGGAGAACTCTCAGGACAGAAACTGCAGTCTTTTTAAACCTTAATCTCTGAAGTGAAATTTCTGCTATCTTCTTTCATTTCTGCCGCATTCTCTGGTTTAGAAACAAGTGCTAAATTCAGCCCACTTTCCAAGAGGGGGGGATTAAACTCCACCTCTTGACGGGAGGAACACCAGATGGTTTATGATTGGACATAGGGAAAGATTGAGGGCAAGATGAGAAGGGGGTGACAGAAAATGAGATGATTGGATGGCATCACGGCCTCAATGGACGTGAGTTTAAGCAAACTCAGGGAGACAATGAAGGGCAGGGAAGTCTGGTGTGCTGCAATTCATGGGGTCCAAAGTGCTGGACATGATTTAGCAACTGAACAACACCAACAATAGGTTTTAAACCATCACCTGCTGGTACTTGAGAAGTCACTTCATGCCAGAACTTGCTTATCTCGGTTCTGAACTTCGTTGATTAAGGCACCTGTGGTATCAAGAACTTATAGTCAAGCCAGAGTGTTCCTATCCTGGCCTTACCAGGTCTTAGCTGTGGAAGCTGTGGCAAGTGGTCTTTCCTAAGGTGAAAATGGAGATAAGAGTCCTTACCCCATTTTTATGTCATTATGATCATTTGTAACTTAGAATTTCTGTGAAAGTGCTGTGAAAAAAGCTGTGCAAAAGTATTTTTGAATAATTTTGAATATTAGAAGACTCAACATTTTTTTTCATCTCCTGGATAATATGGAAATAATATTTTTAGAACCAGGATTATATCTACAATTCTCGTAGTATTCTTTATTTGGCAGGATATTTATTAAATTGCCAGAGCAACTTTCTAATAAACCTCTGTCATGCAACCCACTGGAAAGAAGGAAAAAAATACTACTGAGTGTATAACAAGGCACACATTGTGATCAAGATAAAAACAAATAAACAGATAGTCATTAAGACAATAAAAATAAGCAAGCTTACAGACAGTGTGGCAGAATATTTGAATCTTCAGAGGAAAGACATGAGTGATAATTAACAAATTATGAAACTCATACAGTTTTAAAGATAATTTTATGACACCTATTTCTTATTATAAGAATGTTGCCATCAACAGTTACAAAATACTAATTAAAACTTTCTCCATCCCCTTCTACAAAGTAAAGTCAACAGCAAAAAAAAAAAAAAAAAAAAGTGACTATAAGGATTTTATTTGGAGTCTCAACACAGTGAAATTTGCATAAATTCTAATAAAGCAAAATTAAAATCCATTAACACTTGTCTCTGGTAATTAACAAAAGCTTGCTGTTTTAAATGACTGTGTTTCAGACATATGGAGGGAAGGAAAGATGGGAGAATGTGGAGCCATGGAAAAATATGAAGATTATAAACTTGGAACGATGTTATTTAGAAAGTCTCCAATTTTAGGAAGGAAATAAAAGTTATTTAGGCTTTTAGGAAGCATTGAAAAATGCTTTCCATTTTATAATGTATAGACTCACTCAAGAATTTCACCAGATGTTTATTTTACAAGATACATATGACACTTACATTTATGTACATTAATGATAATTTACTACTCAATTCTAATTACTACCCTCTGGAGAGAACAGACATGTTGACAAATATTGATTATTTAAGGCAAACTACAGAAAACCCATAATTTCTGATTTAAAAACGCTGGAGAATTTAAATTTTCTTTTTCATAGATTCCCAAATATTTGGAGAGAAGAGAATTAAGCCATAATGCATTGAAAATTACTATTTGAAGTCATTGATGCATTACTTTATATTTTGGTGTATTTATTCTAGACAAAATTCATTCTGCTATGATGGAAAGTAAGTTTCTCTGAAAATACCATAAAAAGCTTGCCTTGAAAACATCTTGTCTGGAGTCACTGGTTATAGCTGCACCTACATTGGAAACAAAATGTATGAAAAGAAAGAAAGGAAAAAAGAAAGGCATCCTAGGATTAGGGTGGTGATGGTCGTGATGATGACAAAGATGACCTGAGATTTATTGAGTGCTTACTGGATACCATGTGTTAGTATGGTTTATCTTATTCTTTACCTGTACTGCTACTGTTATTTACCTACACTACTATTAATGAGATAATAGTTACAATTTATTGAATATCTACTCTGTGTGAATGTTTGGGCACTGTGCTAGGTACTTCACCCAAATTATTCCTAATCCTTACTGCAGTTCTGTAGGACAAGCATTATGTTTACTGTTTCTTATGTGGAGACGTTGAAGCTCAAATAATAACAGCACAATTTTCTAGTCGCATGTTTTGTAAGTGCACAAACCAAGGTTCATAAACAGATCTGTCTTGCTCCTTAGGCTTTTCTGTTTCACCACACTGTAGGCTCATGCCACCCTCGACTGATAATAATGTTAATAACAACAATGATAGTAATAACACCACTACCGTTATCGCTGTCATCACCAATAGAAATTTGTATCTGGAGAGTGCTCTCCAATTTACAACGTCCTTGGGGCAGGCAATTGTGACCTGATGGAACACAGCATTTATTGATAAAAATTATCTTATAAGTTGACTCACATAGTTCAAAACTGTGTTGTTCAAGAATCAACTGTGTTTTATTATTTTTGATACTTCAGTAAATGGAATTGTTCCCTTAATTTTGCTTTTAGAGGTTTATTGTTAGTATATTAAAAATGTCACTCATTTTTGAAAAAAGAGCCCTCCTACACTCTTGGTGGGACCATAAGTTAGTGCAGCTACTATGGAGAACATTACGAAGGTTCACTAAAATGCTAAAAATAGAGCTAGCCCATGATCCTACTTCCCAGGTACTGTTGTGGTAAAGAATCCACCTGCCAACGTAGGAGATCTGTGGGTTCGGAAGATTCCTTGGAGTAGGAAACAGCAACTCACTCCAGTATTCTTGCCTGAAAAAGTCCATGGACAGGGGCGCCTGGCGGGCTACAGTTTATGGGGCTCACAAAGAGTCCAAGATGACTGAGCATACGCTCCTGCAATCCCACTCCTGGGCATATATCTGGAGAAGAAGATAATTAAAAAGTTACATGTACCCCAATGCTCATTGCAGCACTGTTTACAATAGCCAAGACATGGAAGCAACCTGTGTCCATCGATAGTTGAATAGATAATATACTGGAATATTACTCAGCCATAAAAAAGAATGAAATAATGCCATTTGCAGCAACATGGCTGCCCATGGCTGCACAGCAACATGTGGCTGTGCCTATGAAATCCACAGCAATATTTGATCAGAGCACAGGCCTCTGGTACACCCTGCATGCAAACTGTCACAGACACAAGTATATCTGCCTGCCTCTGGACTGGAGGGTGGGAGATGGGTAGGTGCTACTCTACTAAGAGCCAAAACTGATTAAAATCAAGCCAAATTACCAATGAAGGCTTCTCTTGGAAGTTACAATGTCTTCAAACAGACTCCAGAATTTCAAGGCTGTTACATCAGACAGATTCTGCCAGCACAATTGTCTAGTTGAGGAGGTGAATTCCTCGTGTTTCTGACTCTGCCATCTTCCCAGAACCCTCCTCCTTTTACTTTTAAATGAGTGTAAGAGAAGAGCTGATTTCTAAGTGCAGAAAATTTCCATGTAATATTGGGGAAAATCATCATTTACTAGGTTGGCCAAAAAGTTTGTTTGAATTTTTCCATAACGTCTTGGGCTTCGTAGGTGGCACTGTGGTAAGGAATCTGCCTGCCAGTGCACGAGACGCAGGAGCCCCGGCTTCAGTCCCTGCAGAAGGGGGATACTACCACTCCAGTATCCGTGCCGGGAAAACTCATGGACAGAGGAGTCTGGCAGGCTGCAGCCCGTGGGGCCCCAAAGAGCTGGACACAACTGAGCGAGCACATACAACATGCTACAGTAAAACCTGAATGAACTTTTTGGCCAGCCCAATGCATAGGTATTTCCTGAAATTTAATGATCCAGTGGCTCTAGAGTAAAAAAAGAGACCTATATTACCTTTTTTGAATGATAAAGAAAGGTGTCTTTCATGAATCAAATGTGGAGTTGAAGTTCAGAGTGTCTTGAAAAGGTTGATACCAAATAAGTGGGTTCTCACCCAACTGCAAGTTCTTTCTTGGCGGAAAAAACAGTTAAAACAAGTGTCTAAGTACAGAGTCCAATTCTTAGCAGCAGCTGTGTTTCTGGTTAAATGTTTGTGACTGTTATTGTAGATTTGGACTTGTTTAGCTAATGATGGCTGGATGTGTGGCTTTGCACTTCGGGATCTCATGGTCCACATTCTACAAATGGTTATTTCTGCACCTGTGGCCAGCTTTAAGATTTTCTTCTGCCTTGCAGGTGCCTTAAGAGTTGGCTTCAAAAGTCACAACAGGCACCAGCTTAATTTTCTTTCCAGAAAGTATACCAGTTGTCTTTTGGACTAGAAATAACATTACAGGAAACACATTTCTATTAGGGTAACTGAAATACCAGAGTCCCTAAACTATTATATGAATACAAAGGAACATCTCAGGCAATATTTAAGAAATAGTCATCTTTTTGAAATGCTATCCAGATAAATAGAAAGCATATCTAGGGCATTATAATATTTAGAAAACAAATGTACATATATATACATCCTATTTTTGAAACCTGTACTTAAACTCGCTCATTCTATTCTTACAATGCCAAACAATTAGGAATACTTAATATTTCATATGGGGGCCAGTCATTGAAATATGCTATCCATTCAAAGAAGAACCTAGAAAATAAAGACCTAAAAAGGTCATGCATATGTCAGTACGGAGGCTTGCATGCACACATATGCACACTCCAAAGCTTGGAATTATTCAATTAATTCACAAGAAGTATTTGAAGTATTTGCCAGTTTGATTCTCTTTCCATCCAAGGATGGAAGTTAGATTTTATAACGTAAAATTAAAGATTTATTTACTTTAAAAACATGTTATAAATTATAGCTTAAATTATAAAAATCTGATTGAACAGAATCAAGGATATTTGGAATTATTCCAGTCACTTATTCCTGATTTTCTGTTTCATTATGAGCTCATCCAGTATAGAAAATCAGTTGCTTCATTCTCAGATGGCTTGTAATGTTCCTTAGTATCTGAGACTGCATCATTGGTGGGGGCAGGGGCGGGGAAACAGTTGTCAATCTCAAACATCATCTGACTACTGTCTTTGCTCCAGGCACTCTAGGGCCACATTGGGATAAACGTAAGCGTATCTCTCTTAGGGGGTTGGTGGCCAGCAAAGACCTATTGGAGAAAATGTTTCCTAGGCTGAGACAAGGGCTTCCCTGGTGACTCAGCAGTAAAGAATTCACCTACAATGTAGGAGATGCAGGAGACATGTGTTCGATCCCTAGGGCAGGAAGATGGCCCTGGAAAAGGGAACGGCAATCCACTCCAGTATTCTTGCCAGGAGGATCCCATGGACAGAGGAGCCTGGTGGGCTGCTTCCATGAGGTTGCAGAGTTGGACATGACTGAAGTGACTGAGAACATATGTAGGCTGAAAGAAACATGAAGAGATATTATTGAAATCAGGTGATGTGTGTGCTCAGGCACTTCTATCATGTCTGACTCTGCGACCCCATGGACCATCACCCGCCAGGCTCCTCTGTTCCTGAGATTTCCCAGGCAAGAATATTGGAGGGGGTTGCCATTTCCTTTTCCAGGGGATCTTCCTGATTCAGGGTTTGAACCTGTGTCTCCTGCCTTGCAGGCAGATTCTTTACCGTCTGAGCCATCAGGGAAGCCCCTTAAGTGAAATGATGCTTAAATCAAGAAGGGTGGAGAATGTCACTCTGGAGAGGAAAAAGCACCTCAGGAGGCTAGATTTTTAAATAATCCCGCTTTCCCTCTGAAAACAAACTAGTCACCATCTTCCCTCCTTGCTCCCACCCTCCAATAACAAGTTGGGAGACCACACATTAGTGCAAACCCTTCTGTTTAACAAGGAAGAATGGGCAGAAGCAGGTGTGGGACCAAGATTTGGCTTGCTGTTTTTTCCACTGACCTTGTTCTCCAATATAACTAACAGAATGGCAATAGCTCCCTATTCCATTATTCATAGGGCTTAATTTTTACCGTCATGCTGTCTAGCTAACACAGAAAATCAAGTTGTCTCTCAGATGTAAATATAAAGATAGGACTAATTTCTTTTTCCATCTTTGACAATGTTCCCTCTTAGTTTCAGAGGCTGGTTAATTGCATTTTTTCAAGGAGAGGTCCATTTGTTCTGTATTATTTAAAGAATTTAGCTATATGTTATTTTCAAATATCTGTATGAATTTTTGAACAAATGCTTTTAAAAAACTTTAAATCTTTGAAGCTGGCCATTCCGCTCCATATATTGGAAAAGTGAATACGCCTTTGAGATTTCAGATATTTTTATTGGGTCTTGATTTGTTACCAAAATGTATAATCTTCCTGTCTAATTTTAGTCTCTAATTTTCTGTAAGTTGTTATTATAGTAAAATGCTGTGTCAAGCACTTGGAGGCTACAGAAGACATAAACCAAAATATTTAGGTTGAAATTACTTTATAATAATAAGCTAAACAAACATTTGCTCTAAACCTCAGTCCTTTTATTGTTATAATTGGAAGCAGCTAGGAAAGCCTTCCTTTTGGTTGTTTGCTTTTGACATGCAATGAAGTTGAAATAGAGCTATTTCTATTTATTAAACCAATAATCCACTTCTCAAAATAAGATAAATTATTTCCATAGAGTTTACATTTTCTCTATAGGAGGCAAGTCTTGATCCTAAACATTTCTTTTACCTCTCAGTAAGGAACTAAAATCCATTTTAATGGACCAGTTGGTTAACTAGAGATTTCAACATGCTTAGAAATGAGAAAATAGTTGGTATGGTCACTATCCTGGCAGTTACCTGCCACCCAGACTGCTTTCTCTCAGAGAACTTGGAAATTTAAGCAAGATATATTCAGCCAACAGAAAGCAATGGTAGACATCTCAAAAATATGTTCATAGTGAAGGCATTACTGGGCTTCCCTGGTGGCTCAGATGGTAAAGAATCTGCCTGCAATGCAGGAGACCCTGCTGTAATCCCTAGGTTGGGAAGATTTCCCTGGAGAAGTAGGCTACCCACTCCAGTATTTTTGCCTGGGAAATCCCATGAACAAAGGATCCTGGTGGGCTACAGTCGATGGGGTCACAAAGAGTTGGACACGACTGAGTGACTAAGCCTCCCACCCCACCCACTCAAAGGCATGAGAGATAACTATCATTTTTGACAGTTCAGGTTTTGACATAAGATCCTCTAATTATAGTTATATTAATTCAGCTAATATATCAAGGGCTTCCAAGGGAGCACTGGTGGTAAAGAGTCTGCCTGCCAATGCAGGAGACACAGGAGATGTGGGTTTGAACCCTAGTGGGAAGATCCTTTGGAGAAGAAAATGACAACCTGATCCAGTATTCTTGTGTGGAAAATTCCGTGGACAGAAGAGCCTGGTGGGTTACAGTCATGGGGCCACAAAGAGTCAGACACAACTGAGTGACCCAGCACACAGGCAGGCAGTTAATACAGCGAACTTCACCAAGTCTGCTTTATACAGCAGCTCAGGCTGTGCACTGCACACCTCCTGGGGCACCATCAAAAGGAATGCTGTCTTCGGTAGCAAACCACCACCGAGCGTTTAACTCGGTGAATGAATTAGTGTGAGTTCTTACTGTTGTTTCAAGAGTGTTTTATTTGTTATGACTTTAACTGTCTACAGGTGTTCCCTGAGGCAACTTTGGAAAGGATAATCTCAAAAATGGCAAAAATAAATTTGCGGAATGGCTGAGGATGGGCGCTATGACTCCTATTTCAAGTGCTTCCCCTGCTTTGCCTGAATGTTGAGCAAGTTGTTTTGACAGTCTTTAGCTTGGTTTATTCTTCAAGAAGTGATGGCTGGGAGTTCCCTAGTGGTCCAGTGGTTAAGACTTTGCCTTCCAGTGCAGGGGGTGTGGTTCGATCCCTGGTCAGGGAGCTAAAATCCAACATGCCTTATGGCCTAAAATAAACCAAAACATAAAACATAAACAATATTGTTAAAAACTCAGAAAGGACTACAAATGGTCCACATAAAAAAATCTTAAAAAAAAAGGAACTATGTCTGGTGGTGTTTGCTTCATATTTCAAATGATAATGCTGGACAGTGTATGTCATACATTTTGCCATTCTCAGATAAAATCACATGCTGTCAATATCTTTATCATGTTGTTCAGTCACCAAGTTTTATCTGACTCTTTGTGACCCCATGGACTGTAGCACGACAGGCTTCTCTGTCCATCACCATCTCCTGGAGTTTGCCCAAGTTCATGCCCATCTAGTCGGTGATGCCATCCAGCCATCTCATCCTCTGTCGTCCCCTTCTCCTCCTGCCTTCAATCTTTCCCAGCATCAGGGTCTTTTCCAATGAGTCAGCTCTTCACATCAGGTAGCCAAAGTATTGGAGTTTCAGTTTCAGCATCAGTCCTTGCAGTGAATATTCAGGACTGACTTCCTTTAGGATTTGACTGGTTTGATCTCCTTGAAGTCCAAGGGACTCTCAAGAGTCTTCTCCAACACCACAAACCAAAGGAATGTAGCCTTTATATTCAGAGTTAATACCGGCACGTGTCTGCTGAGAATTGCAGAAAGAACGTATACTATCACCACGAGGCATTTCTTTTGTCAGCTATGCCCTTAATGAATTCGCTGATTCCGGGAAAGCAGGGCTCCCCAACCTCTAGGATCTAATTCCTGATGTTCAGAGGTGGAGCTGATGTAGTAATAATAGAAATAAAGTGCACAATCAGTGTAATTTGCTCGAATCATCCCCAAACCATCCCCCCAAGCCTGGTTCGTGGGAAAATTGTCTTCCATGAAGCTCGTCCCTGGTGCCAAGAAGCTTGGGGACAGCTGCCTTGAAGGCAGGGCTTGGGAAGTCTGAGGACCAAGGCTGAAAAGATGCTCTCCTCCTGTGTGTATTCAGCATTGCTGAGGATCCCACGTTGCTCGCTCTGTTCCCTTTTTTGACATAGGACCATAGAAAGTCCTTTGGTAGCAAGATGGCTTCATGAGGGTTTGAAACTCAGAGGGTAGGCATGGTCTGAGGGAAATTAAACAAGTGTACACTATGCGGAAATTATCACTCGTGACAGTTCTTTATATGCTTCACCTCACCTGGCTTGGGGTCGTTCACCTAGTCTCAGTTCAAAGGCACCTTTATTAATGTGCCAATGAGCCTGTTTTAATATTTTACTGAAATGGCAGGTTCTTAATAAATGCTAATAAATTTCATCATGCTTATTATTTAGACCCTTTGCTATAAAAGTGAAAGTCAAAAACACCACTCAGGATATATGCTGCTGACTTTTTTTTATTTCCTAGAAACTTTATGCTTTCAGAGTGCACAGTATATCGTACTTGCCGAATTCTGTTCCTCAAATGAATGTATGTGTATGGATGTAAGTATACATCCATCCCTGGTGGCTCAGGGGTAAAGAATCCATCTGCCAATGCCAGAGATGCAGAAGACATGGATTCGATCCCTGGGTTCGAAAGATCACCGGGAGGAGGTGATGGCAACTCCAGTATTCTTGCCTGGGAAATTCCATGGACAGAGGAGCCTGGTGGCCTATAGTCCATGGCATTGCAAAGAGTCAAACTTGACTAAGCAACTGAGCACACACATACATATATTACAGTTACTAAGATTTTTCAGAACCCATGATGAAATTCCAGACAGAGGGGAAACATGTCCAAAGAATTATCCCTATTGAATTATACTATCGGAGAAGGCAATGGCACCCCACTCCAGTACTCTTGCCTGGAAAATCCCATGGACAGAGGAGCCTGGTAGGCTGCAGTCCATGGGGTCACTAAGAGTCGGACATGACTGTGCGACTTCACTTTCATTTTTCACTTTCATGCATTGGAGAAGGAAATGGCAACCCACTCCAGTGTTCTTGCCTGGAGAATCCCAGGGATGGTGGAGCCTGCTGGGCTGCCGTCATGGGGTCGTGCAGAGTCGGACACGACTGAAGCGACTTAGCAGCAGTAGCAGCAATTATACTATAAAGCCTCAAAAAGTTGTAAGGATGTAAAATTTTCTCAAGAGGATGCGTATGTGTATGTGTGTGTGGTTGAGTGTGCATATGTGTGTGCACGAGTGGTTGACTGTGGGTAAGATATTTCTGCCTGCTCCTCTGAGCTCCATGAAGAATTGACTTGTAGAAACAGGTCTTCTTGCCATACAATGTTAACATGTTGTTAAGTCTAATACAAAGGCAATGGCCTCGAATATAATGACAAATCAATCCTAAGCTTCAAATGAGGGCTTTTTAAGGATTTTCCTCTGTCAAAAAAATATCCGGCTTTGCATTAAAATCTGACTCAAAGAAAACACTGGGAAGGCCACATGCCTTCAACTACTAAAATTAACACAGAATGGAACCTTTGTCACACACACCCCATATCTGTCTTTTTCTTTTCAAATGGGCTATTATTTAATATTTGCTGAACCAAATCCGTGCAGTGCACAAACTTCTGTCTGCGATAAGTGAAGGGCTTTTGTTTATGGAATTAACATGCACCCACAGGAGTGCCCTTTTAGTTACTGAATTACAGGACCTGTGCGCTGGGAGAATTATAGCAGGTACTGCTTTAAGAAAAAAACCCAAAAGGGTGAAATCACTTTACACAGAGACTTTTCTGCTACTGTAAATGTTTTTCTTCCTCTTGCTGTGCTCCCACCCCATTAATTTCCCTGGAAACTTATTTCCTCAATTATTTGATTAACATTCAGAAAATCAGCAGTTTTGCATTGATTTTTTTCGTCACCACCCAAGCCATTGAATCCATAGAGCTGCTTAGAAGTTGTTGGCTAAAGCAGTGAGTTTCTCAAGCCTCTCTTTCGGCAGTTGTACCTGACAGGTCCTCGAGGTGCATTCACATGTCATATTCCTTAATTCTTTCCGTCTTCTTTGTATCATTTATGACACAGGAAAAAAAAAAAAACTGGAGGGGGAGGAGAAGGAAGAAGAATTTTTGTCGGTGTTCCTGATTATTTATTCAACTGCAGAACTGCACGCACAAGCATACACTTTTCTTTCCTAGAGGTTTAATACACCACCCGAACTTGTTCAAGTCAGCTGAGATAGAAATGCTAATTTATTTGTTGGACATGATTGAAATTCCTTCTGTCTCTCTCTCTCTCTTTGGATAAGTCACACCCTTAAAGCTTCATTTGTGATTTCCAGCTTATGTTTCTTTGAAGTGGAACAAAGTAAGTGCAGAAATTATCTAGATTTTTTTTTTTCTGATTTTTGTTATTTTTTCCCTGTCTTTATAACTTTTTCTTCCATATTTCCTTGGACAACAATTTTTCCTGGCGACTAGCCTTTGTTTTAAAAATGTTTTCATCTCAATTTTCATGGAAAGAAAGTACTCTTTCTCTTCTTTGTACCCATATTTAATTTTGTAAATATTTAAAACATTACCTAATTATAGGTATATCACACATAACGTAAGCAGGAGCAGATCTGATTCTTGATGAATGAGCCACTGGCCTGGGGGGTGTGGAGCCCTGTGGATGACTAGAGAGGGGCCAGGGGCATCTTGAAAGTTTAGTATGAAGGTCAGTGAAGACAGAACTTGTGTCATATTCTTGCGAACAAATGCTCCCCAGAAAGCACTGCTGTTATAATTGAGTGGAATGTTGGGGCACTTTAGTGCAGTGGTCCCCAAACCTGGATGCATTCAAAATCCCTGGGGATGCTGTTTACAGTACTGATATCCAAGCATGATTCAGAAAATTCATTAGACTCTCTGGGCTGGATTCTGGACATTCACATGAAGAAGCTCCGCTGGGAAGCCTGATGTACACACAAGCTGATTGGGTTCTCAGCTTTAGTAAAACTTGACTCATTGAAGTTAAGGATGATATGTTTCACACAATTACCTTAAAGTGTCTTTTTCCCAGTAGAGGAAAGGCAGAAGGCCTTTTTGTTCCACTGTCAAAGTTTTAGGATCACTGTGGACTAAATTCCATAAGGAAGAGTTGCTTGTTACAAATGGGATCATCCCATAATGCCTAGAAACTGAAGTCAGACCTTGCTAGATAGAAAGCAGCTGGTGGTGCCTTTGTGTTGTCGGTCTGGGCAGTCTTCCTGCCTTTTCATAACTTTTAGGAAAAAAGCAGTGTCATTCAACAACAACAACAAAAAGTTGCAAGTTTCTTAGTGCATTCGTTTTTAATGAATATATTTTATGAATATATATAATGAATATATTTAATGAATATATTTTTAAATATGCATTTGGATATAGACTTCCGTGACCGTATTCATTCTGTTTTTAATTTCTTGTTAAATGCATTATGCTGTTTTCCTAAATGTATTGAATTCAATATACATACAGTGAAGGGTTCAGAAGGGAATCTTGTCCTTGACGTGTTTTCTTGCATGCATTTTTATGCCCTATACCCAAATAATTTTTAACAAGCATAATGTATCTCTTGTCCCCCATTCTCTATACATTTTTGGATTGTCTGTAACTGTGAAGAACTTGTAACTGCTTTGCAATTTAATAAAGGAACTAGATAAAAGTTTAGTTATGCATGTAAAATGCTAGAATTAAAATGCAAATTCAGTTCTGGCCTTTTAGCCTGACATTGTATGTACATATATATATATATGCATATGCATGCATGCATTCTAAGTCACTCAGTCGTGTCCGACTCTTTGTAATGCCGTGGACTGTAGCCCACCAGGCTCCTGCGTCCATGGGATTCTGCAGACAAGAATAAAGGAGTGGGTTGCCATTTCTTCCTCCAGGGGATCTTCCCGACTCAGGGATTGAACCTGCATCTCCTGCGTTGGCAGATGAATTCTTTAACACTGAGCCACCTAAGAAGCCAAATGGTGTTTCACAGTTTATAAAATACGTTTAGATATACATTTGCCAAATTTTCACAATAAATTTATAGATTTTAACCACATTTTACAGACCAGAAAATTGAGGCTGAGAAAGAAAATACCCTGCTGAGCTGAGTCTCTGACTCCACAACCAGCTGTTTCCATTACACCAAAGAGAGAGAGAAACCCCCCAACAAGTAGGTCCAAGTTTTGTCAACAGAAACAACAAATCCAGACCTTCTCTGTAGGGAATGTGACTGCATGCTTCAGGCATAAAGCTCTTTGCAGGGCAAGGGGTCTGGGTAAGGGAGGGCAGAAAATACACGGAGATGATGAGTGTGAGGAGATGTACACACGGCGCGTCCACGTCGGTTTTGATACGTGGTGCTTCCTCTTTGTTGTTTTGCTCGGTCGTGTCTGACTCTTTGCAATCCACGGACTGCAGCACGCCAGGCTTCCCTGTCCTTCACCATCTCCTGGAGTTAGCTCAAATTCATGTCCATTGAGTCGGTGATGCCATCCAACCATCCTCTGTCGCCCTATTCTCCTCCTGCCCTCAATCTTTCCCAGCATCAGAGTCTTTTCCAATGAGTAAAATCTCCATATTTGTTGTATTAAGCACAGGAGAGAATTCAGGAAACCGAATGTTGAAATTTGAAAATAATAACCAGCAAACCCTGCTTCTTACGCTAGTTCCTTAAAATTTCAGTGCTTGTAATCTTGTCTCTTAGTCTTTTACACACACACCTCTACATACACCTCTAAAGTGGACAGCAAAAGCTAAGAACCTGCGACACAGGCAACATAAAACCAGCCCTCCTTTTCGTGCTGGGATGGAATGGCTCCCATTACGTGGGGTCTGCTGTCTTTGTGTTAGAATGTAAGTGCCCAGTGGGCGGAGACCCTGTCATTCTGGATTAACTCTCCCACAGGCTTAGTGAATCACCACGAGCAGGGGAGTGCTTATTAAACATTACTTGAGTGACTGATAAGACAAGTAATTGTGCCAGCAGAAATGCTAATTTTAAAATGTCTGTAGATTCCTGGATTTCACACAAGGGCAGTCCAGTGGAGGGGATGGCTCCCGGGAATGAGTAATCTGATACAGACATCTTTCCCCTTTATGTCACCTGTTACAATTTGGCCTCCCTGTGCCTCGGCTGGAAATCACTAGCAGCTGACAGCTGTCCCAAGCCTGGTGTCTGCAACCAAAGTGAAGTGTAGAACGCTGCTGAAGTTGGGCCAGGATTGACCTTTATTTGTAAATTTGCCTGGATTGCTTAGACAGCTCAGATCATTCTATGGAGATCTGGAAGTCCATATTGATGGCTATTCATCTTGGGAGGTAACAAACTGAGTTTCGAGGGCTTTTATCTGAGGCAAGGACTAAAAATGTTCACTCTGCCTTTTGTTAATGATACAAAGATGAAATCTCTATTTTGATTGGCTAGTCTTCTAGGAGAAAAAGGTCGATTTGAGGAGACAGAATGCGGACCGCTTCCTAGAATGAAAATACAGTGGATCCCGAGGAAACCAGAGTATCCCCAGATCATATGCTACACCTTAGGGTAGAACTTGGAAACCACCTTGACCCTTTTGGCTGCATTTAAATGATATTGGCTGAAAGGTATTTCAGATGCTAAATAAAAACAAGACGAAAGTTGAGGTGCATATTGCTGGACTCCTCCTAAGGCACAGGGCAAAAAATTTTATCTAAATCGAGATACTATGGTGTCATGGAATAAATTAATGATTTGGAATTAGAAGAGCTGTTTTTGCAAACTAGCTCTACTTTGTACGTGCTGTGTGATTTGGTCAGTCTGAGCCATGTGTGCTGAGTTGCCTTAGTTCTGTCTGATTCTTTGTGAGTCAATGGACTGTAGCCCACCAGGTTCCTCTGCCCATGGGATTCTCCAGCACGAATACCAGAGTGGGTTGTCATGCCCTCCTCCAGGGGGTCTTCCTGACCCAGGGATCGAGCCCACATCTCTCACGTCTCCTGTATTGGCACGTGAGTTCTCTACCGCTAGTGCCAGCTGGGAAGCCCAGTCTAAAGGCCAGTCTTCATCAACACAGTTGAAACTTTGGTTTCTCTTTGCCGTTTATACAGTTGGAAATAGCAATATGTGCTTTAAAAGGGATAAATTGGGAGACTGGGATCAACAAATACACACTACTCTATGTAAAATTAGATAAATTACATAAATAAACTAATAAACTAAACATAGATAAACTAATAAGGACCTACTGTACAGCAAGGGAACTATTCAATATGCTGTGAAGACCTATATGGAAAAAGACTCTAAAAAAGAGTGGACATGTGTATATGTATAACTGATTCACTTTGCTGCCCAGAAGAAACTAACATAACATTTTAAATCAACTATACTCCAATATTTTTTAAAGGTGGTTTTCTATGGAAGAATCCCAACTGCTCCGTGTAGACACACCCCTCTTCCAGGACTTAGAGCTTAATTCTTCTTCGAGTATGGACTGTTCTTAATGACTTGTTTCAAATGAATAGGTTAAAGAAAGAGGAATATTATAACTCTAAAGTGGAGAAAACTGGAAAATATAATCTTAACCAAGTGATCAAAATCAACATCCGCAGTGACAGGATGTTGATATCACATATCCCCCATATAATTATGTAATGAATTGAGCACTTTACCTCCATGCTCTTCCTCCCTGAAAAACATAAACTCAGTCTAATCATGAATAAACATCAAACACAATTGAGGGCCATTCTATAAAACACCTGATCCATACTCTTCAAAAGTGTCATGTTGTAAAAAATTAGACAGAGAAACTGTCCAGACCCAAGAAGACAAAGGAGGCATGATGAATAAATGCCATGTGGTGTTCTGAGCTGGATCCTAGAACAGGAAAGGACATTTGTAGAAAAACTGTTGAAACCTGAGAAAAGTGTGTTTAGTTAATAGTATAGTTAAGTGGAAGTTGCTCAGTCAGGTCCGACTCTTTGCAGCCCCATGGACTGTAGCCCGCCAGGCTCCTCTGTCTGTGGGGTTTCCCAGGCAAGAATATTGGAGTGCCATTATTCCTGGAGTAGGAATATTGCCATTTCCTACTCCAGGGGATCATCCCGACCCAGGGACTGAACCTGGTTGCAGGCAGATTCTTTACCGTCAGAGCCACCAGAGAAGCCCAACCAATGCTCATTTCTTAGTTTTGACAAATGCACTGATGGTAACATGAGGGGTGCTGGGCAAAGGGTCTACGGGGACTCTGTGCTATCCTGGAGACTTTTGTGTAAATCTAAATTTATTCCAAAATAAAAGAAAAATAAAAGATCATGTCCACTGAGATGATGTACATGACAGGGTTTTGTAGATACACAGGATTATAAAACTGTAAAATATTATTATCAGAATAACTACACTTAAAGCTTAACAAGTCACAAGGGCCCTCTGTGAAGTTGTGGGCTGACAGTTAGTATCTGGTTTCCCTCCCCTTTTCCATCTTTAATCTGCCAAATTAATCAGTTTTGGGTTAAAGATGACAGTATCACCAAAGTGATGAGTATTTGGAGGAGGAATTAAATTACTACCCATGTACTGTATTTGTAGGCATCTCAGACTATAATTTGTGCATTAATAATCAAATAGTTGATAGAGCACATAAATATGTAAATTTCATTTATACAAACTTGGGTGAAATTGGGCAGTAAATTATAAATTCAAAATCTAAAAGATGCCTATAAAGATTAAGGTAATATTCCATTTTCTTCAGAATTGGCAGCACTAGCTAAAGGAAGATCAATATTAATTAAGAAACCTAGGGAGAAGGATAATAAATTACTGAAATTGGTTGGTTAACAGAACTCGTTATGTAATTCAGAAGTTAGAATTATAGAATTAGGGTTGAAAGGAATTTTAGAGATCTTCCACTCCAATCCTCTTATTTTAAGGTGGGAGTAAGAACTTTCAGTTTGGAGAGGTTGAAATTTTTTTTGCAAGATCATTTCACTGGTTAGCAAGGGCAAAATAGAACATGGGTTTTCTGCCTCAATCATATCTCTGTGAGTCAGGGATTCATTTTTGTGAGAGTCCATGAGCTTTAAGGTTCTCTGGAAGTTTGAAATTATCTGCAAAGGCTTACCTGTGTGCATATTTGAATTTTTCTGAAGAGGACTCATAGCTTTTGTCTGAATCTTCAAGGAGCCCTAACCTCTCAAAGAATGAGAACCTCTACTTTGGAATTCAAATAATTACTCATTGCAGCTGTTCTCAGGACATTGCTAGAATAACTTTGGTGCTTGCATCAGATTTTAAAGAGAAAAATGGTAGCTGGAACTAGTCGGTTCCCAGAAGTTACCACATTCTTTGAGAAAATCAGACTACATGCTTTTAGCTTGATAGCTGCAAACATTCTTTCCTTTGTAAACAAAGTAAGTTTCTGTCTACTAGGTAAAAGATAAAGTATTGAGTACTGACTATGTGCTGATCCCTAAATAATTTAACATCAACACCAATATCCCATTTTATGGAGGTTTTTTTGGCTGTGCTGAGTCTTCGCTGCAGCGCTCAGGCTTCTTCAGTCGTGGCGTCCAGGCTCAGTGGCCCAGGGGCAGGTGGGATCTTAATTCCAAAACCGGGAATTGAACCCACATCCTCTACACCGGAAAGTCGATTCTTTACTGCGGGACTGCCAGAGAGGTCCCCCAATATCCCATTTAGAAGTGAGGAAAGCAACGCACAAAGAAGTTTGGTAGCTTGCCTGAAAGTCACATAGCTAATAATCGGTAAAGCCAAAGCTGTAGCTTTTGAAGCCAATCCTAGGGCTGTACCACACTTTGCTTCTTTTCCCCTGATGTATTATTTATTTGTATGGTGCATTGGATAAGAAAATCCATCACTCACCTTCATAGAGGTTTTTAATTTGTAATAGTAGAGACAAAAAAAAACAAAATGTGGGACAAGGAAGTATGGGCTTGGTAGATAGGATTATGTAAGTGTGAGTCGTTCTGTTTCCACCTCCTTCTATTTCACCTTGGACAAGCAACTTGATCTTGGTTCTCCCAACTTTTTATAAAATGGGGCTAACCACAATATTTATCACATAGGGCTGTTCTGATGATGAAATGAAATAATGCATGTAAAGTGTCTAACATGCTAAATTGTCTATTTTCTATAAATGCTAGGAATGATTAGTCTAACTGAATATGCTAAATTCACATTTTCTTCATAATATGTTTTCTTCAAAAAATGTAAAAAAGGAGCAAAAAGGTTGGCATACATAATTAAACCTTAACATGCTTTAAATGAATTCACTAAGATTTCAATGTATACCGATATCAACTTCATAAATTTCTAAAATAGCCAGATAAAACAGTTATCACAGTTGTATACAACTCTGTGGTTATTCTGAAATCCACTGAAGAGTACACTTGAAATAGCTGATCTGCATGCTATGGGAATTTTTATTTCAATAAAGCTAATATATCAAAAACAAGTTCCTGTGGCTGGTACAAAACAAACAGAAAACTTCACTAAATCCAATCAAGCATTTAATGAAAGATGGACATTTTATTTTTAGAACCAAATGGCATCAACTGCTGGCTCCTCTCCCTGTTTCCCCTTTATATTCTTCTAGAAGTTGTAGAACTTGTCTTTGGTGTATTACTGGGTTTAATGGCACTCATCAAATGGCTTGGAATATAGTTGCAAACATGGCATATAATACATGATTCTTCTTGTTTTTTAGTCACTAAGCTGTGTCTGACTCTTTTGCTACCCTGTGGACTGTAGTCCTCCAAACTCCTCTGTCCGAGAGCTTTTCCAGGCAAGACTATTGGAGTGGGTTGCTATTTCCTTTTCCAGGAGATCTTCCTGACCCAGGGGTGGAACTCTAGTCTTCTGCATGGGCAGGCAGATTCTTCAGCACTAAGCCACCAGGGAAGTCCAATACATGATTAGGGAGTAATTTAAATGAAGGAAGTAACTGCTTCAGTATGTCCAAAGAAGTAGGGGGTATCAACATACGACATTTCTTTCATTTATTAAAAATTATTGATTGATTTATTTATTTGGTTGAATTGGGTCTTAGTTGCGGCATACAGGATCAAGTTCTTTGACCAGGGATTGAACCTGGGCCCCTACTTTGGGAGTGAGACGTCTTAGCCACTGGACCACAGGGGAAGTCCCAACACGTTCCATTTAGATAAACGCTTTGCGTAGCACATTTTTGTTATAAAAATGATGAGCTCTGATACTTCTGTTGCTATGCATTCATATTCTAACATGGTACCCAGTGAACTCATCTGTAAATTGCATGGCAATTCTGATTTATAAAGCACTATTCCTCAGGGCTTCCCTCCTCTCACTTTTCTTTTGCTTTCTGGTTACTACAGCACTTCCCAAAGGATCAAAGAAGCATTCACACAGCGTATCAATGCATGTCAGTGGTTTGCATTTGTAGATGTACAGAATAATGGCATCTTGTTAAAAAAAAAAAGGCGTGTCCTCAGGAAAGGTGTTGAAAAGATGTTGAGATCTACTATGTCAGTCTTTTTCCGAATCCAATTGTATTTTGAACAGACAAAAGGCCCTACAACTTTAGAGTCTTCATAGCAGTATTGAAGCTGGGTGATTCCAGTGTCAGAAATCAAAGACTAAAAAGGAGCCATTATGTGACCTAGACAAATTCTTTCTCATGAATTTCACCCTAATATGCTTCTTTGAGGTGAGATGATGAGCCCAGGTTGAAAGGCTGACTGCTGGAGGGGGATGGCTTTGGGCCTGGGATCTGCCATTTGATCAAATGCAAAATTTTTGATCTGGATTAGCTGTCAGAATCTCCTCATTTGTGAAGTATGAATAAAAAGTGCATACTTTTTATTACGCAGAGAGTGAAACTTCATAGTTTGGTATAAGACCAACCTCTGTTGTCCTGGATCTCCCCATGCTTTAGAAATTAATGGCACTAGTGGTTCAGATGGTAAAGAATCCACCTGTAATGTGGGAGACCCAGGTTCAAGATCCCTTGGAGAAAGCAATGGTTATCCACTCCAGTATCCTTGCCTGGAGAATCCCATGGAGAGAGGAGCCTGGTGAGCTATAGTCCATAGGGTCTCAAAGAGTCGGGCACGACTGAGTGACTAACACTTTCACTCTTATCCTGGGTCTCCCCATGCTTTACAAATTAATGGCTCTAGACAGCGTTACTGGGAAGACGATCAGTTATCCACTGTGTCTGATCAACAGTAGTAGCAGACAAGAACATCAAAAGGGTTTCATTGTGAAAACCCTATTATTGAACCATTGACTCTCACTGAAGTGGAGCTAAAGAAGACATTTGCAATTTGAAGTTTTTTGATGTCTCTTTTCTTTTAAAGCATTTATTAAGATCCTATTTGATCAGGGAAAAGTTCAAGGCACTGCTCATAGTTCTCTCTAGTCTCTGAGTGGACCTCTATAGACATAGAGCTCCATATAAAGCAAATCTTTAGAGTGATGCTTCAGTGCCTAGAGGAATCTGGCCCTCGACATGGACTTCTGTGGAGGGATGGGGGTGGGAACTGCCCTTCTAGGGGAAATTGCTGCCTCTTTTCCAATTAGTCAGAAGCTTGATGGAGGAAATAGGATTTCAGAAGTTGTTTGAATGATGGAAACAAGAGAACTGCCTAAATGGGGTCTGGAGAGCATGCTAAGTGTGAAGCCCAACTTGGGACAAGACCTGGGGGGCATTGGGCACTGTGATCCAATGTTTAGACACAATAAGAAACACAAAAAATGTACAAAGGGTTGTGAGAGTAATGTGTAAGTGAAGTAGTGTGCTGACTGTTCTTTGTCGTCCACAGGAGACTCTACCCTCCCAGTTCCTAAGTTACTCTATTGTTATTACACTCAAAGCTACAACCACAGTAGTTTTTAAGGGTGTTTAAGAATTAGTTTGCATACTGACATTCTCCAAGAGAAGGGGTGGGATTATTATTTTTTTCTTTCATTCAGTCATTCAGAAGTTCAGTGAAAGCTAATGGACATTTATTGCACAGAAGTTACTATGCTAGAGATACAAGAGCAAATGCAACACGATCTGGTCCCTTTAGCCCTGTAGGATGTGCTAATAATAAAGAAAGGCAGTGATGAGCTCCATCTGCTCAGAGATACCTACCAACTTCAGGAAAGAAAGCCGACCCAGAAAAGAGACTCCCTGAGAAGGTGCGAGATAGCATGTCCTTAAAGAACTTAAACCATAAAGAGATGAATCTAGAAGGGTTGAGAATTTTTTTTTTTTAAAGTAGGATTTGGCACATTCATACAAACACAGCTGCCAGAATGATACAGCAGTGTGAATCCAAAAACATTGTGTTTTATGGCCAGAAAGATGGAACTCTGGTGACATTTTGTATGTTTGGTGAAGCTGAGCTAAGCGGTGGAATACTGAACAAGGATGAAAAGCGTTGTCCTGGATGTTGCAGTTTTTGGTACCAGCAAGTTAGAGGGCGCATCGCTATGTCTCAGATATTGTGAAACTAATAGTTAATGGCTATCATTGTCTTATAGCATCTGAATCCAGCTTAAACGACAAGAGGCTTGCAGCTAAATGTGAAAGTGCATCACAACCATATGAGATGAAAACCAAAATTTCTGTGACTATTGATAGCCATAGATGACAGAGATGATGTTTATTACCACAGACAGTTAGATTTCTGTGTATATCAGAAAGAAAAAAAAATATAATGGAAACTTTTGAGAAGCTAATGTACTGACAGGAAATGCCTGAGTTAAAAACACATTGGTTAAGAAAAACCTTCATTTTTCACTCTCAAGATGAAACGTGGGCAACCTTAAGGGGCTTCCCAGGAGGCGCTAATGGTACAGAATCCCCCTGCCAAGGCAGGAGATGTAAGAGATGTGGGTTCAATCCCTCGGTTGAGAATATCCCTTGGAGGAGGGTATGGCAACCCACTCCAGTATCCTTGCCTGGAGAATCCCATGGACAGAGGAGCCTAGCGGGCTGCAGTCCATTGGGTGGCAAAGAGTCTCACATGACTGAAGTGACTCAGCAGCAGCAGCAGCCCCCTGAGGGCCAGATTTGTGAGTCCCCCCTCTCCATTTTTAATTTCCATTGTTGTGTCATGCTTAATTAGAGTCTACCCATATTTCTGGAGTTCGTTACTCTGGGAGCATTACTTATGGAAAATTTCCATAACCAGAAATCTCAATAGCTCTTAATTATTTTTTTACCTTTTTAAAATGTGGAAACTAGTTTAAAAAATATCTGCCATTGATAATTCAGGAAACTAAAGTGAAAGAAAATGCCTAGTTGGAAAAAAATTAATTAGCCTCAACTGGGTTTTACGATAATGCAAAACATTAACACTGGGTGTTCAGACATCAGGCAGCAGAAAAGAAGTTAGAACTTGTTATGATGGATTCTGGGCTTCCCTGGTGACTCAGATGGTAAAGAATCCACCTGCAATGCGGGAGACCTGGGTTTGATCCCTGGATAGGGAAGATCCCCTGGAGGAGGACATGGCAGCCCACTCCAGTATTCTAGCCTGGAGAATCCCCATGGATGGAGGAGCCTGAGGGGCTACAGTCCATGGAGGGGCAAAGAGTTGGAAGCACAGCACATACGCTGGATTCTATTACGATGTATCTGCAGAACTTCTGGGACCTCATAACATGGCTAACCCTGAGGTTAGGGACCGTGCTGCAGTCTTTCTAAGCCCCTTGATACTCCCTGGTTAAAGAGATGCTCAGCACTGTTGAGGGAGATATTTTTAGGGAACCACAAGAAGAGTGCATGATTCATAATTGGAGTGTACATTAATAATCGGAAGAGAGCCTTGAAGAGGGTCACGTGAGAGTAGACGCATGTCTTCATACTGTTCCACAGGCAAGACGCACTTGGGTTTGTGATGACTCACTGAGGTCAATAGCACAGCACTTGTGGAGATTCCTAGCTGTCTAAAATTCTTCTTCTTTTTTTTAAACAAGCCTGCTATTCTTCAAGTCCCAGGGATCTCTGACAAATTCTTCTGTTATACCATTTGATACCATTTGATAACATTCAAAAATGTTATCAATTGAGAACCTCTAATTTTAGCTAGATGTTGACCTGTGAGGTTTAAATAATCCATGCTAATGTGCAAGCAACTAATAGGCAATATCTGCTAATGGTTATTTGTACCTTAAAAGGTGCCTTTGTCAATCAGATCAAATCTCTGGCTGGTAGGATGTGTTTGACATTTTTTATTTTTCATTGTCAGGGAGGCTACAGTGCTTCCCATGCTCCTTGTTCTCTTAAGTTGTTATCTCTAAAGCCATTTATTTCCCCTTCTTATATAATTAATTAGGAAATAAAATTCTTACAGCAAACGTTTAGCAATAAGAATTGCATATATACTTTTGCCTCCCCCTTGTCAACGATATAATAATATAAATTTTTTTTTTTTGAAAAACAGAAAAATGTCCTTGTCATCTTTTAACCTGGAGTTTTAATTTTTTTTGGCCATATCTCGCAGGCAGGACGTGGAACTTCCTAACTGGGTACTGAACCCGCGCCCCTTGCAGTGGAAGTATGGAGTCTTAACTACTGGACTGCCAGGAAAGTCTAGTATTTCAGATTATGTGACTTTTCCTACCCTTTTGGTTCATAGCTACAGACACATTCTGATGTAGTTTCAGCCATAATACAATTTGAGTTACGCTTGAGAAGTCTATGAGGTCATGTGTGCAAAATGACAGTGTTAATAGACACAATACCTGGAGTGTATGGAATGACAGGCTCTACTAAACACTTTATTCCGCACTTTAAAATTTAGCCCCCACCGCGACACAGTGAAGCAGACAGAATCCTTGTCCTCATTTTCTGTTGAGGTGCGGTGAGGTTAAGCAACTTACTCAGGGTTACTCAACCCATAGGATGTGAAATCAGGCAGCTTGAGGTCAAATCCTCTTAAGGTCTGTTATTTTTATTAATAAGTCAGACCTGTTTTTCCACACCAGTGTAGACACTGCACGTCAGCACCGAGTATGCAAAGTTAGTAGATAAAAAAATGGATCTGCATCTTAATTTGCAGTTATTGCCAATAGCTAACTTTCCGACTTGTGTTTTTGGTGAATCCTGCTTTTTCACTTGTCTAAACTGTAGGTTTGCAAACATTTGAAGTCTCAATATGAGCTCAAGAAAGATGGGTGTGATCTTCTGACAAGTTACCATCAAGGTCAGGGCTTCCCAGGTGGCTTAGTGGTAAAGATTCCCAAATGCAGAAGACACTGGTTTGATCCCTGGGTGGGGAAGATCCCCTGAAGAAGTAAATGGCAACCCACTCCAGTATTCTTGCCTGGAGAATGCCACAGACAGAGGAGCCCAGTGGGCTACAGTCTATGAAGTCGCAAGAGAGTCACACAGGACTGAGCACCTGAACAACCGCCGCCTTCAGGGTCAGGACAGCAGGTGTGATATTATTTCCTCTTGGTGGTTTGAATCCACAGACAGAACTGAAAAGATTCGACCTGAGAGAATTCCAGTTGTCTGGTCTGACATGTTCACAGGGGTTTAAAGAGCTACACACTGAGCATGGAGAGAGACACAAAATATGCGGTTTAATTACAATTGCTGCAGTGAATTCTGAGTGGATATTGCGTCTCCCACATGCGCTGACCACAATTTTCAGCCTGGCATCGGCTGAAAGCTTGAGGAATGTATTTCCAGTAATTGCCAGGCCACTTCATTGTTCCTGTGTATACATAAACACCGGGCTGTGATCGGAGTGGTCATGCTTGAGCTGTTATCTGAAATTCTCTCTGGCTATAAGGACTGACTCATCTAGCTTCTCCTGACAGCAGTTTCCATTGACTGTATTAGCTTTCTCTCACTTCAGTCAGGCGCGCAGCTCCAGTTAGGAGAGGAGAACAAAAACTGTGCAAAGCAGTAGACGTGCTCCTCATCCCAGATCAGATTGCTCAGACATCCCCTTGTCACTGCCTTCAGGGTCCTTTTTCCTGCGAGTGGAAAGAGAAGGTAAACAACTCCCAGCGGCTGGAGGTCCGGTACGTCCCCGCGCTGCGCAGGTTGAATGGTGAGGTTGCAAATGAGTGATTCAGTGGGAAACAGTGTCTGCGGCAAAGCCCTCTCCAGAAAGCTGCCTCCCGTCCCCGTGCTTCGTCACTCTTCCCCAGCCTGGCCTTTCCACCTTTCACCCCTGCCCCGTCATTATCTGCAGATGTTATCTGCCCAGCATATGTTGTAACCTAGAAGATTCTGAGGCTTGTTCCCACCCTCCCACCAGCCCCTCTGCAACTCGGGCACACAGTTCTTCCAAAGGGAGTGCAGAGAACGGCAGACATAGATTGAAATGCAGAAGGCAGTGAAGGAAAACGTGGTCCTTTTGGGTCACTATGAGGTAGAGGCTGTCATCTATGGGACCGCCATGTGATGATAGCTGTTTCAGCACAGTTTAAAAAGTAAATATTTATCTTCTGGGTCTGAAGGAATTTGAATCTATGCAATGGATGGCAAGATAAATTTTTTCTACCTTGAGTTCAATAAAAGAGACATTTTTAATGAAAGTTGGGACCCGCAGAAGAGTCATTTTCCAACTCCTCAGTGTCTACCACAATCAAACCCTTGTTACAGCTAAAAGTTTTCTTAACCACCATTTTGGGGGAAGAATGTAATCTTGTAGCTGCTAAATTAAGTAACATTGTACTTCATCCTACTATATCAGGATACAGTAACTATAAACAGCTTTACTACCTGATAAGCATGTGTATTGGTATAAAGCAAGGACAGTAGCCGACAGCAAGCAAAAAGTAGTCATTTCCCCCCAAACAGAAAGGTGAAAGTTAAGGTGTATAATTTGTCCAAGTGAAACTAGGCACTGAAAAAGTAAAATCAAATTGGATGACTGTGAAAGACAAAAGAGGGGATCAATTTGCTATTTTGTGAAAAATATGGATGCATATTTGAGAAGAAAACACTTTAATTCAGTATTTAGTGAGATTAACTTATTTAGAAAATCCCATGGACGGAGGAGCCTGGTGGGCTGCAGTCCATGGGGTCGAGAAGAGTCGGACACGACTGAAGCGACTTAGCAGCAGCAGTATTTAGTAACTTAAAAACTGCTTAATTTTGCTTACTACTTTTATTTATTTCTCCATCTAATTAATTTTGATTGTTTTATAGTCTTCCTAAACACAGAGAAAAAATGTAAAGCATAAATATTATATATCAAGAGATTCTTTAAAAAAATCAATGTCTTTTGGTGCTGACTTAATCCTCTCTGATATTATTTCTATCTATAGAAGGAAAAGCATTTTTAAACTCTCAGGAAAGCAGATGACTCTACCATTACTTATCAGTGATGCTGGGTGTTGCAAACCACTCTTTACATCTCACTTTCTTTCCATTTTCCCAGCATCTTTTTCATGGGGCAGCTGGGACCGAGGCAGCTTCAGACCCCAGAAGCAACTCTCCAGAGTCACTGTAGAGACTGCAATTTGTTCAAAGAAAATCTAAATTAAATTAATCTGAAATATCATTTTAAAGTTTTCTATTTCTTCCAGGCAGCAGACAGAGTTTTGCTAAAGGCTCATCAAGTACAGAGAACTGTTAAATAATATTCCCTTTGATAAACCAAAATTGTCCTGAGAAATCTTTGGAAATATTTCTACCATATGGCTCCTAGATAAGATCACAAGTGTTAAGTAATGTGGTAACTTTTAGCAGGTTAACAATCACAGCTTAAATTTCATAAGATCTCTGGGTAACCTCTGTGACCCAGAATCAAAGTCTTTGGTATTTGCTTTCACATACTTCTAAACAATAAGCTCCATTAGCAATCTTCTCAGATATTCTCAAGTAGTTTCATATTTGCAAGCGATGATCAATTTTGTAAAAACATACATTAGCCATTAAATTGATATTTCCCTTTGGGAAGCATTTTCATAAACATTTACATTTTCTCAAATAAAAGACTTCAGGTCTTTTAATCCTAATATTGTAGAGAGCCATTTATTGTGAAGCAAGAAAAAAAAAAGAATGATAGGATTTGGGCCTAAATACATATAATTTATTGGGATTATTTTGCTTGGTGCAAATAGTGTTTTAAGTGATATTTTGCAAGTTTGTCCCTGTTTATTCTTTCTGAATCAAGTTTCTTCTTTATTTTCCCAGCTCTATCACTAACTAGTTATGTGATCCTAGGCATTTAGCTTAATCCTTTAGGACCTCAGTTCCCTCAACTGTAGGATGCTGTATGTAGGGATTGACTACTTGGTTGCTAAGATCTTTTCTGGTCTTGAAAACCTATGACACCGTGGTCCCTGTCTTGTAGCAGCTCATCTGTTCCTAGTCACGATCAAGAAACAGTTGAAAGGGAACAGTACAAGTGTCACCACCTATAGGTAGAAAATATATTGCAAAAAAGAAAGAAAATCCAGGTAAAGAACATCGAAAAAATAGGACTTCCTTTAAAGCTTTCCAAATTCCAAACTCCATCCGCAACCATATACCTGAATGCTTCTCTTTTCTTTTTCTTCTTCCACTATTACTGCAGGTTCTCATCTATGTTATAGCTACACAATTAGCTTTATTTTCCTTACGTGTCTTTTAAAAACTTGGCAGGTTGACTCAGATGTTGAGATTTTACAATATATGAAAAGTTTCATGACTTCAATATTCTTAAAGACTTTCTTGAGATACATGGCTCTGCTCTTCATGCTGATCCGAATGTCAGGTTAAATATTCATGAAAAAAAGATGCGTGCGAACCACCTGGAGGAAAGTTTGAGTCATTTTCTAATTGAAGATGTTGTGGCTCTATGGATGCAATTTTTAATGATAGCAAAACAAAACCATTCCAGCATTGTTAGCTTTCACATACTGTAGATAAATTGAAGTTCAGCTTCAGCTCTTCTCTCTGTACAGCTAGGAGGAAACCTTCCCTCAAAGAAAAATGAACAATTAAAAGAAGAAGAAGAAAAAGGAGAAGAAAAAAAAAACCTTGATAAATTAAGAAATCATCTAACAGTTAAACTGACACTCCATATGCAGAGGAAACAATTTCCATGCATGTTATAAAAAAATGTGTTAAATCAACTAACATTGATATAACTTCAAGCAATTAGGGGAACGCTAATAGTGATATGAGTCTTCAGCTGTAAATAATTATGCTGCCCCAAGGCTACGCTTTAATTCTTGGCTTGCTGTATCTATAAACAATAATCAAACTGCAAAGCAAGTTGTGTTGTTTTTGTTCACAGTTTGTGAAATGATTTTTATACCCTACAGTGACGCTGATGGCTATTTTGACCTTCAAGAACTCCGGCCTGTGAGGCTAAGAGCTAATGTGTACTTTCATCGATCTGAGTTGGAGACACACAGCGGGTTATACTGCCTGTTTTCCACGAGCACAAAAGCCGCTATCGTCAATCAGTGTGTGTTGTGAAAAGGGGGCTTGCCGCTGTGACTCAATAAATGGGGACATTAGGAGGAAATGTTATAATTGCTGCTACCCACATCTTGTTAATGAGTAATGTACAGTTAGACACCATGCAGTTGCAGCTAAACTGTTTATACAATTTATTCTTATGTTGCAACTAACATTTAACATAATGAAGTATCATAATTGCAACCATTAAAGTCAAGATTAAGATTTGTTTAATTAGAATTAAGAAAATGTAAAACAGAAAACTACTTTCAAACCCCGGATAGACAGGGTGGATTTGGTGGTAGGAAAGAGAGAAACGCGTGGGGTGCTAGGGCCAGACGTTGTATACATAAAATTGTGTGTTGGAGGTCTGTTCCTTGGATTTTTTTTTTCATGCTCTCGTCAAAAGTGTAGAGGAAAACAAAATATAAAAGGCATTAACTTGACCACGTATAAATCTAGACTGTTATTATTCAGATCGTTAGAGTTGTAGCTTTTAAATTTCAGAATTTACATTACCTCTGGGCTAAACAAATAATATCTTAAAACACACAACTCATATTACCATCAATGCAAGTTATCAAATGAATTAGGGAGGAAACAAGCTCCTGACTTTGTATAGGAAATGTCATAACTTTGTAAAGCCAAATGGACATTAAACCTCCACTTTAATTATCTACATGTCCAAACACAGGCCCTTATATAATATGATATTTTTACATAAGCGGAGGGACAAAACACGGTTAATGGAATGCTTTGAGGAAATATGGCTTGTCCAAATTCATTAAGTGAAGCCATTTCATTTAGGTCATGTCGTGTTTTCCTCCCCTTTTCTGTGTTGTTAAATGCTGAAAAGTTCCAAGGTGCTACCAGCAAATGGAACTGTTGGGGGTTTTTCTCTGAGAACTGCTTTTTCACCTTCTAGTGCTCTATTTCCGAGCAACTCAAAAATGCCAGTATTTTTCCCTAGGTCTACGCTCTGTCCTCAACTTTCTTTAGTTTGGGTGAGAATGTCTCCCTGTGTTTCTACTGAATCTGTCAATATTAGACTACACTGTACGCAGAGTTCAGAGGAGAGAGTGGTGGGTTTGGACAAAGGAGGTCTGAGTTCTTCAAATCCAATTCCCTCTACTTTTATGACTTAAGCTGATCATCTGAAATCTCTTGCCTTCATTTCTTCTTTAGACCGATGAGGTTATGTACATCTGTCCTACTCACCCCACAAAAGTTTAGGGGGACTCTAATGCCCAAATATAATTGAAATCACTGAAAATTTAATGTGCCAAAGAAAGGGAACTTGTGGTTCACTTCATTGAGATGGACTCATACTGATTTCATCGATTGCAGACTGTAGCTTGAAATGGGGATAAAAGACAGGGTAATATTTCATTACCCTCAAAAGAAACACTATTATTTTCTTCTTTTCTTATATCTTATACACACCTTATTGAGAAGGTTTGTGTCAAGTTAATATCAAGTCTTTGTTTATAAACTTTAAGTAAAATTTAAACAAGCACTGCTGATTACCTCAAACACAGAAATCATGGGTCCCTTCTTAGTTATTCCTCAACTGAGCTGTAAAACACTCTAAACATAAAAAGTAAATGATGATCTGATTTTTGTAGCAATATATAGTCCAAGATAATGATGTTTGAAAGCTCTATCTGATTGGCTTGCTGTTACAGTGTGGTATGCAATTGTTGATGTCAGATATCTTGGTTTACTATGGAATTTATTTTTATAGTCTGCTTCCTTCCTCTCCATTATAAATTTAAGATGACAGGCTGTTACTTCTTGTATATACTTAAGACTTTATATAAAATTTGAGTTTATCAACTTATAGAACCACTTAAGAACTTCAGCTTACGAATGCTATTAAATTCATATGTTTAATTATTCTACCACTACTTACCGAGTCCTAATATGCATCCTATTGCTAGATACTCAGTAAAAAGCATGCGTGAAGAGGAATAGGGTGATTTGAAGAGGAGGGAGTGATTAATGGCTTACACTTTGGACACAGTATATGGAGCTTCCTGTGAGACTTCCTAAAGAATTGGATCAATTGATGAAATTACCAATTACCATTGTCTGATAGATCTAGTTGTTAAGATCTAGCAACTTTTATGGAGAAGGCGATGGCACCCCACTCCAGTACCCTTGCCTGGAAAATCCCATGGATGGAGGAGCCTGGTAGGCTGCAGTCCATGGGGTCGCTAAGAGTTGGACATGACTGAGTGACTTCACTTTCACTCTTCACTTTCATGCATTGGAGAAGGAAATGGCAATCCACTCCAGTGTTCTTGCCTGGAGAATCCCAGGGACAGGGGAGCCTGGTGGGCTGCCGTCTGTGGGGTTGCACAGAGTCGGACACGACTAAAGCGACTTAGCAGCAGCAGCAGTAGCAGCAACTTTCATGAAGGTTTAAAAGTCACACTTTGTTGGACTTCCCTGGCAGTCCAGTGGTTGAGACTCTGCCTTCCAATGCAGGGAGCATGAGTTTGATCCCTGGTAGGGGAACTAAAGTCCCCTACCTTAGGAGGAGAATGGGACGACAGAGGATGAGATGGCTGAATGGCATCACTAACTTGATGGACGTGAGTCTGAGTGAACTCCGGGAGATGTCCATCACGGACAGGGGATTGCAAAGAGTTGGACACGACTGAGCGGCTGAACTGAACTGGACTGACCTTAGGCATGGGGTGCAGCCAAAAAGTAAAAAATAAAATAAAATGTGCATTTTGTGGAAAAATTGACAGTGTTCAAGATACTGATATTGTAACTAGTTAGCTCCTGGTGTTATATGAATAATTTAAAAATTGTGGACAATTATTTTTAACTTGGTAATAAATAAAAATTATGGCTGTTTGAGATAGGACATTATTATATATTCTAAACCTAATTCACATGTGCATTTGAGTGCAGGAACTTGCTTTAACTTAATTACTCTTGGTGTTTAAGGCTTCCTGCTCTTCTTCCCCTCCTCCCCTCCTTCCTTTCTTCTTTCCTTCCTCCTTCTCACTTGGATGCACCTGTGCGTATTGAGCACCTGCAATGTGACAAGCATGAATGAGTTTAAGTTTTATTTAATTTAATTACATATAATTTTAAATTTATTTATTTAATTTATTTTGGCTGATTTTAACTTAATTAAAAAATCCAAAGCAGTATACAGTATTTTCCACTAAACACAACTTCATTTTTTTTGTAAGACTATATTTCTCTTCAGTTGTTGAATTGTGAGAGATATCACTGTTGTGTTCTAGAGAACATTTTGGGCATATGTATTGTTGCTAGTATAACACAGAAATACATTATGGATCTATTCGGTGTAAATGGATTGACTTCTTCTGAAATATTTTTTAATTTACCAAAATAACACTGCAATGTATATATTTGACTATTTTATGAAGATTGCATGAATTACAGTGATAATGATATAAATTTTAACTTATAATCATATTAATGTACTTATTATTTTAATTACCTTTTAATAAGAGATATTATAGTTAAAAGTTGGGCTTCCCTTGTAGCTCAGTCGGTAAAGAATCTGCCTGCAATGCAGGAGACACAGGAGTCACAGGTTCAATCTCTGGGTTGTGAAGATCCGCTGGAGAAGGAAATGGCAACCCACTCCAGTATTCTTGCCTGGAAAATCCCATGGACACAGGAGCCTGGAAGGTTACAGTCTATGGGGTCGCAAGAGTTGGACACGACTGGGTGACTAAGCACAGGTAATTAAAAGTTAAGTATGGACACATTAAAAGATTCAAGACAAAGACATGCCATTGATACAGAATTGTGACTGAGCGACTTCACTTTTACTTCTCACTTTCATGCATTGGAGAAGGAAATGGCAACTCACTCCAGTGTTCTTGCCTGGAGAATCCCAGGGACGGGGAGCCTGGTGGGTTGCCGTCTATGGGGTCGCACAGAGTCGGACACGACTGAAGCGACTTAGCAGCAGCAGCAGCACAAGAGAACTGGAACAGTAAATGAAAGAAGAGAACAGAAGGAGGTATCAAAGATTTCATTAAGAATGGCAAATGCAATTACAGCAGAGTGCATCAGAGAAGATGGTTTGTTTACTGTGTACACAAAGTTTTAAGATGATCAAGTTGACAATGTAAGGAGATATTTTCTGGAATTCATAGTGAATTTGATAAGAAGTTTCCTCTCAACAGTCAAAAGGAATCAATGAAATGAGATGCCTGAAAGCAAAACTGAATGTACAAAAAAACTGTTTTTAAGCGATTTCTAATAGAATCTGAGCTTGTAAAACTGACTAGTTTCGAGAGAGTGTGAATTCTTACACACACACAGAAAACCTCCATTTTTTAGCTGGAGAGATGATAAAAGAAATTATTTCAGTTCTGGCAATTTGGTGAGAAAATTATGAGGGTTAGACTAAATAATATTTCATACAAAGTAAAAAATCTTTGGTTAAGCTACCATATATTTACCTGTAGAATAAAAGACCTTACTAACAATCTCAGAGAGCAATGTACTCAAAATTTTATAAGTTTCAAATACTATTTTTAAGCTTTAGATGAATTGCAAAATATAAGACACTGTCCTCTCAATGCCTAGGATACATGTTTTTCTCTCAAAGGACTTTGAAATTTATGAAGAAATGTTGTCAATTCATGGCTTAAAAAATTGAACCAACGGTGCAAATATCTTTGCATCCTGCATCTACCAAAGAATTTCATCTAGATATATAAATTGTAGTTTTTAAAATAATGGACACGGTTCCAGTTGTGTTAGATAGCAAATCAAGTTTTGCTGAAATTTTGCAACAAAAGACTGATGCTTCTCTTCTTTGTTCCATTGTATAATACAGATTGGAAATATTTGTGCAGGGTTTTCTGAAGCAGATTCTATGAAAAATACTGTGGATATGGTTATTAAAATCATTCCACAGAGATGTGCAAATGACATTAATTATCACCAGCTTATAGAAATGTTGAAATAAATAGAAGAAAAGAATTTGATGATCTATGTTCTTGTCATTACTCACTGGTGGGATCATAGAAGAATTTTACAAAGGTTTACTGTGCTGTTAACTCCAACATAAAGAACGCTCAATATATTCAATGTTCAATAATCAAAGGCAAAAATAACAGTGTGATTTATAATTTCTCTCCAAAAACACACAGCATATAAATGAGCCAAATTTGAAGCTCCAAAGAAAGGAAATCTTATTTGTAACTTTGGTAGGTGGGTGTAAGAATTTATGTTGAAATCAATAATAATGACTTTATGATCAATAATAATGATCATACAAGAATCAACATGCAGAATATTTTAACTGTAATCAACAGCATTACGTACATTGGCTCTTGAAATTGCAAAAAATTTGAAGGAAGCTTTGTTAATATTGACAGTTTCTTTTCAGTTTCTATACTATCCTTTTGAATTCAATGTTAGTAATACTGAGTTGGCACAAGCATTAGTGGGTTTACTTAACTTGTACAGACATAATTTTGAGATTAATGTGCTTTTGGATAAAGTCAAATAAGTCTTTTAAATGAGATGAACCAGCCAGTTTTGTTAATGTGGATACAAACATTATTTTAAAAACAACCTATTTTTGGCTGGAGGTGGGATGGTTGATTCAGTTATTGGAAAACTATTAAGAATGTTTGGAACAATGTGACTTTTCAACTATAAATGTGATGAAATCTAAATATTGTTCAAGAATTTTCTATGAAAATTAAAATGTGATTTTGAAGACTTTTGTACAAAATAAGAAATTAAATAGTTTGCTATTTTTTAAAAATATTTGTTACATTCTAAAATAATAATGCTTTGGAAATATTTGGTAAACTAAATACATTATTAAAATAATTCTGACCTATGACCTATTTCTTTTTACTTTTAAAAGAAGTGACTATTAGAAAATTTAAAGTTACATTTTTGTTTCCATTGAACAATGCTGATCTAAGTAAATCTTGCCTTTCTTTGTTTGTCTTCACTTATATTCATATCTAGATTGGTTTAATGAAAAATTATTCTTCATTTTTCAATGAAGAAGACTTTCCAAGAGTTTTTCATGAGTTATTTGGTCTGTAAAAATTACCTAGTCCACTCTTAATCAGCTTAGTCCATATATTGCAACTGCCAACTAAATTCCTTTTCTTCTATTACATCTATGCTTTTAAAATAAATGAAAGTTGCTCAGTTGTGTCCGACTCTTTGCACCCCATGGACTATACAGTCCATGGAAATCTCCAGGCCAGAATACTGGAGTGGGTAGCCTTTCCCTTCTCCAGGGGATCTTCCCAACCCAGGGATTGAAACTAGGTCTCCCACGTTGCAGGAGGATTCTTTACCAGCTGAACCACCAGGGAAGCCCTCAATGCTTTTAGGTAAAGATTGAATCTGTAAATGGTTTTTCAATATTATTGTTATATTTGAACACCAAAATGAAACAGATGGTCTTTAGTGTGTATATCTAGATTTGGTTTAATATTTGATTATATTATTTAAACTCTATTTCCCTCTACTTGGGTGTATGAGTCACAGCATAAAATCATATTTTCTTCTCTATTATAGTAAATAGAAAGGTTGTGATTTGAATTAGATACATCTCTACTATGTACCATTTCTAGATTTACCATATAATTATCAACTGTTTTACTTTCTGCGTGTCCTCTGCATAGTGTTAGCTGAGAATAGATGGCAGGCTGCTTCTAGGTCTACGGTCAGTAACCCACAGGTGATTATCTCACTGGGGTTTGAGAAAGTCTTGGAGACAGTAGATCTGTGATTGTTTTTCTCTTTGAGTTCAGCCTCTGACTTTGTCATCATTGGAATTACAGAGCTGATTCTGAGTAGACAGATCTGTTGTCCTTGCTTGGGTCCAGATGAACCACAGTGAACATCTAGATGGCATTTCATGAATATGTTTTCTTTCTTAATGTTTTATATTCTCTGCCTACTCCCTGTAAAAGGAAAACTAGGAGCTTCTGATAGTCACATTTTTTTTTTAATGGAAGGAATGAACCAATCGGTGATACATCTTGATAAAAGGAAAGTATTTGGAATAATAGTGAGTTCAGAGTACCAGATGGGCACAGAAAATCTGCCAATTATAAAGGGGTCCGGATCAGCAAAGGGAAGGAATGAAACTGAGCACGAAGCAATGGGAGCACCTACTATATGCTGAAGGATATGCATTATTTTAGACATCAAACTGTGGTCGGCTGGGATTGAGGGACGCAACTGCTACAAGAGAAGAAGACAACAATGGTCATAGACCACCTGGGGTTATTGATCATTTGTCCATTGATTTTAGGTCATCAATAAGCAAGTATGAGATACACAAAAACCTACAAATACAGTAATATCGTGAGTGCTGTGATTACTGTGTTCACACAATGATGGCAGAAGGCATGTAGGAAGAAACCTTTATCCACCTGGAGAATGACAGCAACAAGGACTAGGAGTTTGCCAAGTATACAAGTGGAGTAAATGCAGTCTAGAGAGAAGGAACTCTAGAAAAGGGAAAAGGTTTAAAAAATTACAATGATAAAAGGTACAGAATAGCCAGAGCCTTGATGTGGGAGAGGGTTTCTGTTTAGGCTCTTGGACACACAGGTGCAGGCAGTGGAATTAATCATGGCTGAATTAAGTCTTTAAAACTACCAGGGGTTTGGGTCTCTCTGAATTTTCTATCCCCATGTATGCTGTCCGTAGCTAAGAAAGGTGACAATAAACAGTTAAAGTGAAAAAGAAAACAAAATTATCTGAAATATTGAACCAAGGGTATAGGAACAACGTCTGTAGGAGAGCAATTTTTAAATTCCAGAGGGCAGATGACAACTGACTCATGCAATTGCAGATCACTAATTAAGCATTTTCTTTTTTAATAGCCTCCTTCAGAGGCAAAACTCTATGGCTGCTGGATCTGAAGCCAGTCCACACCAATCAATATCAATCTGCTGCCAAATGTTATTAAATATCTCTTTGATACCTATTTACAACTCAGAAAATAATTTCGCTGCCAAGGGATTGTAAATGTGTGAAAAGAACCTCTGACAGCTTGCCTCACTCACTGTCTACAGCTCCGCGTCTGGGTGCTCAAACCAGGAGACTAAGATGAAGGACATAATTAAGGAAACATATGAAGGCTAGCACTGGGCTGGAGATTAATTAGCTCTGCGTCAATAATCTCATCAATATCCGATTAACAAATGACACATTGCCCAATGAAACGTATTGATTCATGCACACTCCTCACTGTTAATAAATTGAAGCTGCTTTGCTAAATGAGAAAGCTGACAAAATAATAGGCTGCTAATACTGCACCGCTATTGTGATAAAAAACATAAAATTAGCCTGAAGTATACAGTACTTAATTTAGGAGGACTGTCACTCCACTTATGAAGCTTGTTAATGAATGACAAGAAAAGCAAAAGGAATTTTATGGGTAAGTTACTCCAGAGGGCTAGGAGAATTTCCTGAGGGCAGACATTTGAAAAGTAGAGTATGCATATACATGGCCCTAAGCCTGAATGTGTTTCTTAGTTGGTGTGTATGAAAAAAGTTTTGTTTACTTGTAAGGACACATACCCAATAATACGAGAAATGTCTCAAATTTTGGAAGTAATCCTTTAATATTTATCCATATGAGATAATGATCGTATCAAGGCGTATTGTTGTTAATCTCTGTCTTAAGGGATGAAGAGCAAATGATTTTTTTTTAATTTATTTTTATACTATTTTACAGGTTATACTTCATTTAGAGTTGTTACAAAAATGTTGGCTGTATTCCTCCTGTTGTATAATACGTCCTTGAGCCTGTCTTACACCCAACAGTTTGTACCTCCCCCTCCCTCACCACGTTACCCCTCCCGCCAAGGGTAACAGTTTGTTCTCTATATCCGTAAGTCTGTTTCCTTTTGGTTTTATTTATTCATTTGTTGCATTTTTTAGATTCTACATGTAAGTGATATCATACGATCTTAATCTTTCTCTGTCTGACTTTTTTTCACTCAGCATCACGCCCTCCAAGTCTGTCCACGGAGAGCAACTGGTGTTAAACAAACCTGGTCCCGGTGAGCCTATGTGAAGTAGAGAGTGTGTGTACTTCTCACGGAAACCATTATCCGGTAACTGCTTTGCACACCACGTGACGGCGTCGCGGGGGTCCCCATCTGTAACACACGCCAACGTCTGCACACTTACCTCTGCACACTTACCTCTGCACACTTGCTCCTCACTGAGCCCATTTTCTGAGTTAGGCAGTTTCCAAACCAGGCCAGCCTATCATTGCTGTTGGGAAGGCGAGAGCAATTATAATTTATTTTTCTCTTTAGCTCATGACAGAAAGGTGGTAATAGGCTTGGGCAGGAGGGGAGCGAAGTGACGATTGCGACGGTGAGAGCTCGATATCTGTGGGCGACCTACTGAGACTGTGGTCAGGAAAAATGAAGGGACCGCGTGTGGCTGAGCAGAGAAGGCTCTGCTAATGAGAGGCTGCTCCTATGTCCCCACGGCTACAGAGACCACAGCTTCTGCCCCTAAGACATCCCCTGGAGCCCTGTTGTACGAGGACCCCTCTGAGGACAAAGCAGTTAAGATACAGAAACATCTGCTGGCAGAAAAATTTTTCTCCAAACACATGGTCCCAGGAAAATGAGGCTTCCCCTGTGGCTCAGTGGTAAATAATGCAGGAGATGCAGGTTCGATCCCTGGGTCAGGAAGATCCCCTGGAGGGGAGGATGGCAACCCACTCAAGTATTCTTTCCAGAAAAATCTCATGGACGCAGGAGACTGGCAGGCTGCAGTCCTTGGGCTTGCAAAGAGTTGGACACGACTGAAACAACTGAGCACAAAGAAAATGCAACAAGAGAAGGAATTAGGAGTGCATTAACTCCTATGGGTCATTAGCATGTTACCACTGGGGACCACCTGACGTAGTGAGAAACTTACTACCCCAATTCTTCACGTCACCAGATCCCCCTTCCTCTTCTCTAATGTGCACTTTGATGAGGCAGAGACCAAGACAGAAGTGGCTCTCAGAGACCTATTAGGGCGTTAGTGTTAGGATGTAACCCGGGCATTTCAGACTGTTCAATCTCCTGCCAAGTCTGCCCTGCATTCCTAGATGCTCATAATTCAAATCCCTGATTGAGGACCAGAGACTTTTCAACATCAGGAATCTTTAAAGAAAAATCAAGGGACATCCCTGGTAGTCTGGTGTTAAGACTACACTTTCAGTGCAGGGGGCATGGGTTCTATCCGTGGTTGGGGAACTTAAATCCCACATGCCATATGATATGGTCAATCTGCCCCGACTCCCCGCCCCAAATAAACAAACAATAGCCAACCACCTCCCCCCAAAAAAACAATAAAACCTCATGTCATTTTAAGCAGTAGTCTGGAAAAAGGTCTGAAAAAAAAATCAAAGCAAAAACATAATGTAAGGAGCCTCAGGAAACTTGAGTTAAAACTCTACCTTGCTATGAAGTGGCCGTGGGAGCTTGAAAACTTACTTAACCATCCTGAATCTCAGATTCTTTATCTACAAATGAGAGATTAGACTAGATGTTCTCTGATCTTCCTAAGGGCAGTAAGATTTATGGAGCACCATCAAGATATATGTCCATATCTGTATGTTAAGCAGGTTGGAATGATTTTCAGTACAACAATTACTGAAAAAATAGGCTTTCCTGTATCCAAGAATACTCACCAGAATTCTCTATTCCTAGTAATTGTGGTCTTCAGGGCATGAATATTCAGTATCTTACTGGGGTGTATGGATAAGCACCCACAACTTCTTCACTTCAGTTCAGTTCAGTCACTCAGTCGTGTCTGACTCTTTGTGACTCCATGGACAGCAGCATGCCAGGCTTCCCTGTCCATCACCAACTCTCATTGAATCAGTGATGCTACCCAACCATCTCATCTTCTGTCGTCCCCTTCTCCTCCTGCCTTCAATCTTTTCCAGCATCAGGGTCTTTCCCAGTGAGTCAGTTCTTCAAGTCAGGTGGCCAAAGTATTGGAGTTTCAGCTTCAGCATCAGTCCTTCCAGTGAACACCCAGGACTGATCTCCTTTAGGATGGACTTATTGGATCTCTGTGCAGTCCAGGGGACTCTCAAGAGTCTTCTCCAACACCACAGTTCGAAAGCATCAATTCTTCAGCACTCACTTTCTTTATAGTTCAACTCTCACATCCATACATGACTACTGGAAAAGCCATAGCTTTGACTAGATGGACCTTTGTTGGCAAAGTAATGTCTCTGATTTTTAATATGCTGTCCAGGTTGGTCATAACTTTTCTTCCAAGGGGTAAGGGTCTTTTAATTTCATGGCTGCAGTCACCATCCGCAACTTCTTAGGGCGTCCCTATCTCAATAAGTAGTTTGGAGAGGAGCTGGGTCATTAAGTTGCATTAACTCTAATTAGTGATCAGAATGGAATATAAATCAATAAATTTCATTAGACATCCTAAGAAATGCAGAAGCCCATTTCCTCCAAGTCTAAGCTTTTCCTCTTGAACAAGGTAGCATGTGTGGGAATGAATTTTTTTTTTTTTTTTACAGTCTCGAATAAAAATGAACTCATTTCTTTTATCTGGGGTTTTCAGAAGAGAGATTTATATTGTGTGAATAAGTTCTTAATAATAAAATGTTTTCAAAACATAAAATATAGGAACTGCTAATTTTGCAAATTTATGTCAGCAGGGGAGAAAGTTTTGCATGAGACCACTCGCCTTTTGTCCCTCTGAATTCATAAACCAATCTTGACTTTGTGACAATTTTGATGAAAAAAAAAAACACGCCATCTAGTATTAACATCTTACATTGGTGAGCTCTTTCTATACAGTAGGCACTTTGTATCCACTATAGTAACGAACTCGCAACAAGCCCATGTGTTAAAAATAATATGCAACCTCTGGTGAGAAAGCTGAAGCTTAGAGAGGTTAAGGAACTTGCTCAGCATCACCCAGAAATAATTGTGAGACTTGAGTCTAGACTGTCTGATTCCAAAGCCTGCAATTTTAAGCACTATAGGATTCTGCCTTCAGTATAGAATGTTTACCTAGAGCCTGGCAGGGGCCTGCCAGCAATAAACACCAACCACAGGTGGTTTAGTGAGATGCCAATCTTTACACTTTCAGCGGATCACACTCTCTCCGGACTAATCTCTTCACAAGTAGCGTGCTCTCTCGTCGCTAACGGGATGAGTCAGTCTGTAAAAAAGGATAACTCACCCTGCCAATACGATGTCACTAGAGCTACCGTCCCGATAAAAATATCTGGTCTCTTGTTCTACTTCTGGCCTCTGAGAAACTGGGAAGACAAACAAACTGGGGCAATTCGGCACAGTGCGTGGTGAGCATCAGGGTGACTCGGGTCCTCGTGGCATCTGCCAGGTTAACAGGGGCCCCCTGTTTCACCCCATGTCAATTTCAGTCACTGGATGAGGGTTATTCAAGGGGTTTCACAGGCAGCTGCTCTGCTGGCCAGCTCCAATAGGACTTGGGCTGGTGAGTTAGATTTCATGCCCAATTAGGATACAAGGGGAGAACTTCCCTTGTGTAAAGGACACAGCTGCTCTAGAGGAGCAGCTTCAAGATGCTCAGGACAGCCTCCTGAGTCTGGCTTCCTCCTCCTTTTCTGCAGTCACAGAGGGACAGAAGTAAGGAAGTCTTTACCCCTGGCCTCGAGCTGATGCAGTTTTTAATATATATGGTTTATGTATTTACGTAACCTGATGTGGGTTTATGCATTTGTATAATTTAATGTATATAGTTTATATATACACACATGTACACATATATTGTTATTCAGCCACTAAGTTGTGTCCGACTTAGTATGTATATGTATGTATGGATCCATCTATCTATTCATAGTTGTTTTTTTGCCATGCTCATGAAATTCATACATAGGTTATATATACACATATCACAAATATATAAAGTCTGTATATATAGTCGATATATAGGTGTATGTGTCTGTGTATATTTATGTGTTTTCATGTATATATGTATGTGTGTATTCTTGCCACACTCATGGTGGTGGTGGTTTAGCCCCTAAGTGGTATCTGACTCTTGAAACCTCATGGACTGTAGCCCGCCAGGCTTCTCTGTCCATGGGATTCTCTAGGCAAGAATACTGGAGTGGGTTGCAATTTGCTTCTTCATAGGATTTTCCTGACCCAGGGATGGAACCTGAGTCTCCTGCATTGCAGGCAGATGCTTTGCCGCTGAGACACCACCATACTCATGCAACTACATTAAACACCTTCCCCAAGGGGTATGGAGAAGGCAATGGCACCCCACTCCAGCACTCTCACCTGGAAAATCCCATGGACAGAGGAGCCTGGTAGGCTACAGTCCATGGGGTTGCTAAGAGTCGGACATGACTGAGCGACTTCACTTTCACTTTTCACTTTCATGCATTGGAAAACGAAATGGCAACCCACTCCAGTGTTCTTGCCTGGAGAATCCCAGGGACGGGGGAGCCTGGAGGGCTAAGGTCTATGGGGTCGCACAGAGTCAGACACGACTGAAGCGACTTAGCAGCAGGGGCCAAGGAGTATGTGAATGAAGATTAAATTGAGGAGCATTGATCTTGCAAGCCATTCTTGAGATGTTTGACTTTCATTTTTACTTTACCTCGAATCCAAAAGCCAAAATTATGAAAAATTTCAGATAAGTTACTGCCCTTGCTCATTCTTTCATCCTGAAACTGTGGATAGAAAAGTGTATTAGTGCCTCAATTTTCTGTGTTACTAATATTGATCAAATTTACCTAATTGCAACTTTACTTTCCATCTAATACAGCCTATGGAGACATGGTCGTAATTTTGTTCAAGGTTTCAAGACACTTTTCCTTCTGTTTCTATTCTTGCTTTTTTCCTATTCTCATTCACTAGTCATTTGAGTGACATTCTATGATTTCATTTCCATCTTTCCATTGTTCCCACTATTCACATCCAGCTGGTTATCAGGGCCTGTCTTTTAGTCCTGACATAGTTTGAACCCTTTGGTTACATGTTTTCCTATCACCATTTCCCTAGTTTCATCACTCACCATCTCCTGCCTGGAGTATTACTATCTATTTCTAGAACACAGTTTTTATCTTCTTCCTCCATTAAAACAGTCTCTGCACTTGTAGCCAATTCACATATAAGTATCATTTGCTGAGAACCTACTAATCCAGATTACTTAATCCTCAAAGTTACTTCTTGAAATTTAATTTCACATATGGGGACTGGCCTCAGGAGAAATGGGTCTCTCGATGCTACAAGCAGTGTTTTTTCCGCTGTGCAATGTGTTTCTAAAACGTGGATCTAGTCCACTTGCCCACGGGATGGCCTCTAGGCTCCCTAGGATGGTTTGCGGGCCTCTTTACCATCTGCCCTCGTGGTTCCTTCGGGCCTCATCCTCACCACCACTCACTCCGCGGTCTGAGTGTACTTGTTCCTTGACGTCACTTGACGTTACTAAAATGTCATGTGCTTTTAAGCCCTGATACTTTTGTTCAAGCTATTTCCTTTGCATGCACTGCCCTTGCCTCTCTAGTCTACACATGAAGTCCTTGCCATCTTTCAGAACCAGCTAATAGGACACCACCTCTTTAAAGCTGTCTTTTGTTCTCCCAGATAGAACTATGTGCTTCTTCATCTATGTTCATCTAATTCTTTGGTTATGTCACAATAATGATCCCATCACATTATTTTTCCATTGAATAATAGGAGAACAGCTAAGTAAACAATTGTACATTCATTAAATTGTAGGGTGTGTGTACATGATCAATCATCCTTGTCTACACGGTCCCTTTACCCTATTAACTAATTCAACTTCATCTTCGAAGCTTTGCAACCAGACCCAGTGATCAACACTCCACCCCTGAGAGATATTAGCAGGAATTTCAGGGTCACGGATACACAACGTGAGGGCCAAGTATGACCCAGGAGTCATAAATTAAGCTTTCTCCAGGGCTGACGATGGCTCCTTTATGTTGTGGAATAACAGTGGGCATGTTGGTTATTTTTCCCTAGAGCTCTACAAGGGAAGAGGAAAAGCACCCTTCTGTCTTTCTCTTCTCTCTCATCCTGTATAAAATGCTTCTCCCTGCTGAGGCTTAGGACCTGTGACGGTGCAGGATTTCCCTACTTCTTTGGCCTCTTTCTTCGAGAAAGGGAGAGCTTTTTCAATACTGTCACCCAGGTGGACCAGTTTCCTAGGTCGCAGTTTCCTTACACCCCTCCCCTCATTTTTTCTGGCGGCTACCGTTTATTTAAAAATGTTGAATGGCCGGCCAGTTACTCTGTTGTGTGTCTGTATGTGCACACATGTGCTCAGCCATGTCCGACTCTTTGTGATCCCGTGGACTGTAGCCCGCCAGGCTCCTCTGTCCATGTGATTCTCCAGGCAAGAATACCAGAGTGGGTTGCCATTTCCTTCTGCAGGGGATCTTCCCAACCCAGGGATCGAAGGCAGGTCTCCTGCATTGCAGGCAGTTTCTTTACTGTCTGAGCCATATTACATTCCCAGTTACTCTGCTAAGCACTTATAAATATTAGTTCGTTTAGCTGAGTTTGCACAATCCTTCCAACTTCCCTATGGGAGAAATAGTATTACTCTTTGTCTACAGAAAAGGACACCAGCACAGAAAGTCAAGTGATGTTCCCCAAGCCACACACTGGCCCCGTGACAGAGCCGGGACTCAATCCTCCACGGGCCTGGGGTCCAGGTTTCTTATCAGCCCACTACACTGACCCTCATACAAAATAATGGCAGATGTGACCGGGCACAGAGGACCTGGATTACTGATAAGGAAACAGCAACTTGGAATGACGTCAAAAATATCATATCCATGACATGTTCGTAAGTTTGAATTAGGCTCACTTAGAAAAATAGGTCTGAAAGGAAAAGAAATTACTCAAAGAACTCTTGAGTTAAATAAATATTTTGACTGCCAACAGTCTTTCTAGACTTCAGTTGAAAGAGAAGTGATCTCTACACGTTTATGCTTGAATTACATTACTGTAATGTGCAGGCTTGCTAGTAGCTATAGTGAAATAATTTTGTTTTTGTATTTTTTTTTTTTTGGTGGGGATGTTGGGTAGAGAGTTTGGCTATATATATATCTTTTATTTTTTTTGATTAGGGTATATAAGATATATTTGTGTGTAGCATTTATCCAATCCATTCTTCCTCAGAAAGACTTGAGCATAAAGACAAACTTCTTTTTTTTAAATTTACAATGTTGTGTTAGTTTTTGCTGTACAGCAAAGTGAGTCAGTTATACATACACATGTGTCTATTCTTAGTTGGCATATACACATTACTATATATAGCATAGATAACTAAGAACGATCTGCTGAATAGCACAGGGAACTCAATTCAATCCTCTGTAATGACCTATATGAGTGTATGGGCAGTCGCTCAGCCATGTCCGACTCTTTGTAACCCCATGGACTGTGACCCTCCAGGCTCCTCTGTCCATGGGACTTCCCAGGCAAGAATACTGGAGCAGATTTCCATTTTCTTCTCCAGGTATCTTCCCGACTCAGGGATTGAACCCGTATCTCTTAGGCCTCTTGCACTGGCAGGTAGATTCTTTACTGTCAGTACCACCAGGGAAGCCCCTTCTTAAATTATCTGGGATTAAATATAGTGTTTCAGCAAAACCATGTTGACAGTTGATTCTCTTTATACAGTTTGCTTACAAGTTACTTTTCACTATTGATGGCTCACTGTCAGAGTATTTTAGATTTTCAGATATTGTAAGTATATCAAACACGGGTTTATTTCAGTTGTGAAGCTGTGCCTTTGATCTCCCAGAGTTTACATATCTAGTAAAATTTTAATTAAAAACTAGGTCATCAGGATGGTTTCACATATATTTAGAGAGGAATTTCTTTTACACTTTATTCAGATCTGCTAATGGGACTCCAATCACTCCTGAGTACTCAACAGTAGATAATGCAATGCTGTTATAGTTCCTTTGACCTGAGGCATTACTCAAATCTTCATTTTCAGGGCAAACAAGAAGGTGCTCTCATTTAAAAAATGTGTACTCATTATTAATATTGTAAAAGTTTAAAAATCTACATGTATTCATAATTAAAACATTGCTACCTTACTAGTAATTTTATTGCATCACTAAGAGAAAAATCTGTCTAAATTTGGTTTCTGAATGTTCTGTAATTAGTACACAGGAAACTAACCAGCGATTTTCCAGGTGACAACAGAGTGTAATCGTTGCTGAAGGTTTACACCAGGCACTATCATAAGCCCATTGCTGTGTCTGACTCTTTGTGACCCCATGGACTGCAGCACACCAGGCTTCTCTGTCTTTCAGTATCTCCCAGAGTCCATTATATACATTAAATTAATGCATTTAATTTTCCCTACAATGCCATGAAGTAAGTACTCACTATTCCCATTTTACTCCTTTTCTTAAAATCTTTTTTTTTTTTTTTTTCACTTGTTGGCGACACCCCGCAGCGTGTGGGATGTTACTTTCCTAATCAGGAATTAAACCTGAATGCCCCCCATTGAGAGTGTGGAGTCTTAACCACTGGACCATCAGGTCCCCTCACTTTACTCCTGACAAAACTGAGGTACATGGGCTTATGCCAAGGTCACAGAGCCAGAGTCTGAACTCAGGGATTCTGGAATCTTGAAATAATATATATTTTTAGAATTACAGAATATGGACTCTTCTGTGTTTTCATTAATTTCTTCTTTTTTTGGAGAAGATTATATTGAATTAATATATTTTTGAATTTCAAGAAGACTCAATTCAGTTTAGTTCAGTTTCTCAGTCCTGCCTGATTCTATGCGACACCATGAACTGCAGCATGCCAGGCCTCCCTGTCCATCACCAACTCCCAGAGTTTACTCAAACTCATGTCCGTTGGTCAGTGATGCCATCCAACCATCTCATCCTCTGTCGTTCCCTTCTCCTCCTGTTTTCAATCTTTCCCAGCATCAGGGTCTTTTCCAATGAGTCAGTTCTTCAAGTTAGGTGGCCAAAGTATTGGAGTTTCAGCTTCAACATCAGTCCTTCCAGTGAATGTTCAGGATTGATTTTCTTTCGGATGAACTGCTTGAATCTCCTTGCAGTCCAAGGGATTCTCAAGAGTCTTCTCCAACACCACAGTTCAAAAGCATCAATTCTTCAGCACTCAGCTTTCTTTATAGTACAACTCTCACATCCATACATGACTACTGGAAAAACCATAGCTTTGACTAGACGAACCTTTGTTGGTAAAGTAATGTATCTGCTTTTTAAAATGCTGTCTAGGTTGGTCATAACTTTTCTTCCAAGGAGAAAGTGTCTTTTAATTTCATGGCTGCAGTCAACATCTGCAGTGATTTTGGAGCCCCCCCAAAATAAAGTTTCTCACTGTTTCCATTGTTTCCCCATCTATATGCCATGAAGTGATGGGACTGGATGCCATGATCTTAGTTTTCTGAATGTTGAGTTTTAAGCCAACGTTTTCACTCTCCTCTTTCACTTTCATCAAGAGGCTCTTTGGTTCTTCTTCACTTTCTGCCATAGAGGCATTGTCATCTGTGTATCTGAGGTTATTGATATTTCAGCCAGCAATCTTGATTCCAGCTTGTGCTTCATCCAGCCTAGCATTTCGCATGATGTACTCTGCATATAAGTTAAACAAGCAGGGTGACAATATACAGCCTTGATGTACTCCTTTTCCTATTTTGAACCAGTCTGTTTTTCCATGTCCAGTTCTAACTGTTGCTTCTTGATCTGCATACAGATTTCTCAGAAGGCAGGTCAGGTGGTCTGGTATTCCCATTTCTTTAAGGATTTTCCACAGTTTGTTGTGATCCACACAGTCAAAGGCTTTGGCATAGTCAATAAAGCAAAAGTAGATGTTTCTCTGGCAGTCTCTTGTTTTTTCGATGATCCAGAGGATGTTGGCAATTTGATCTCTGGTTCCTCTGCCTTTTCTAAATCCAGCTTGAACATTTGGAATTTTATGGTTCACATACTATTGAAACCTGGCTTGGAGAATTTTGAGCATTACTTTGCTAGTGTGTGACACTGAAAGATGAGCTCCCCAGGTCAGTAGGTGCCCAATATGCTACTGGAGATCATTGGAGAAATAACTCCAGAAAGAATGAAGAGACGGAGCCAAAGCAAAAAAAAAACACCCAGTTGTGGATGTGACGGGTGATAGAAGTAAAGCCTGATGCTGTAAAGATTGGTATTGCTTAGGAACTTGGAATGTTAGGTCCATGAATCAAGGTAAATTGGAAGTGGTCAAACAGGAGACGGCAAGAGTGAACATCGACATTTTAGGAATCAGTGAACTAAAATGGACTGGAATGGGTCCATTTAACTCAGATTTAACTCAGATGACCATTATATCTACTACTGTGGGCAAGAATCCCTTAGGAGAAATGGAGTAGCCATCACAGTCAACAAAAGAGTCTGAAATGCAGTTCTTGGATGCAATGGCAAAAATGACAGAATGATCTCTGTTCATTTCAAAGGCAAACCATTCAATATCACAGTAATCCAAGTCTATGCCCCAACCAGTAATGCTGAAGAAGCTGAAGCTGAATGCTTCTATGAAAACTTACAAGACCTTCTAGAACTAGCACCCCAAAAAGATGCCCTTTTCATTATAGGGGACTGGAATGCAAAAGTGGGAAGTCAGGAGATACCTGGAGTAACAGGCAAATTTGGCCTTGGAGTACAGAATGAAGCAGGGCAAAGGCTAATAGAGTTTTGCCAAAAGAATGCACTGGTCATAGCAAACACCCTCTTGCAACAACACAAGAGAAGACTCTACACATGGACATCACCAGATGGTCAACACCAAATCAGATTGATTATATTCTTTGCAGCCAAAGATGGAGAAGCTCTATACAGTCAGCAAAAACAAGACCAGGATCTGACTGTGGCTCAGATCATAAACTCCTTATTGCCAAATTCAGACTTAAATTGAAGAAAGTAGGGAAAACCACTAGACCATTCAGGTATGTTATGCTATGCTATGCTAAGTCACTTCAGTCATGTCCGACTCTGTGTGACCCTATAGACGGCAGCCCACCAGGCTCCCCCATCCCTGGGGTTTTCCAGGCAAGAACACTGGAGTGGGTTGCCATTTCCTTCTCCAATGCATGAAAGTGAAAAATGAAAGTGAAGTCGCTCAGTCGTGTCTGACTCAGCGACCCCATGGACTGCAGCCTACCAGGCTCCTCTGTCCATGGGATTTTCCAGGCAAGAGTACTGGAGTGGGGTGCCATTGCCTTCTCGTATGACCTAAATCAAATCCCTTATGATTATACAGTGGAAGTGAGAAATAGATCCAAGGGATTAGATCTGATAGACAGAGTGTCTGAAGAACTATGAATGGCGGTTCATTTCATTGTACACGAGGCAGTGATCAAGACCATTCCCAAGAAAAAGAAATGCAAACAGGCAAAATGGTTGTCTGAGGAGGCCTTACAAATAAATAGCTATGAAAAGAAGAGAAGTGAAAGGCAAAAGAGAAAAGGAAAGGCATACGCATTTGAATGCAGAGTTCCAAAGAATAGCAAGGAGAGATAAGAAAGCCTTCCTCAGTGATCAGTACAAAGAAATAGAGGCAAACAATAGAATGGGAAAGACTAGTGTTCTCTTCAAGAAAATTAGAGATACCAAGGGAACATTTCATGGAAAGGCGGACTCAATAAAGGACAGAAATGGTAGGGACCCAACAGAAGCAGAAGATATTAAGAGGAGGTGGCAAGAATACCCAGAAGAACTATACAAAAAATTTCTTCACAACCCAGATAACCACGATGGTGTGATCACTCACCTAGAGCTAGACATCCTGGAATGAGAAGTCAAGTGGGCCTTAGGGAAGCACTACAAACAAAGCTAGTGGAGGTGATGGAATTCCAGTTGAGCTATTTCAAATCTTAAAAGATGATGCTGTGAAAGTGCTACACTCAGTATGCCAGCAAATCTGGAGAACTCAGCAGTGGCCACAGGATTGGATAAGTTTTCATTCCAAGAAGGCTCAGTTTAGTCAGTTCAGTTGCTCAGTTCTGTCCGACTCTTTGCAACCCCATGAATTGCAGCACACCAGGCCTCCCTGTCCATCACCAACTCCCGGAGTTTACCCAAACTCATGTCCATTGAGTTGGTGATACTATCCAGCCATCTCATCCTCTGTCGTCCCCTTCTCCTCCTGCCTCCAATCCCTCCCAGCACCAGGGTCTTTTCCAATGAATCATCTCTTCGGATGAGGTGGCCAAAGTATTGGAGTGTCAGCTTTAGTATCAATCCTTCCAATGAACACCCAGGACTGATCTTCTTTAGGATAGACTGGTTGGATCTCCTTGCAGTCCAAGAGACCTCTACAAATGGATTGAGTGGGTTTTGTTCTATTGGATTAAGTTAGAGGCTATTGATAATCTTCCCTGGTGGCTCAGCTGGTAAAACACCTGCCTACCAACGCAGGAGACATAAGAGATGCAGGTTGGATCCCTGGCTTGGGAAAATACCCTGGAGCAGGAAATGGCAACCCACTCCAGTGTTCTTGCCTGGAGAATCCCATGGACAGAAAAGCCTGGTGGACTACAGTCCAAGGAGTCACAATGAGTCAGACACAACTGAACAACTCACACACACACATACACACACACACACTGATAATCTTCCCTGGTGGTTCAGCTGGTAAAGAATCTGCCTGCAATGCAGGAGACCCGGGTTTGATCCCTGGACTGGGAAGATCCCCTGGAGCAGGAAATGGCAACCCACTCCAGTATTCTTGCCTAGAGAATCCAATGGACAGAGGAGCCCGGTGGGCTATAGTCCATGGGGTTGCAAAGAGTCGGACATGACTGAGCGACTCACACACACACACACATATTGATAATCTTCCGTGTTTACAATAAACACTCGTCCAAGGCCATCTTATCTCCTTAGCACGTGTGTTATCCCAGCCACTCCGCTGCACCAGTTTTATACTTTATCTCCCCTCGACTTCACTGAGTGTGAAGTTGCTTCAGTCATATCTGACTTTTTGCGACCCTGTGGACTGTAGTCCACTGGGCTCCTCTGTCCATGGGATTCCATTTTTCAAAACAGGTGTTATCATTTATAATGTGCCAACAGGCTCCAAATGGCTAACTAGCCTAGAGATAAGAAACGGTCGTAGTGTGCTCTTAATTGGGTTTACCACACTCTTAAACGTTAAGCCAGTGTTCGCAAATTTGTGGTCAGATGTCCAACTGGATGTTAATTTTCTCATAAGTCATCTGTGTGTGGAAATTAATTTAATCTTTTCTATTTTTTCAGCTACAATATCCTGAGCTGTGCTTTTTTTTAACTGACATATTGTACACTTAAGAATTATACCTTTTTTTTCCTGCGTGCTAAGATTTTACAAGCAATAGTTGTTACTGTTTCACTCAGTTTAAAAAGTAAGGGAAGGAATTGTTGAGGCTGCTGATCATTTAGGAAGCTGAGAGATGGCAATTTTCAAATTGAAAGAAGCATAATCCAAAATTACATGCATCTTCTGGCTGTTACTCCAGCCCCCATGGATACCCCCTCCCCATCAAGGGATGGTTGCCTGAGCATAAAGCCAGGTACAGTAAAATGCTTCGACTAGGGTATGTAGCAATTATTCTGCGAGTCGCTGAAGTCCTGCCTCACCAGAGAAAGCCAGCTGATGCAATTCTGCCTGAAGGGCTTTTCAGCAGAGCATCTGTTTTTTTGATACACTTTGCCTATTAATTTTTATCTCCAATGTGTTGGAACTGAGGAAAAAAAAAACCTCCCCTCCTCGATGCCTGTCTCTGCCTATTTCTCATGCAGGTATCATTGATGTTTTAGAAGCACATATTCCCAGGAAGCAGGAAATGATCTTTTTTTTTTTTTTGTATAATCTCTTTGCTGAACTGCATATTTATTAACAGCAGATTAGATAATTTAGAAGATAGCTTTCAACCTTTTGTTTCACTATCATATATATACTGTGGGAGACATAAAAAGAATTGCTTAGGTTAAAATAATTTTCATAGTATCCTTGCATTCTTTTGCCTTGTTAATTTCATCATACATTATCTGTATGTGGAATTTACGGATTTTTTTCTCTTTTCTTGGCAGGGAGGGGTTTATTCCTCCAAGAGAAGCATGTAAACTTGTATTCAAACACATCTATTGTAAACTTTTTTTTTCCAATTTGCTATAATCTATTGCAAAGTTTTTTTTTTTTTTCTAATTTGCTATAATTGTACTCATTTCCAAAAAAAGATAAAATTAGGAATACTCTTTTCAGAGAGAATCTATCTCTTTAACATCAAAGGACTCTGTTAGCCCAAAGAGCCTTGGCACAGTGAAACCACATCCGGTTCTATTGAATATACCGAGGATCTTCCCACCATGAAACTCAGACACAATTGTCACTATAGAAACCACAGTAGAGCCAGAGGTACAGTTTCAAATGGAAAACACTTGCCTGGAACTGAAAGACAGGTAGGATTTTCTAAAACTCTTCAGTCACAATTAAACTTTGGTGATAGTGAGGAATTCTTAAGAATAGTTTTGAACCTGCCTAGGGGTAGAAGAAATAAAACTTTGACACTTTCCTGAATTACTTATGTTATATAATTCCCCCAGGGTTTTCAGAAGGGATTATGCTATGTTAGATCTTGTTGAAGATGACATTTTACAAGCCACCAGGATGAGAAAGCTACGCAGTGCGTCAAAGTTGAGTAGCATTTTTGCATTTGTATACACGAAATCAGTAATTTAATCATTGGACGTGTATGTTGGAAGGGACTAGTGGTGTAGTTTTAAAATATTTTATACTGGATTTTGTCAAGCTAATTGTCTTTTTAGTTGTATTTTAACTTTTCTCAATAGTATTTTATTTTGACAAAGCAATGGCAATAATAAGACTTTGAACCCTAAGTAATCTGTTGCATTGTTTTTTTTATGTATTTGTATTGTCATGCTTTTAGGGTGGTTCAATATAATATTGAGGACAGTAAGTAAAATAACATCTAGTGTCTTCCTCTAATTGCATGAAATACTTTATGTTTGAACTATGAACAGCTTTAAGTAAAAGAAAAAATAAAACGATACAATGCAAGCACCCTCATAGTATGCCACATCACAACCTCATCAAAAGTCAGTAGGCCTCATTTTCTTTTGTTTTATCAATCTTCTTTTGTTTTATCAACATGGCATTGAGCCATCCTGAAAGGGTAGCATTAGATAAACAAAGGCACAGAACAAATTACCTCCCATTTGGAGTCTTATTCTCCTTTCTTCCCTCTTTGACTTTATGTAGTCAGAGTCCAAACAGAAGAGGATGTAATTTACATATTGTTGATGCACAAAAGAATTTTGGCTTCAAACAATTTCCCACATCTCATCCTAGAGTAAATAGTTGATTTATATATTCATTGAAACTAAATGGACAAAGAAATTATTAATGATTAGTGAGTTATTGTGGAGTATTGCCCAAGGGAAGAGAGAACAGGATCAGAAAACTCTGGTCCCTCAGTTCTACAAGAGCTTCTGATAGAAAGCTCTTGGCATTGTTGACTATTTATAGCCTTTTTTGGGCTATTCATGCATTTTATTGCTAAAAGAAATTGGAAATAGCACAATTTGCAATAAATGGAATTTCAGCATAGCAAAGCCTTGAGCACTGAATTCTGGAGTTAATTTTATTGGTATGAGTCACATTTCTCACTAGAACCCACTTCTAAGAAGCACCACGCCTACAGATCAAATCCTACCTTGGGCTCACTTGACTTTCTGCCGTTTCATTGCTCATTACAAACTCTCAATTACAAACACCACAACAGGAAAATCTGGCTTCCATAATGTCTACTAGAGGAATGAAACTGGAATAGTGTTTCTAATTTGGGGTACATACTTCTTTGAACATTTATGGAATTTTAAATGGTTTGGCGGATATTGGAATAAGGATAGGTCAGCACTGTAAGGAAATATGGAAGAAACTTTTTTGTTCCAGTTTGCTAGGCTGAGCTATCTGATGAATAGTAATAGACTGGCTGGCTTGTTTGGGTCAGATGTGTTCCTGACGGAAAACTGAGGAATTTCAAATAGGCGCACATCATCCAGCCCTCATATGTTCCCATGAATGTATGATGTTAAAAATTCAGTCAAATTCATGAACTGATCTAATCCTTCAATTCCAGCTAGACACAACTCATCAAGTTCTCATATTTTTTCATAATGTATTATGTTTAAAAAATCAAATTTATGAATTAATGCAATTCATCCAATTGACATAATAAAAATAAGAAGCAGTTCCTATTAATTCCTGCAGATCTTCTTATACCAATGAATCTTCTATCAAAACCAGTGAGGAAGACACATTGACCGATTTAACTATCTTCAGGAAAACAAACTGAATTAAATAGTTATTGAATGACTAAGTGAATGGCGAAAGAATTAGATCCTCAGTACTTGTAACACAAAGAGCATAAAGGAAGATTTGCAAACAGACTATATGCTCTGACGGTTCAGCACTCTCGTTTGTAGGTATTCAAATTCAAGTTGCAAACATTTTTTAATATAGTGAGTTGTCGGGTATTGATTATTGCCTATGGCTACCTACTTGTCTCTTCCTTTCACTTGGAAGCCCAGGGCATTTAACACAACGCCTCACACATGTTTTTGGAAAAATGAAAGAAAAAAATGAGTAAATAAATGAATATAAATAGGGAAATAAATACCCATGCCGATATTCTTGCTTTCTTCTCAAATCGTATCGTCTGGTGAATGTACAGTGGCTCTCTTGGAGGAGCCGCACTCCAATGCTCTAGGCAGCTTCCTGAGTTCCTCACTTCCTATGAAATGAGGCTTCCCTTTCAGTCTTGCGCTCTACTGATCTCAGCCGAGCATTTCTTGACTCATGGTGTCTTCACTTTTTCAAAGGCAGGCAACGTTTCTCAGATACCCTGCGTGCATGCACGCTCTGTCACGTCAGTCACGCCTGACTTAGTGGACTGTAGCCTGCCAGGTTCCTCTGTCCATTGGGATTCTCCAGGCAAGAATACTGCAGTGGGTTGCCATTTCCTCCTCCAGGTCAGATACTCTAGGTACAGTGAAAAGATTTAACAGTGGACTCTTAGAAAGAATAAAAGTCTTGGCAGATTATACTGTCTTGGCTAGGAAAAATGTTGGACCGTGGCTACTCCAACATAACTCACTAGCTTGAGCAATAGTTGTCACCTGCTGTTCCTGCTCACAGGCAACACATTTGCAGCATTTTTCTTTTCTTGTATCTTTGGCTCTTTCGACTGGGGAAGAATAGACAAAGATTTTGGACCTCTGCTTAGTCAAAGGACCACAGTTACATTTACGCTTAAAACGAAATGGAGCAACCATCATTTTAATTTTCTGAGCTAAGCTAACAAATTAACTCAGTTGATCTGAAGTTTAGTGCCCATGAAACGCTTAAACCTGAGTTAAGAAAGCAAATTAACTCAGTTGATCTTAAGTGAGTGCCCATGAGGCATTATAGCACATTATGCAAATCCAACATGCACAGAAAAAAAGCGAGAGACCTGCACAGCCACAACAGATTGTAGAAGTCTCCGCAAAAGGAAGTAAAAAGTGATGGAAAATGTTTTTCTTTTCTCAACATGCTATTAATTAAATTATTATACAAAGCAATGCCTTTTGAGTCTCCCATCTTGTTTTTGTTTTCTCTTCAAACAAATGCTGCCTTTATTGTCTTAAGGTGTCTGGAAATTGTTTTCTTTGGAATTTGATTTTTATCTCTATAATAATTATAGAAGAAGGAAAATCCTGTTTTCTTAGGGACAAAGATATTTGGTGACTAAAAACTGTTTGGGAATGGGAAACAATAGGTTGTATTTAATTAATTCTGGCATTACAATCGAGAGGATGATTTTATATTACTTTTTTCTTTAGCTCCTATTTTTCTGTCTTCAAAGTGAAATGACAGACCTTGGCATCAACAAACTTACCTCAGATAGATGTAGCCAAAGGCAGCTAATGCAACCTTAGGCACATACCACGGACATTCTTTAAATACTGTTGGCTTAATGAAAAACAAAAGTCTTTGACATGCAAAGTGCTTTGGCTTCCTAGAACAGCACAAGCCCAACAGAAATACAATGCAAGCCATATATGCAATTTCAAATTCTCTAGTAGCCGCATTAAAAAGCAGAAAGTTGAAACTGATTTTAATAATATATTTTACTTAACCTAATACATTCAAAAAATTTTCATTTCAGCATGTAGTCAATGTAAAATTTTTGTTGAGGTTTTTTTTTTTTTTTTTTTTTTTTTATGTCCAAGTCTTTGTAATTTGGTATTTGTTTTATGCTCCCAGCACAACTCAGTTCTGACTGGTCGCATTTCAAGTGCTCCATGGTCACATGTGTCTCGTGGAGAAGCATAATACTAGAAAGTAGATGTGTCCTTCAGACGTAGAGAACAAACCTATGGATACCAAGGGGGATATGGGGGATGGTGGGATGAGCTGGGAGACTGTGACTGATGTATATACACTATGGATCCTGTGTACAAAATGGATAACTAATGAGAACCTACTGTAGAGCCCAGGGAATCCTACCCAATTCTCTGTGGTGATCTAAATGGGAAGGAAATCTCAGAAAGAGGGGCATAAATGTACACATATAGCTGATCTGCTTTGCTGTACAGTAAAAGCTAATAAAACATTGTAAAGCAACTATACTCCAATAAAAAAAAAAAGTAGGTGTGTGCTTGCCAGAAATACAGAAATGGTCACCATGGACTTCCCTGGTGGCTCAGATGGTAAAGCGTCTGCCTACGATAAGGGAGACCCGGGTTCAATCCCTGGGTTGGGAAGATCTCTGGAGAAGGAAATGGCAACCCACTCCAGTATTCTTGCCTGGAAAATCCCATGGATGGAGGAGCCTGTTAGGCTACAGTCCATGGGGTCACAAAGAATCAGACATGATTGATCGACTTCACTTTCACTTTCAGTCTGCCCAATGACTCTTCAAGGTCACCAAATCTAAGAGTTTATAGCAGAGGTTCTCAGCTGGGGCTTTTGCTTCCCAGGGGATATTTGGAGATATCTGGGATAATTTTGGTTGTCAAAATTGGGGTGGGGGGATGCTACTGTCATCTAGAGATAAAGAATGTGCTAAACATTCTACAATGCACAGGCCAGTCCCCCCAGAATGAAGAATGATCCAGCCCCAAATATCAGTAGTGTCAACTTGGAGACACTTTCTACAGAACTGACTGTTGGAGAGTAAATTCTGTGACATGAGGTTTCTATGGAACTGGGTTTTATCTTTATTGGAAATCTCTGAAAATATGATGGGTATCTACATTCTGTGTTGGTTTATCTGTAGCCTTCTGAAGACCAGAAATATTTGAGATGCTTGATAAATATTATACTTATTTTTAAAAAACCAGAAAAATATTATCTAAGATTGTCCTGCATGGAATCACCGGCTCAATGCTCTGATATGGAGGAGGGGTCAAGGAACTTGATATGAAGGAGGGGTCAAGAAAAGAAGGTGAGGGTGGAAGGACAGGAGAAGAAAGAATCATGGGAGGGAGTAAAAACCAGGTAGAGCAAGGCACACGCTCTGGGAGGTGACTCACAGGATGCTCTAGTTCTCTGCATCTTGTGCAGTTAAGTCTGATCCACTGAAGTTTTTCAAGTTCTATCATTAACCTTGCTTTTATTCAGGTTTGAAAAATCTCTTGTTTGTTTTAAAGCATTCCTTTTCATTTGTTCTCAGATATCCATTCCTTCCCAACCTCCTCTTTGCTGCTTCTGGTTTGTTATTGTTCTTTGTCATTGTCTCATGCTGAATTTAGAGTTTCCCCTTGCTTTCCTGGAGATGCCCTTCCACAGTTACTGTATCTGTGGTCGCAGCTCTGGTTCTCTCGCCTTTCTTCTCATACATTTCAGAGAATGAATTTCATGTCACTTTTTTTAAATTTTGAATTCTTAAGCCTGTCTCCCTCATTTGCAGCTGGTAAAATACGGTTTTTATCTTTAAGGTTTAAACGTTTGGCAACTAGGTGATTTCTTTCCTTTGGAATTATTCTTGGATGGTTTTCTGGGTCCTCTATGAGTCTGTATTTAACTGTCTTTTTGATTTGGGAAAATAGGCTTTAATTTCACTTCAGGTCCGTTCTGCCTCATCTAATATCTCTACTGTTAATCATTTGGATCAAGTGTATTATTGCAGATAATTTAGAATGATTTTCTCAGTTTCCCTTACATGATTACTACCACTTTTTGTAAATACTTGTCAAGTGGGCAGTGGCACTAATTCTTCTTCTGCAGAACTGATATATTGCTCCGTGACATTAGTTTTTTCCCCATTATAGTGCCTAATAAATTCTATAACACTGTCTGAAATTTATTGTATTTACAAATGTTCCTCACTTGGTGCTAAGGGCTCAATCACCATTATCTCATTTAATTCACAGAGTAGCAGTCCTTTGGTTTTCTTGTATTATTCTCATTTAACATGGGAAACTGAAGCAGAGTAGAATTAAATAGCTTGACCAAGATCACAGCCAGAAAGTCATAAAGCCAGCTTCTTCCCTGTTTCTGGATGTGTATGTGTCTGTCTGTCCATGAATATGTGTCTGTGTGTTTAGATCGCAGTATGTTCTTTACTGTGGCTCTCATTATCTCCGTTAAAACATAATTAGGATAAGTTTGCATTTATTTGTTTGAGACTCTTCTCTTGATATTTGTGCCCCTGGCTTTGTTTCATCTACTTTCACCTGGAATACTTCCTTTTTTTAATTTAGATTTTTGTCAAGTTTCATCCTGTTTCTTGTTTGTCTGTATATTATGCTCCTTTTTTCCTTTCTCCTGTTTTGCTTCTTTTGACTCATTTTAGTTCCTAAGTGCTAAGCCTCATTCTGGATTACAACGTTGTTTGCATCAAGATATTATAATAACTGATCTGGGAGTGAAAAATAAAAAGGGCATAATGTCTTTAAATATATTGTTTTCATTTGCTTCTACATTGGCCAGATGGAGCAATGTTCAGTTCCTGCAGAAAGAGTTTGCTATTGCCTCAGAATCTGTCAGTTCACCCTAAATCCATGTGTTGTCTAACTTGTGACATAATAATCTATAATTTACCATTGTCAGAGAGGAACAAAGGAAGGCCAAAATGTTACTGTGAGCCACAGAATTGCAGTTACTTATTTTCTGAGTTCAAAGTTACACTTCACCTCACTTGGTATTCAAGTCCTATAGATTTCTTTTTTTCTTCAGGAAAAGATGTCCAAAGTGGCCAAATATCGGAAAGGAAATTAATATACTTCTTTTATTGTTAACATAGTCTCTTTGCTGTGACTCAAATAATATGATATGCATTTATTCTTTGACATAGCTGAGACTTCATCTAGAGTATACCTGTTTTAGGCCTGGCACATTGACGATGCCAACTTAATAACACTTCACATCAGTTTGGAACTTCTGTTCATAAAACATAAAGAACACAGAATTTACCTCATCTGTGCATTTCCAAGATTAAAAAATATTTTATTATTATTTTAAAATATTTTTTATTTTTTGAGTGTACTATGCAGCATGTGGGATCTTAGTTCTCTGATCAGGGATCAAACTTGTGCCCTCTGCATTGGAAGCGTAGAGTCTTAACCACTGGACCACCAGGGAAGTCCCCATTTCCAAGATTTTTAAACTTTCGCTGCGTTTGGTATTTGCTGAAGCATTAATATAAGCACCAACTTGAATTGTTCATAAGGTGAAGGTTATAGCATTTTGTTTAAATGAGATTAGCTATTTCTTAAATCAAAGAATGACAAAAAGATGATAGCTTCAAATGAGGAAAGAACGCACAGGCTGGTGGAGTGAAACAACTGTAATGCAGCTGGTTTGCTTTGTGATGGGGTTGCGTGGAAGTGTATGTGTCGGTGTGCGTGTGTGCAGGTTCGTGTTATTATACATTCTGGCCTGAAAGGCAAGACATACTGGTTAGACTGGCTCCAAGATACAACTGTGTCATGGATTTGGTGTTTATGCAACATATACATTTACCAAAATTGTCTTTAGCAGTTACTTTGGAATCATAGGATTGGAGTTTGAATTCTGTCTTCTATCACCATTTCTACTGGGTAGATAAAACCTACATTTTCCTATAACTTGTTCCTTTTTATTCTATTGAGTTATAATTGAATTACAATAAATTACGCATATTTAAATGAACAATCTCAGCAGTTTTGCCATATGCATCGAACAATTAAAGTCATCATAACAATCACAATAGCAAACTTTTCCATCACTGAATACATTTCCTCTCCATTTCTCCTTCCCCAGGAGTCACCAGTCCCAGGAAATGCTGACCTGCTTCCCATGACCACAAATCAGTTTGTGTGTTCTAGAATTTTGCATATGCATACACGATGTATACTTTTTTCAAGCTGTCCTCCTTCACTTAAATAATGATTTTGAGATTCATCCATGTAACTGAGTATAGTTCCTTCTTTTTTATTGCCAAGTAGTATTCCACCCTATTTTTGCCTTTTCATACTGCTACAGTCCTTGGGGGCACAAAGAGTCAGACACAACTTAGTGAACAACAAAAGCAACAAAAATTCCACTCAACGGCTGTATTATACTTTTGGGTTGTTTTCAGCTTTTGGTGATTATAAATAAAGCTCCTATGGGCACTCATGTAAAAGTCTACATTTTTCATTTGTTTGTTTCCCATGGGCCAATGCAATGGCTGGACTGGAGTGGCTGCATCATGTACGTGAAACTCACCTACTCATGTTCGTGAGTTTCACATTTTAAGAAATGACTGAACTGTTTTCCAAAGTGTTTTCCCGTTTTGCATTCCCACTGGCACTGTAGGAGACCTCTGGTTCCCTTGTATCATTGCCAGGACTTGATTCAGTCAGTCAGTCTTTTTAATTTTAGCCAATCGAATGCATGTGTAGGGGAATCTCACTGTGGCTCCGAGCACGGCATTCTATATGTTTATCTATTTCACCTACACGTATGCGGGTGACAAAAATTCCCTCTCTAGTTTCTTCCAAGTATGTCACTATTCACAGCATGCCTCTGTGTCATCAGGATACAGTCTAGAATGACTGTCTCATTGATGGGAGAAGTCAAACGCCAGGAAAGTCACCATCACCACTAAGATAGTCATATGGGTGGTTCTTGTTAAGGCAATTCTTTTAGTGGAGAGAACAATCTTTCTTGAATTTCTTCTACATCTGAAGGAAGTTTGGAACATTTCTCAGTAACATGTTACAATTAAGAAAAAATAGAACTTCTTTCAGGCACAGGAAAAAAATATAATACTGCCTCTAAGTCTGTGGTTTTCAGCTGGGGAGGAGGATGACTTAGACTCCCAGGGAGGCCGTGCTGGAGACATTCTTAGCTGTCACCATTGGCATCCAGGGGGTAGAGGCCTGGATGCTGCAAAATACCTTATGATGACCCCACATCAAAGAGAAGTCTGGCCCCAAATTTCAATAGTCCTGCTGTTGGGAAACCTGGTCTAAGCATCCAAATACTTAGATCCCAAGCTGGCCCAGAAACTATTCCTTTCCTTCCACTGTCTCTAATCTTTAATTGACTAGACACAAGGCAGTTTCATGATTTCCTTTGAACTAAATGACAGTTGTCCATAAAAAAAACTTTGTCCTTATTTTCACCTACGAGCCTCTGGGGATCATATTTTTAATCTGTCAGTTGCACTGTCAAAGACATGGAATCCATTTAGGCCTCCATCACTTCCAAGAATGAGAAGATCTGGTTTCCATTCAGATGGTCTGACACCTTTAGGAAAGGAAAGCCTCCAAATCTTGCTGAGCTTCAAAAGGAAATAACTTTAAAAAATTTAAACATTGAAAGAGAATTAAAAATTGAGTTTTAAATGGGAATAATATGGACTGTTGTGAAGATTAATTGAGATAAATCATTACCCATAGTTCTTTTATGGACTTCTCTTGTAGTTCCGTCAGTAAAGAATCTGCCTGCAATGCAGGTGACCTGGGTTTGATTCCTGGGCTGGGAAGATCCTCTGGAGAAGGAAATGGCAACCCACTCCAGTATTCTTGCCTGGAAAATCCCATGGACACAGGAGCCTGGAAGGTTACAGTCTATGGGGTTGCAAGAGTAGGACACAACTGAGCTCTATAAGCACACACACAGTTCTATTATAGTAATAATACACATGGCATGCATACTGAGTTGCTTCAGTCGTGTCTGAGTCTTTGTGGCCCCATGGACCCTAGCCCACCAAGCTTCTCTATCCATGGGATTCTCCAGGCAAGAATACTGGAGTGGGTAGCCATGTCCCCCTCCAGGGGATCTTTCCAACACAGGGATCGAACCTACATCTGCTGGATCTCCTGCTTTGCAGGCAGATTCTTTACCACTGAGCCACTGGGGAAGCCCAGTAATATTTATTATTAATACTTAAAAACTTATTCATGTCCAAAGCATGCTTATGAGACCTAGAGAAACTTTTAGGTTCTTCTTGTAATTCCGAGGGACAACATTTTGAGTCAGTTAATACGATTCCTAAGATGTCTCTTATCTTAAAAGTTGTTCATTTGCTATCAGTTTAGTCAGTTCAGTCGCTCAGTTGTGTCCGACTCTTGGCGACCCCATGGACTGCAGCATGCCAGGCTTCCCTGTCCATCACCAACTCCGTGAGAAAAAAAGTCTAGAGCTTTCATAACTTGGGATTCTTTTCATTTATTTCCAAGATCACTAATGTAAGTTAGTGATGAAATAATTCTTAGAAACAGACTAAGAACAATTGTAATGCTTGGCCACTCTGTACACACATTTAACTAATTTATTCTGCTCTGGAAAATGTAATTGCCCATGGGAGCAGTCACTTCACTCCTCAGGAACCTAATAAATATCCTGATTCTGGACCTGAGGTTGGTGATGCTCCTTCGGTTCTATTTATTCTTCTGACTTGGCTCATTCCCTGCTCTCTCCCTCCACTCAGTTAATTCAAGGACTGTGATACCCCAGACTAGTTGATTTAACTTGCAACTCTCAAATACTATTTTTGAAAGCATTCATTGCATAGGGTAATAGCTAGAGAAACTCAGTGAGACAACCAGAATGATCTCTCCAAGGGGTGCATTTCAAAAAAAAGTTTATTTTGTACTGGGGTATAGCTGATTAACAATGTTGTGAGAGTTCCAGGTGGATAACAAAGGGACTTAGCCATACATATACATGTATCCATTCTCCCCCAAACTCCCCTCCCATCCAGGCTGCCACATAACCTTGAGCAGAGTTCCCTGTGCTCTACAGGAGGTCCTTGTTAGTGATCCATTTTAAATATAGCAGTGTGTACATGTCCATCTCGCACCCTAACTACCTCTTCTCAACAAGGAGTGCATTTTTAAGCAGATTTGGTAAGTGGCACCGACAAACATTTAAACATTTCCTTTTTGGGTCTTATTATCTGGGGACACAGTAGTGGTCTAAGGAACACCCTTAAACGCAGTGCTTTGGGACAGGTGCAGAGGCTACTGATCTGAGACATTCTAGAGATTGTTCTGGCTCTACTACGTCCCTTCGGCCTCCTTCACTTGTCTGCTCCTCTTTGAAGTCACATCACCACCCTGTGGGGTCCCCAACTGTTTACACTGCAGGTATGAAGCCTTGGCAGAGGAGTTAAAATTCCCCCAGAAAGGCATAGCAGGCATTGTGCTCAGTTCAGCTCGGTTCAGTTCAGTGGCTCAGTCGTCTCCAACTCTTTGTGACCCCATGAACCACAGCACGCCAGCCTCCCTGTCCATCACCAACTCCCGGCGTTTACCCAAACTCATGTCCATCGAGTCGGTGATGCCATCCAGCCATCTCATCCTCTGTCGTCCCCTTCTCCTCCTGCCCCCAATCCCTCCCAGCATCAGGGTCTTTTTCCAATGAGTCAACTTTTCACATGAGGTGGCCAAAGTATTGGAGTGGGCATTGTGCTAAACATCCCCGAAGTTCCTTCCTGCTGCCTTTATACCTTCCTTCCGGGTTGTCTCTGGATATTTTGCTGTCCTTTTCTTCATCTCAGTAGGACACAGCAGGGCTTTAAGAAAGGAAATAAAGACTCTTGTTTATTTTAGTTTACTTAAGTTACTTCGCAGCTTCCTTGGTGGCTCAGTGGTAAAGAACCTGCCTGCCAGTGCAGGAGACTAGGGTTCCAGCCCTGGGTTGGGAAGATCCCCTGGAGAAGGAAATGGAAACCCACTCCAGCATTCTTGCCTGGGGAAATCCCATGGACAGAGGAGGCTGGCAGGCTACAGTCCACGGGGTCTCAAAGAGTCAGACACAACTTAGCAATTGAACAACAAATAATAGTGATGCAAATCGTACGGTAGAGAGCTCAAGGTCACGGACAATAGGAAGTACAGGCTATGCGCTGAGAGGAATTAGAAGGAGCTAATGAGCTAAGATTTTCCCAAGGAGTGGAAGCTGATTAAACACTGAAGGATGACTGGACCACAGATAACAGAAGCTCGGGTAGAGAGAAGAACACTGAGAAAGAAAGCGGTCCCTCTGATTTTCTTCGGCCAATAGGATTCATCTTCTTTGGGAACCAATTGTTTATTGATTCTCTGGGGACCGCTTCTTGCTGTTACATGAGCAGTGACTTCATTATGGTTGAAGTTCACTCCGTTTCATAGGCTGGCTGCACGTGTTTTCCTCAATGCTGTCTTGGCTTTTGCAAAAAGTGCTTCATTTGGTCACAAAGGGGAGGTTTTGTCCCCTGAACACTTCCTGGCTTTGCTGTCAGCCTTTGATTGCTTCTAAAACCATTCCCTGGGCCTGTAATACATCCATGTCACTTGTCTACAGAAAGTTTAAAAGTAGTGAAGTTGATCTAAACATTTTTGTGAACAACTGAGCAGTAAGTACAGTTTCAAAGCTGCAGCAGCTGTTTGTGCCTTTCCTTGCAATCTGGTGTCTTAACTGGAATCCTTTATGTCAGAACATAATCTACTTAAAAAGTTTCCATTTATGTCACGAATAATAAACTTGATGGCTCTTTACAACATCCAAACAGCCCCTTGAAGCTGCCTCTTCAGATGATAGCCTTCTTTCCTCAATGAAGACATTGGAAAAGTAATTTCTTTACATTTCTCATGAAATATTCATTCTTTGGTATGACTGCTAAAAGTGTAATCGGCAAGTTTTGTCTCCACCATCTTCAGAGCATATGATATTATTAAATATCAGATGTGATACGTCAGTTCAATCGCTCAGTTGTGTCCGACTCCCTGTGACCCCATGGACTGCAGCATGCCAGGCTTCCCTGTCCATCACCAACTCTTGGAGCTTGCTCAAACCCATGTCCGTCAAGTCAGTGATGCCATCCAACCATATGATACTAGGGTTATCCTATAGTTTATGTTTAAAATAAGTATCTTATGTGTATAAAATTAGATTTCAAACTACACATGTATACACCTATCTACATGTACACACACAATCAGTCTGAAAGGATAAAGAATTCTCTAAGAAAATCAGTGCTCTGCAGTTTGAAGTTTAATGGCTCCATCACACATTTCTTGACACCAAGCCCCTAGGACTAGGTCAAGAACTTAGTACTCTTTTCACTTCAATTTTCTTCTTCTTACTCTCCCACGTTGCTTGGCTACGTGGATTCTGCATCTCTCACCGGTCTGCTTCAGCATCTTCAAGCACGCATTTGTATCTGGCCAGACCTCACCAACAATCCACTGCATTTTCCTTTTTCTGCTCTGGATGGATTTTAGAGAGTCCTAGCCTGTTTACCCTGGCACCCCACTCCAGTGTTCTTGCCTGGAAACTCCCATGGACGGAGGAGCCTGGTGGGCTGCAGTCCATGGGGTCTCGAAGAGTCGGACACGACTGAGCAACTTCACTTTCACTTTTCAGGTTCATGCATTGGAGAAGGAAATGGCAGCCCACTCCAGTGTTCTTGCCTGGAGAATCCCAGGGACGGTGGAGCCTGGTGGGCTGCCGTCTGTGGGGTCGCACAGAGTCGGACACGACTGAAGTGACTTAGCAGCAGCAGCAGTCTGTTTACCTGTTCAAAATGACAGCAGAGTCAAAAAGAAGTACAGTAACACCAGGAAAAGGCACCTCTGTGATACGGAGACAATAGAATTACCATCAGCATGAGGAGATTAATGCCATTGTCACAAATGGATGGTGGGCATGCAGCGTTTGTTTTAGGTGCTTTACATACGCGTGTGTGTGCCAAGTCGCTTTAGTCATGTCCAGCTGTTTGCGACGCTATGGACTGTAGCCCTCCAGGCTCCTCTGTCCATGGGGTTCTCCAGGCAAGAATACTGGAGTGGGTTGCCATGCCTTCCTCCAGGGGATCTTCGAACCCAGGGATCGAACCCACGTCTCTTACATCTGCACTGGCAGGCGGTTTCTTTACCACTCCTGCCACCTGGAATGTCATACATAGTGTCATACACAATTGTATTTACAACACATTTCATTTTATTTAAAAAATGTCACCTCCAGAGCCATTGGTTTATAATCCTCCTTAAGGAATACCCAAGCAAAAAAGTCACATAGTCACCACCTAGGTGGAATCGAGTATTCCATGTATATGGCTGTGATGTGGAAATTGGTCTGAGTTGTTGAGGAATTAAGCATATGCTTTCACTCTATAAAACGGGGGTGAGTAATATCAATTTAAGGGAGAGGAAGAGCCCTCTGAATTTCTTCACACAGTTGGATATCCAGCTGCTCTGGTTTTCAGACTGCAAGTGCGTTTCCTTTGCAAACTTGTTCACTCCTGTACTGTTTGGAGGCTCTGCCTTTGAAAGGCAGGCAGCACTTACAAACTGCAGGGCAGAACCTATCTGATTCTATCGCCGTCACCAGCAGCTGCCGCAGCCCGCATTATCTGAGGAGGTGAGCTGCCCTGCAGCCACCGTGGGTACTGCAGGAACGCAGCGCGTCTGCCCGAGTCGGGGGCTCACTGCGCTTGTGCGGCCGTCGGGGCCAATGTGCCGTTCACGTAGTTTGGCAGCTTCAGAATCCACACGTAAAAACAGCTGTGAAGTAGTTTGCTACACGCTGCATCCCTTTCCATCCAGCCACCTGGTTGATGCTGAGAGGCACAGCGTGACCATGACTCTTACACGTGTCGCTTGGTAGCCAACATCGCCCAGAACTTCTTGGGAGTTTGCAAAAGCCATACTGCATGTTCTGTTTTTCTGTACAGCTCCCGGAGAACTCTTGGTTGTTTCAGCCTGATTGCATCCTGTAAGAGCCTCTGAACGCTCACCTTCCGACCCCTCTTACTCTCCTATCCTTACGCCTCTGCTGTCTCAAGCTCAGTGAAGGGACTCTGATATTATGCACGCATTCCTTCAGCCATTCAATAAACGTTTATAGAATATCTTAAATCTTAGCTCTCACTTGCAAACCTTAATGTCCCTTTGTTTCATCCTCCCCCCTTTTCTGTATGCTTTTTCTTTTCTGGTGGCTCCAATGTATGGGGCTTAAGTGTCTGTCCTCCCTGGATTTATTCTTCATGGCAATATTTTCCAAGCTTTGATCCACTCCCTTCTTTCCACCCATCCAGCCTCCATCTTTTCTGCTCTGCAGTGGATGCTGTACTCTGTTGTGCCCCTTCTTCCTTGAGGAAGTCTTGAGTGGCAGAAATTAGAATGAAACACACCTTTTGAAAAACACAGCTAACATAAAAAGCAAGTTTGCACCTATTACTGTCACCTGTACCTATTACTCTCAAATACAATGATCTGTCCATTAAAAAGGGAAAGGATGATGCCCATTGCAAAATACTGGATACTTTGAGCTGAAAATATGCACTACATTGCCAAGAGTCTCAAAGGTTGCCCAGTTACCTAGAACCATAATCTTACATTTTAGTCAAATTTGGTGAGTCTAGATAATCTTAGTGGCAGAAGTCTTGCCCTGAATAAAACCAGCAATTACTTGAGTGTGTATTATATGCAAGATATTATAAGACATACAAAGAAGTTCAGAATGTACTTGCTCCTTTTGAAGAGCTTCAAATTCATGGTAGAGATCTATACATATAAAAGGAAATTACAAAGCAAATGAGTCATGCAGATTTTAAGGGCAGTAGGAGAGCAGGAAAAAGAATCATTACTGGTGGCTAGGATTATCAGAGAAATACAGGGGCAAAGGACATTTTCCCATTTTTAAATAAAGTCTTTCTGAAGGGAGGTAGGAGAAGGGGATGACAGTGGATGACATGGTTGGATGGCCTCATTGACTTGATGGGCGGGAGTTTGAGCAAGCTCCGGGAGTTGCTGACGGACAGGGAAGCCTGGTGTGTTGCAGTCCATGGGGTCACAGAGTCGGTTCAGACAAGACTGAGCGACTGAACTGAACTGAACTGAAGACAGGTTTTTGTTCTGCAGAACATTAACTCTATAGAGAGAAAACACTTGGATTACTCTATTCACTACTTCTTCATTGTTCAAGATGGGTTTATTTTGTATTATTGTTGGATGTTTTCCTCTTTTTGTTTCTCTTAAATTGATTGCACATTTGCCTTATTTAATTGCTTATTTGTTTCCTTGAAAGATTATGTCAATGAAATTTCTTTTTCTAGGAACCGAATCCTTATTTTGGGTTATGAGTTCTTGTTTTATTGTCAATAGTGAATTTGGCTTATTGTATGCTGATTAAATCTACTGTAGAAAGGAGTTATTGAATATCAGGACATTGTAGCGACAAGGCCACAAGTCTTAGGAACAGGTAGACTTCCCTGGCAGTTCAGTGGTTAAGACTCCGCGATCTCAATACAGGAGGCATGGGTTTGACCCCTGGTCAGAGAACTAAGATCCCAAGTGCGGCACGGTGCAGCCAAAGAACAAAATGTAGAGAGACAAGTGGGCTTGAGTTTAAATTCAGCCTCTACTGCTGACCTTGCTACTTGAACTTTATTCACTTATTTAGTTTCTTAGCCTCAATTTCTTTATCTGGAAAATTATGACATATGACTTAATATTTATTTTATAGGCTTTATATTATAGCACTACATAAGGTAACACGTATGATGACATCTCTGGTTCATAGAGGTGTACTATATACACTAGCAACTATTATCATTATTTTTTTCTAATTATCCCAATTTATTTCACGTGTGTGAACACACAAAGGCGTCTGTAACTATAGGAACTATGCTGAAGTCCCTGGATTAAACTAAAGGCTTTATAAAGTTACTGCTTTCAAAAACTGTACTGGCTAGAGCACGTTGTCTTTTTTTTCATGTTGTTTAGATCTTAATGGTACTTCGTGGGTGGTCTGCCAGTTGAGTTTCTTGTCTATTTTTTTCAAGAAGAGTAAGTATAATTCTTAAATGGGTATTTTGCCAATTTTCACATGCCTTGTTTTCTCTTCTCAAATCAACATGTCTCCGTATTTATACAATTCAGAGTTCAAACAACATTCATTGCACTGCTGTCACTGTACGTAAAGACAATCCAAACTTGTTATGCCTAAATATAAAACACAATCCAACTAAGCGAACAGATCTGTGGCATGAGCAGAGCCTCACCATGCTGTTCCCATTTATTGTCTGCCTTGTTTGGAGGGTGTGCCTGTGCTGGGAGGTGGTGGATCAAGAGTCTTGCCAATTGCACTTCTTTAACGAAGCGATTTCTGCACATTATGTTCCTCTGTTCTGTTGCATTGCCCTTGGGTGACAGAAGGGTTTTTAGGAAGTTGGGTTAAACTTGTTGAGCCTTGGAAATGATTTTTTAAATGTTCTGTAGTTACAAAAATTATGTTTATTTCAGAAAATAAGGTATGCTTTCCTAATTTGGGAGCCAAGATAATGAGCTTGCCCAATGCAGGATGTCCAGTAAAAATCCATCCAGCTTTCAAAATTTATACTTAAAAAAAATATGTAACTATTTTCTACTCCTTTTTGCACCTTTCTCATAATAGTAAAGTGCTGGTTGCTCACTAGGAGAAGGAAATGGCAACACACTCCAGTATTCTTGCCTGGAGAATCCCATGGACAGAGGAGCCTGGTGGGCTGCTGTCTGTGGGGTCGCACAGAATCGGACACGACCGAAGTGACTTAGCATGCATGCATGCATTGGAGAAGGAAACGGCAACCCAATCCAGTATTCTTGCCTGGAGAATCCCGTAGACAGAGGAGCCTGGTGGGCTGCCGTCTATGGGGTCACAAAGAGTTGGACACGACTGAAGTGACGCAGCAGCAGCAGCAGCAGGTCGCTCATTAGAGTCCGACTCTGTGACTCCATGGACTGTAGCCCAGCAGGCTCTGTGGCTCAGATGGTTAAGAAGCTGCCTGCAGTACAAGAGACCCAGGTTCAATCCTTGGGTTGGGAAGATCCCCTGGAGAAGAGAATGGCTACCCATGCTAGTACTGTTGCCTGGAGAATCCCACGGACAGAGGAGCCTGGTAGGCTACAGTCCATGGAGTTGCGTGAGTTGGACACGACTGAGCAACTCTCACTTTCACATTCATAATAATAAGAATGAGAAAACACAAGCACTTGTCTATGGAAAGTAGACTCTGCCTTCTCCATCAGACAGCCGTTTTCCTGGAAATGAAATTCCAAAAACAAGAGCCGTGTTTGTAGGACGACTCCTTAGACCGTTTCCTCTGTCAGGAAAGGGTAGACAGGGAAAGGTAGATCAAACTGCCCAACGGCACTCAGCCCGAAGGATTCAGGCTGTGCTCCAGCCCCATTTCTTAAGAGTGCATAGTGGTGGTAGTTTAGTCGCCAAGTCGTGTGTGCTGGGCTCTTGTAGGAAACCATCAGTAGAGTCTACCTGGCTCAGGTATAAATACTTATTCATACTTAGTAATAAAAAGACTAGCTGGAAATGACTGAAACTTCAGGAAGAAACAGACTACAGATTGAGCATTCCTACAGACTGGTTCTGTTAGGAAGAAACCATCCCTTCCTTGTTGATTATCAGTTGTGATTGCTAGGAATTACTGCCCCGAATCCCCTTTTCCCCCATCTGTCCGATTTTTCCATTGGCCTATGGTTTGTTTCTGACTCCAGGACCAAAGATGGTTTAGCCTCCATATTCGTCCACAGCCGAACGGCGCCACCCCCGTGGTGAAGAGCTGAGAGGCAAACAAGGGATGAACTTTGCTGGCTCCGCCTACTGCCTATGCGGGCGACCAGGAGGGCAGCCTCGCCTAGTGTGCGTTCCCTTTCCTGTGTGAACAGAGATGCCATTTAGCGCTTGCCTCAAAGGGCTGTGTATTAGGACAACAGAAAAATTACCAGCCGACTCTGCTCCAGGTGCTGGATGTTGCTTAACTTAAAACCCCAAAAGTCTGATGCAATGGAAGTTCTAGGGGATGATGAGATAGGCAGAAACCAAAGGGTCTTAGGTGTTTCTTTCAGGGTTCCTATTATACACAGCATTGCTCACCCTGACATCAGTCCTCCGGCAAATGTATGATTCTTTCTGTCTTGGGCAGGAAAAGACCCTTAAGTAGTCTCCACCTTGAACTCTGAACTCTTGGCGACAACCATCCATAACTCATCATTTGAGGAAAGATCAGAGATGAATCTAAACACAGCTTGTTTTCCCAACGCAGAACACTTCCGGCAGAGGTTTATTGTTCCCTTTAGCATAACTCCTTTATCGAACATTAAAAAGCAAGCAAACATAATTTCATAATTTCTAGACAAGGAGATTTTAAGCAAGAGATACTGCAGGTATTTAACATTCCCCACAGTCTTGGTGGCATTTATCTTTTGATAACGGGGCATGCATATCTCCCTTCGCTTTGATTAATAGTTCTCATTGACTAGCTTCACGTGTTGTGTGTCCTGCATGACGATATCAGAGTTTACATAAGCTGTTGCTTTTAGTGTTAAATGAGATTACACATTCCCAGCAGTTAGCGTGGTGCCTCGTCCCTAGCAGACTCAATAAATGTAAATAAAGACCCCTACTCTGGTTCTTCCCACCACATCAGAGCTGCTGTTTAAATGCCAATAGCAGTGGTTTCTCAAGATTTCTATTGCTGGTCCTCCAAGTTTGGTCTGCTAGGAATGCAGGTTATTCAACTATTCTTTTTTTATTACAGTATTAATTTTTCAATTTGCTATTCCACAAATTGCTGACTAGGTTACAAGAGCCACGATGTAAATACTTTGTGTATAACACATGCTCCAAACCACCTTGTCTGGGCTGTTGTGGAGAAAGAAGTTTAAAAACCAATTAGGTTTTGGATGAGAACAAAATTTAGCTCAAAAATAACATACAGTACTCTCCCCTGTTTCTAAGACTCTGTTACCCATTAATTCCTTTTCTTTTTTCCCTCCTCACATGCTGTCTAGTTAAAGTCTTCCTGTTTAATCATTTCGTGTTTACTTCTATGTGAGCATATATTAATTATGTAGATCACTAGCCTCGTCACTAGGAAGGATGAACAGATATTTGATTTGGTGAAGGAACCCCAAGACAGCCTCATTTCTGGGCCTCCTTCCACCCTGGAGCAAATGCCAGTTCATAATGAGAGTTTCTTTGGACACCAGACTTTCCCCTGAAAGTAATTAAAGCCTGCAGGTCTTAGCTACGAAGCTGGTTGATGCAACATGATTTAGCAGAGCATTTTGAGTTTACATGATGCTATGTTTCAAATGAAGGAATGGGATTGGCTCTTAGCTTTTTACTTAGATTTGTGTGTGTGTGTCTCGTCCTGAAAGTATGCTCACCCTCTGTGTAGATTAGGACAACACTTCGCTGTCTCAGAGAGGCTCGAACTCCCACCTTCTGCTTGTTGAGACACAGCAATGCCTCTTCTGGCTGTTCCAGGTATTTCACTGGGAGCCTACAGGCACCATGTGGCCAGGCCAGGCGGGGACCTTAAGATACACTTGTTCTCGACTTGTGGACACAGTAGGAGGAGGAGAGGATGGGATGAATAGAGAGAGTCGCATTGAAGTACATACATTACCGTATATAAAATAGATAGCTGGTGGGAATTTGTCGTATGATGCAGGGAGCTCAACCTGGTGCTCTGTGACAGTCTAGAGGGGTGGGATGGGGTGGGAGGTGAGAGGGAGGTTCAAGAGGGAGGGGTCATATGTATGCCTATGGCTGATTCATGTTGATGTATGGCAGAAACAAACACAACATTGTAAAGCAATTATCCTCCAATTAAAAATAATTAGGGAAAAAAAGATAGTGTTCTTTCCATGGGTTACTAGTCTACCTGAAGACCAACTTACTTAGAGAAAGAAAAAAGACCTGATTCTAACTCCACCCCTGCAACTAGAAAGATAGCTCTTAATCAGACGGGTGGCATACTTGGAAAAGCAAATGATGAGTTAAACAAATAGTCATACGTTTACGAAAGTTTTTGAATCAGATATCCTAATCTTAGATCAAGCAAGTAAGGCAAAAGGGATTCTGAGTGTTCCTGAGTCATGGTTCTGTAATATTCACTGGGAAGCATTGTGGAAAGAAATTCAGAAATAGCCAACAATGTTGGAAGAGGAAAATAGGTGCTAATTTAAGAAATCTGTTCATGAATCATTAGATTCCAGAAACTGTGATTGGATAAAGGAAAAGAGACTTAGGATTGCTTTTATACTGACCAAGATTATGGAAATCTAAAGGAATAGGCTACACATTACTGATTAAACAGTTCTTTTATTATAAGGTAAATGTTAGCTTGGTAGAATTATTCAGATTGCCTATTTATGCTTATTTACTTTCCTATGTCTGAATTTCTACATTAATCTCACTTGAAAAAAAGTCATATGTAATTTTGAAAATTCATTTTGTTTTTCTTAAATTTTCACTTGGTTACTTATAATGCTTAAGTGTAAAATGGCAATTTAGATGATAATTGATGGCATTAATTTATCTTTCTGTCATATGAAGCCTATTCATCACCAGACTGATAAGAGTTTAATATAGAATTTGCCCTTTTAAATCTACAAAATGGCTCCTAAAGGCAAATTACTTTTGTTTGTATTTTTGTTCTTTGTGAATAGTTAGAATATTTGCATATAGGATATTGGCATGTATCTCTGAAACCTTAATTAGGGAACTTTCTAAGTATATTAAAATTGAGGATTTTGGGGGTTTATTTTATTTCTGTTCAATAAGAGATGTGATCCCCCCTCACCCTAAAATGGGTAAATGATCAGTGCATTTGAACTTTCCATTGAGCTTATTGGGACAGGGTATTTTTAAGTATTTATAGCTTAAAATGTAATGCTATATACATTACATTACAGTTAAGCATCACCCTGGGAGAAGGCAATGGCACCCCACTCCAGTACTCTTGCCTGGAAAATCCCATGGATGGAGGAGCCTGGTAGGCTGTAGTCCATGGGGTCGCTAAGAGTCGGACACAACTGAGCGACTTCCCTCTCACTTTTCACTTTCATTCATTGGAGAAGGAAATGTCAACCCACTCCAGTGTTCTTGCCTGGAGAATCCCAGGGACCGGGGAGCCTGGTGGGCTGCTGTCTATGGGGTCACACAGAGTCGGACATGACTGAAGTAACTTAGCAGCAGCAGCAGCAGCAGCAGCAAGCATCACCCTGGCAGAAACGATGGAAAGCCTTAAGTTGTAAAGTTACAGTCCATTGAGCCAGTGACGTTCTTTAGCAAAGGAGAGGAACAACAGAGATCTCTCTGTGGAAATACATACCCAATGACTAATTCTCACTGGGGATACAAATTGGGATTTTTTTACCCCATATTTCCATTTTCTTTTTTCTTACTGATTTCTAACCAGTGAAGCCATATTATCTCTTAAAAATCACCAGGTCAATCAAAAGAAACTTCCTCTTGGTCATTTATTTTAGTAATTTGGAGGAAAGCTTCTCTTGTTATTTTCTTTTTATACACTTCTCTTTATTTCTTGTTTTCTCTCTCTTGAAGGTCAGCTAATTTCTTCCTCATACTAGTTTCCATTAATTTGAAAATGGTTCATTCATTGGGTATTTATTGAGCACCTGTTATATGCCAGGAACTGTTGCTGATCAATGCGTCAGTGAGACAACAAAGGTCTTTGCCTTCGTGGTCCTCCAGCGCTACAAACTTGGTCAGGGGAAGAGAGACGATAGGGAGTAATCATGGGTGAAAGTAAATGACCTGGCGAGGTGGAAGGGAACACATGTCACGGGGGACGAAAAGGAGCAGTATAAGGGGAATTACTTGTGCGAGTGTGGGTGTGTGTGGGGGAGTGTTGGAGAGTCACTGGCAATTTTTAAACAGTCAGGGTGAATCACACTGGGGGCAGTGATGTGTAAGCAAAGCCCTGAGGCTGAGAAGGGACGTGCGTGGTTATGCTCCTGGAGTAACAAAGCCAGCGTGGTAGGAGAGAGGGAGAGAGAGGAGATGAGTGGTCTTTCACTCTGAGGGAGACATGGAAACATTGCCCAGCTTGCAAGGATGACCGGCTGCTGGTCTGAGAATAGCTAGGGGAGAGGTGGAGAAGGAAGCAGGGAGACCAGATGGTTTATAGTTTTGGGGGGAAGATGGAAGTGAACTGGACCAGAGGATTAACAGTAGAGGTAGTGAGAGGTTATAGGATCGTAGATGTATTTCGAATACATGAGACAACAGGATTTCCTGGTGGACAGAATGTGAGGTATAAGTGCAAGAGAGAAATCAAGAAAACTTAGGGTTATTAAACTGTTCCTTTGGCTCTTCTGCAAGCCTGTATTACCCCAGTAGATTCTTCTTATGCTTGTGAAAAACGTTTCCACACCTTCCATACTTCCTATGGCTGTTTTCTGAAATTCTTCTATTATTTTTTTTAACATTCTATTAAAATGTTCGTAATAAGTATGGGAAAACAATTCCCATAAAGATGTTACACAAGGGTAATCAAGAGGAAACTGGTTTCAATTTATGAGAAGTTGGAGAGAGGTGAGCACCATGCTCTCTGACAGGTGACTGAAGAGAAGAAAAGGGGCTGATTTTGTTGGAAACTTCAGTTTTCATGGAAACAGCTTGGTATCACTGAGCATCATCAGAAATGATCTGGGGTAGCATCAGCCCTGGGGCTTCCCTGGTGGCTCAGTGGTAAAGAATCTGCCTGCCAATTCAGAACACAGGCATTTGATCCTTCGGTTGGGAAGATACCCTGGGGGAGGAAATGGCAACACACTCCAGTATTCTTGCCTGGGAAATCCTATGGACAGAGGAGCCTGGTGGGCTACAGTTTATGGGGTCGCAAAGTGACTCAAGAACAGCAACAAAGCACAGCCTTAATGGACACCTGACCTCAGTCTGGACCTTCCTTTTAAGGAACCCCCAAGTTCCGCCATATAATAGAAGTCATTTCTTAAGCGTATTCAGTTCCACCTAAGAGAGATTATGGGAGATTCACAATATTCTATATCTAACCAAATAGTATTTCCAACAACAAAGCTGTAATTGTTATCAAAAGTATAGTCATTTTGCCGACACTTGTTTTGAAAATATGTGTGAATGATAAGTCAGGGAATAATTTTAGTAAAAAGTGAATTTTGAGTTTGCTTTTGCATATTCCGTCCATAAACCGAAACACGTAGAAATACACAAAACACACACGGACACACTTCCGGCGTCTCTGGGTGGCGTTATCCTTGAAGGTTGTCTTTTCCTAGTTTTCACATTCTTGATTTTTTTTATACATTTAAAAAAACAAAACCCAAACAAACCTCACCTCATCCAACACCTGAGATGAATCTAAGCATTCAGGTTCAAGTAGCCAAGCATGGACAAAAGGAAAGCTCTATCTATATTTAACGACCTGAAATGGAAATTGCCAAATTCAGCTCCTTTTGGCGCCAGGAGTGACCAGTATAGTAGCTTTAACTGTTGCTAGGATTCTGAAAGCCCTCAGGCACTGTTGGGCCAAGTTGTGAACAAGGATGAGAAAGTCACCAAAGTATTTCCAGCAGCGATCCAGAAGTGAATTGAAGAAGGACCCAACTGTCAAAATTCAATGGAACAAGAATCTTCTATAAATGCATTCCTTGAAGGGCCGTCATCTCCAAGACAAGAAAACGTGCCCCAGGATTTAAGGCTGCTCAAGATCGGTGAACTGCGATGCTCATGCCAACTCCCAGCTGAGATCAATGAGTTACGTTTGTCTACACCTGCTGCTACAACTCTCTAATTTCTAGTCATCTTCCTTCTACTACTTCAAAATCATTCGCAACCTGCAATTCTTCCCAGCCCGCATCTACAGCAAACTTCCAGTCTTTCTCCAGGTAGAGTGCCGTATTTATTGTAGTATTTGTGCATTTCTTAACCATTGAACATGTTGGAAACCCTGCCTCTGTTATTGGTTTCTCTCTTTTTTTTGTCCCTATGAGTCGCTGGTTAGCATTTTATAGTGTTGTGTCCCTAATCCTATTTTACCGACAAATCATGTGTTTTTTTTTTTTCCCTTCACAATTTAGCATAATGTGATGATATTTAGGAATTCATATATGGCATTATTGTCAACAGGACAGTATGAGGCAATACCATATGTTTTGCTTGAAACACAGTGACTATTTTAGTTAAGAACTGACCTTTCAAATTGTTTGTTATGCATGGTGGAGTGGACTCTATTGCCTGGGTCAGTTACAGAATTATAGAAAGACAGTGGATTTTCATGAGTTATTTAAGTATGTCGTTTAATGGAGAAACAGAAGTTGAGATGCCAAATGACTTCCGTAAAGTTACACAGCGAGACCATGACAGATCTAGGATTAGAGTCTGGGTCTGTCGATTCCTAGTTAGTGCTCTTTCTCGTTTAGCTTGGTCTAAGGCTGTGGTTCCCACAGGCTAGTCTTTGAACCAGTAGTATCAGCATCACCTTCAAAATTGTTAGTCGTGCAAACTCAGTGATGTAGGCCCAGCATCCTCTGGGTGATTTGAAAGCACCTGAAGTTAGAGGGGGGCTTCCCAGGTGGCTCATTGGTAAAGAATTTACCTGCTAATGCAGGAGACGCTGGAGATGTAGGTTCAATCCCCGGCTCGGGAAGATCCCCTGGAGAAGAAAATGGCAACTCACTCCAACATTCTTCCTGGGAAATCCCACAGACAGAGGATACCTGGTAGGCTATACAGTCCATGGGGTCACAAAAGAATCAGATACAACTGAGTGACTGAGCATGCACACACGTAAAGTTTGAGAACCACTGGCCTGGATTACAAACCACCAGTATCTCTGTTGAAGAAGGCAATGGCACCCCACTCCAGTACTCTTGCCTGGAAAACCCCATGGATGGAGGAGCCTGGTAGGCTGCAGTCCCTGGGGTCGCTAAGAGTTGGGCACGACTGAGTGACTTCACTTTGACTTTTCACTTTCATGCATTGGAGAAGGAAATGGCAACCCACTCCAGTGTTCTTGCCTGGAGAATCCCAGGGACGGGGGAGCCTGGTGGGCTGCTGTCTATGGGGTCGCACAGAGTCAGACACAACTGAAGCGACTTAGCAGTAGCAGCAGCAGTATCTCTGTGACCCAGGAGACAAAAGAATAATAAAAAGTGAATCTAAAAGATTCAGCACAATTTGAAAAGGTTAAATTATTTTTGTGATTTTCATAGATTCCAACAGAAGCATTTAAAAAATATAGACAATTCTGAGATCTTAGTTTTACTTATTGATACAAGTATATACAGCACAAAACAAAAAATGTCACAATTCTAGATAATAACCTCCCTTTAGATAGTATTCAGAGGATTATTGTTGTTTAGTTGCTAAATTGTGTCTGACTTTTTTGTGACCCTATGAACTGTAGCCTGCTAGGCTCCTCTGTTTATGGGATTTCCCAGGCAAGAATACTGGAGTGGGTTGCCATTTCCTTCTCCAGGGGATCATCTCGACCCAGGGGTCAAAACTGCATCTCCTGCCTTGGCAGGCAGATTTTTTACCACCGAGCCACCAGGGAAGCCATCGTTCAGAGGCTAGAAAAGTGAATTTCCCCCTAAACAGCTTGTTAACAGTAAGCCATCAAAAACCCCACATATAAATGTGAAAATCTATATATTGGAAAATCTATTTGTGTGTATGTATAGTTAACATATTGGCAATAACAAAGTAACAGCCAAAGAAATAGTTTAGTCAGATTGAATATTTTGTAATTTCCTGAGAACTAAAAAGATGGAGTTCAAGAAGTTATGAATTGCCTTTCCCGTTTCCCAATTGGCCCCTGGAATATGAAACTGTGTGAAAGCCCAGGAAGATGGAGACATTTTCTTAAGTTCTTTACAATCCATGGAATTTTCAGCCCTAGTTTTAGTTTAGGTATTTGAGTGTTTGGGGCCCATGTAGAACTTCAGCTGGGGAACTTAGACACATGAATATTAGTCAAAACTCACTTAGGAAGCAATGTAAGAGGTTTTCACTCTCCCTTAGTTAAAACACACATTTTTCATTCATAATACATTTTTCATTTGCTTTTTCCCACTTACCCCACATGGAACAACTCTAGGCTTTAGTGTCTGTTGAAGGCTCGAAGTGACAGGTGAGCAACTCAGCTGAGGTCAGCTAAGGCTGTGGTCCGTGCAGCAAAGGCACACTGGCCATTGAAACCTGGATCCCAGCTTCTTAGGTGGCCTGTCACCGGATCTCTCAGGATTTTCAATGTCCTCATCTAGAAAGTGGGGATAATGTAGCCCCTGTTAGGGCTTATGTGAGGACAAAGTGATATCATCTGTGTAAAGCCTCAGTCCCTGATCAACTACCGTGTTGTTAACACTTACATGTCTGATGAGTTTGAATTTTTTTTTTTCCACTTCAGTCTAATTTTTCGAGGGCTCTCAGGTTTTGGTCAATTTCTCAACGGTGGTGTCATTTTTATCTCACTGGTTGTGCCTTTCCTTCTGAAGTTGCTACCCAGGCTGTAGTTCCCTTAGGGCCAGGAATCGTCATCACCCACTGCACTTGGAACAGTATCTTTCATAGACTAGGTTCCCCATAAATATGTGTGGAATGATTGAAAGAATACGCAAGTGAATGTGGGCCTTGGAAATGAATACAGAATATCCCAGCAATTAACCTGCCGATGGAGAACATTCCTGCCTAGAGGAACAGTTCAGGTAGCAGGGCCCCTGAAGAAGTAATAATGTTTGTTTCTTTAGGCAACAAAATTATCCTTTCATGACACTAATTTCCTTTTACTTGTGAATCAACCAACATTTTGTTCCTGAATACCTGAGGAAGAAATGCAAACCCACACTGATGTGCTTATTGGTACATTAAGCCCGCATCAGGTTGAATATGAGGAAAAATGAGGGTAGAAATGTGACCGTATAAACAAATAGCCCTTGTTGCTTTCTTGTGAACCCCTATGTGACACTAATCCAGAAATGCATGCCAGTGGCAGTTGAAATATGCTATGAATTACTAGCAGAGATGTTTCTGGAACTGCACGTGTGGCCTGATTTATACCCCGATGTTCTCAATCAGATTCTAGGGATCAGTTGATCACTATCAATAACAAAGGGACAGGTGTGTTTTCTCAAGTCTTGTGCTTGCTAAAGGCAATCGTTTCCTCCCTATTGGTAGTACCTTGTAAATGCAGTTTGGAATTTTTCTTCTATTCGGTGCTAGGAACACTGAAAGCGGAATTCTTGCTAGGATAAAGCAGGCTGGGGCTTGTCTTCCCTGATCCCCAGACTTTAATCACAGTCCAGGTCGCTAGTGTCATGCTTTGTGGGCTCGGTTAGCAAAGTTCTTTTCAAGGACGAAAGTGGCAAGGCTGAACGGTGGGAGGAAAGGCTGGGCTGCCCTGAACAGGCAGTGAAGGGAACTTCACTCCTCTGGGTAGGACATATTTTAATGCTCTTTATGTTTTTTCTATTTTTTGAAGTTTTTTCTTTTTGATGTGGACCATTTTTAAACTCTTCCTTGAATTTGTTATAACACTGCTGCTGTGTTATGTTACACCGTCTGCATTGGAAGACAAAGTCTTAACCTCTGGACTGCCAGGGAAGCTTCTCAGTGCTCTGTTCAGATTAGCTGGTGGATATAAAGGATCTTTCTATGAGCTTTTGTTCAATATATATAGATAGATAGAGATCTCATATATATATATATATATATTCTTATATTCCTCTTGCATTTTTATTGTAAGGCTAGTGGAGAAGGCAATGGCACCCCACTCCAGTACTCTTGCCTGGAAAAAATCCCATGGATGGAGGAGCCTGGTAGGCTGTAGTCCATGGGGTCGCTAAGAGTCGGACACGACTGAGCGACTTCACTTTCACTTTTCACTTTCATGCATTGGAGAAGGAAATGGCAACCCACTCCAGTGTTCTTGCCTGGAGAATCCCAGGGATGGGGGAGCCTCGTGGGCTGCCGTCTATGGGGTCGCACAGAGTCGGACACGACTGAAGCAACTTAGCAGCAGCAGCAGTAAAAGACTAGTAAAAGCGTGTAGGATGGTAAGAATCTGCAGATAAGAGATGACGAATTTCTTAAAGAGGAAATAGCTGAATCAGCATTGGTTGATGATGTAGGATTAAAAAAGTTGTAACCTGGAGGAAGTGACTGCGGGAGAGGGAGCCAGGAGACCCAGCACAACTCCAGAGAGTGCAGTCCAGGAGAAGCGAGTCCAATTGCAAACACAAGGTCCCTTTACTGTTGTTGCTGTTTAGTAGCTCAGTCGTGTCCGCCTCTTTTGTGACCCCATTGACTGTAGCCCGTCAGCTTCCTCTGTCCATGGGATTTCCCAGGCAAGAATACCCGAGTGGATTGCCATTTCCTTCTCCAGGGGATCTTTCCAACGTAGGGATCAGACCCGTGTCTCCTGCATTGCAGGAGTTCTTTTTACCATCTGAGCCACCAGGGAAGGCTATTTGCTATCAGGCCATTATTTTCTCAGACATTTTTCTATCCTTTTTTTTCCTCTTCATCTCTTCCCAGGAGTCTCATTTTTGTCTGTGTTTTCCCGTTCTCTTCTTCAAACTGGATAATTTCTATTGATCTATCTTTAATATTCTTGATTCCTTCTCTACCATCTTATTTCATGAACTCTTGAACCCATCTGGTGAATTTTTCATTGTAGTCTTTATATCTTTTGATTCTGAAATTTCCATTTGACTGTTTTTATAGTTTCCTTTTTTAGAGATTTCTTATATTTGAGTCCATTAATATATTTTCCTTACATTTTAAACCACAGTTTCTTAGACTTCTTCGAACATTTTATAAAACCTACTTTGAAGTCTTTGTCTACTAAATACAACCTCCTTACCCACTCAGAGTTAATTTTTGTTGACAGCTTATTTTCCTGAATATAGGTCACACTTTTCTATTTCTTCACTGTCCTATAAATTTTTGTTGAAAACCTGCATCTTCGATAATATGGTGTAGCAAATGTGATTTTGAGCTTTTGCCTTGAGGACCATCGTTGTTGCTGTTTTATTTTGTTATTTGGCTTATATTTCGTTTGTTTTGTTTTTAGTAACTTGCTTGAACTTAAGCTATCGAGTCTGTTTTCCCTGTGATGTGTGCCTGCTGCTGTCTCTCTGAATTTTTTCAAACTTTAATAAACAGTTTTAGGTTCATTTTATGGAGGCTCCTTTGCATCTGCAGAGCACAGTGATCAACCAAGGATTGTCCACAGATACTTTGCGTCTGTAAGATTTCCCTCCTCTGCTGATGGATCTGTGTGTGGGGCTGGGAACATGTTTAAAATTCAGGTCTACTTTCTGCCAGGTCCTCCTGGGTCTTTTCTGTAGATCTGCACAGCATCCAGGTCAATTGGGGATGCGCACACAGCTTGGATAGTCTCGAGTCTTCCCTGCACACGTGCACAGACCCCTGATCAGCACGGATCCATGCAGCACCCGTTTATTAATAGCCTTTCTTTGGTCTCTCATTTCCAGGACCTCCTGATCAAATTTCTGATTAGTTGAGTGATCTACTGTATCCCAAGCGGGACTGCAACCCCGAGTAATAGAGCCACAGGCCGTCAACACTTGTTTTCTACGGATTTTGATACTTTCACAGTACAACTGGGTATGAGTTTTCCGTCCTCGTCTCCAAAATTCCATGCCAGAGCAGTGCAACCGCTGGTTTTTATTGCCAGCGCTTCCTTGGAAGTACCACTCCACCGGCCCAGCTGGTGTTAGGGGTCACTGCAGAGATTGGAGCAGCCTTGGGTCAAGGAGGTACCCACAGTACTTACACTAATTTCTGCAGTTTCCCATGAATGCCTATTTCTCCACTGGTTGTTAGCCTCTGAACTCTTTCCAGAGACTGAACTGGTTGTTTTGGATTTTTCTTCCTTCCAGTTTTACCTTGTTTCTTGGGGGCTAGGATTTGACAGTCTCTTCTTTCTGCCATACCTACATTCCCTACCATCATTTTTAAAAGAAATTTTCCTTGGCTATAGAATTTTAAGCTTTAGTGTTGTTTTTCTTTTTGTCCTTTAAAGATGTCTGCCCATGCTCTTCTGGCTTACAGAGTTTCGATGAGAAGTCTGCTATAATTTTTAACTTTGTTCCTCCTTGTGTGATATGCCTCTTTTCTCTGGTTACCTTCCTGGTTTCTTTTTGCTGGTGGTTTTCAGCGGTTTGCACGTGATGTGTGTACGTGTATGTTGTATCCTACTCGATGTTTTCTGAACTTCTTCGACCTCTCCTTTGGTGTCTCATTGATCTGAGGGAATTTTTAGTCATTTTTCCTTTGATCATTCTCCTGTCTATGTGCTCTGTCTTCCTTTCCTATATTCAAAATTACCGGTATGTTAGTCCATTTGGAATTTTTCTATTATTCTTGGATACTCTGCTCTTTTTTTTCTTTTTGCTCTCTTTTTACCTTTCTGTTTTTATTTGGATAATCTCTGTTGCTGATGGACTGAGTTCAACTGATTTTATTCTCAGTTGTACTTAGACTACTAATGAGCTTGTTGATGGCATTCTGCACTTTCCTTACCATATTGTTCATTTCTACATTTCCATCTGATTCTTTATTATTCTATCCCGTTGTTGAAATTCCTCATATATTCATTATGTTACCCAGTCTTTATATGGGAGCTATTAACACATTAATTACATGTTTCTTCCAGCTTTATGGAGCTGTAATTGACATATAACACCATGTAAGTTTAAGGTGTACAACATGATGATCTGATATATAAATATTGCAAAGTGATAATGACACTAAGGTTAGTTAATGCATCTATCACTTTGTATATTTATTTTTTTTGTAATGAAAACTTTCAAGATCTACTCACTTAACTTTCAAGTAAAAAAAGCAGCACTACAAATTACAGTTACCATGCTTAAATTAGATCCCATAACTTATTTATTTTAGAACTAGAAGTTCACCTTCACTCATTTACCCCCACATCCTACTTCTGCCTTGGCAATGACAGATCTACTTTCTGCTTCTCTCTGTGTGTGTGTTTTTAAGATTCCACATATAAGTGAGATCACACAATATTTGTCTAAATTTGCTTCTTCTTCACAGTTGAATAATATTCCATTGCATATATGCCACATCTTCTTTATCCATCCCTCTACTGATGAACATTAGATTGTTTATATGTCTTGTGCTGTGCTTAGTTTCTCAGTTGTGTCTGACTCTCTGCGACCCCATGGACTGTAGCCCACCAGGCTCCTCTGTCCATGGGGATTCTCCAGGCACAAATACTGGAGTGGGTTGCATGCCTTCCTCCAGGGGATCTTCCCAACCCAGGGATTGAACCCAAGTCTCTCACACTGCAGGCGGATTGTTTACTATCTGAGCCACCAGGGAAGCTACTGTAAACAAAGCTGATGTAAACGTGGGGTTACAGAAAAGTGATTATACCCAGACGGGGGATGGCTGGATCATATGGCAGTTCTGTTTTGTTTTTGAGACCCTTCCCCACTGTTTCTTGCAGTGGTTGTACCAATTTACATTCCGACAAACAGTGCACAAGGTTTCCCCTTTCCCCCACGGCCTCACCAGTGCAAGTTATTCTCGTCTCTTTGGTAACAGCCAATCCAACAGGTGTGAGGGGATAGCTCCTTGTGGTTTTGACATGCAGTTACCTGAGGATTGGTGATTTTGATCCCCCTTTCAGATCATTTGTACATCTTCTTTAGAAAAAGGTCTATTCAGGTCCTTTCCCCATATTTTGATCTGATTCTTTTCACTGCTGAGTTATATGAGTTCCTTATATGATTTGGATATTAATCTGTATCAGGTACATGACTTCCACGCCAGCCAGTGGGTCATTGGCTGTGCTATCTATCAGGAGTGGCTGCTCATCTGGTTTTCTGGTCAGTGGGGTCTCCTGCTGTACCCACAGTTGGGCTGCCTTGTAGAGCATGCTATACAGTCACACATGGTAGCTGTCTGTAAAACCAAGTTGAGTCGCGGACTATGCTCTGTGACTCCCTGCCTGGGCAAAGCGCCCATCTGTGTCCCACAGTCAAGCAGGGCCACTGCTGATCTCCACTTCAGAGTAGGATTGTGTGCTGGGCTCTGCAGCTGAGCATCACTCTAGACTGGGCTGGAGGCTGCTCAGGGTCACCGTTCAGGCTCAATAACTGGGCAAGGCTGCTGGTTTGAGTCCAGACCCAAGACAGGCTATGGGATGTGCCCCGTGCCCCCTGGGCATCATGGCCAAGCTTCCTGATGGGAGCATGGCCCCGATGGGGCAGGGTTGGAGGTGATGTGGGCAGCTGGGAGGGACTTCAAGTCTCTACCCTTGCCTGGGGGCATAGGATGGGCTCCATGGACAGTATAGCTGTTCGGTTGGGGATTCGAAACAGACAGAACTGCCCGCTGAGCATCCTGCCAACACGCTCCATATTCTCACACTAGGTCATTTTCAAATTTGACTAATGACTTCAGAAACTCACGAACAATTTTTAGCTGAAGTCTCCCTACTGGCTTCTAAGGGGTTTCATGTCGACTCCAGCAAGCAAGTGCTTGCAGCTTGTTACTCCTTGGACCCACTGCTCTTTCTTTAGCTTTTGGGTTAGTTGGTTATTCTGTGACTTCAGCTGCCAGGTGGCTTTCAGAAAAGTTGTAAATTTGCAGACATTCATAATTCTTTTTTTTTTTCTTTATGTTTGGGACTAATAGCCTGCCAGGTTTTCATACCCTAAGTGGAAGCTGGACGTTTGACATATATAATTTTTTAAATTTTCTCAACTCTTATGCAGGGAAATTGGAGACTTTTAGAGGTTAAGCAATTTCCCGATGTGCAAGAGACTGAAAAAATGTACTGGGGTATACTTGCGTTACAATGCTGTGTTAGTTTCTGCTGTACAACACGTGAATCAGCTATCAGTATACGTATATACCCTTCCCTTTGGGTCTCCCTTCCACGTCCCCCCAACCCGCTCCCAGCCCCAACCCACCTCTCTAGGTCACCACCGAGCACCGAGCTGAGCTCTTTGTGCCATATAACAGCTGTCCACTATCTATCTATTTAATACGTGGTAGTGTATATATGTCAATCCCAATCTCCCAGCTCATCTCCCAACACGCATCCATTGTCTATGTCCGTATCTTTATTCCTGCCCTGAAATGGGTTCATCTGTATCATTTTTCTAGATTCCACATATATGCGTAAATATATGATATTTGACCAGTGTCTTTCTAGTTGTTAACACAAGTTGATTCCACAGTGTTATTCTGACTCTTTATTTAAGTGATAGTGTGTTATGTTTTTAGGGCTTCCCAGGTGGCTCAATGGTAAAGAATCTACCTGTCAATGCAGGAGACCCAGGTTCGATGTCTGGGTTGGGAAAATTCCCCTGGAGGAGGAAATGGCAACTCACTCCAGTATTCTTGCCTGGAGAATCCCATGGACAGAGGAACTTGGTGGGCTCTAGTCCATGGGGTTGCAAAGAGTCGGAGATGACTGAGCGACTGAGCATGCATGCACATGTTAGGTTTAAGTAGTGACTTTCCAAGGTAAATTTTATAGTCCCCTTTTATTTATTCTCTAATAGAGATTTATTAAAAAAAATCCTAAAAAGCCTCTTGATGAACTAAAAAGCCTCTTGATGAAGGTGAAAGAGGAGAGTGAAAAAGTTGGCTTTAAACTCAACATTCAGAAAACGGAGATCATGGCATCTGGTCCCATCACTTCATGGGAAATAGATGGGGAAACAGTGGAAACAGTGTCAGACTTTATTTTTTGGGGCTCCAAAATCACTGCAGATGGTGACTGCAGCCATGAAATTAAAAGATGCTTACTCCTTGGAAGAAAAGTTATGACCAACCTAGATAGCATATTGAAAAGCAGAGACATTACTTTGCCAACAAAGGTCTGTCTAGTCAAGGCTGTGGTTTTTCCAGTGGTCATGTATGGATGTGAGAGTTGGACTGTGAAGAAGGCTGAGCGCTGAAGAATTGATGCTTTTGAACTGTGGTGTTGGAGAAGACCCTTGAGAGTCCCTTGGACTGCAAGGAGATCCAACCAGTCCATTCTGAAGGAGATCAGCCCTGGGATTTCTTTGGAAGGAATGATGCTGAAGCTGAAACTCCAGTACTTTGGCCACCTCGTGCAAAGAGTTGACTCATTGGAAAAGACTCTGATGCTGGGAGGGATTGGGGGCAGGAGGAGAAGGGGACAACAGAAAATGAGATGGCTGGATGGCATCACTGACTCGATGGATGTGAGTCTGAGTGAACTCCGGGAGTTGGTGATGGACAGGGAGGCCTGGCGTGCTGCGATTCATGGGGTCGCAAAGAGTCAGACACGACTGAGCGACTGAACTGAACTGAACTGAATATAGATTTAGATTGCACTACAAAAAATGATTGCACAGAATGAGAGAGGAGACTTGGTAGGCCAGGTTGTTATTAGAAGTATCTTCCTACTTGCATGTGTCTCACAGAAATGTCAGATTCCGATCCCTATAGAGGCCAGACCAGAAATAGAACTGAGTGAAGAATTCTGGGTCTGTGATCACCGTCATTTTCCTTGACACTTGTGGCTCTATTTTTGAAAGTGGCAGGGATACAGAGAAATGTTTCTTTATAAGAAAAACAGCAGCTATAGCAGAATGATATGTGGGTACTCTCTCTCTCTGCCTGAGGACTGGCAGAATTTATTTGACCTGCACATTTATTTAATTTTTAAAAATTTGCATGTTGCGGCAGTTCCCGAGCACTGTCTGTTGTTTTAAAGTCATCCATTAAAGTATCTGTTTGCTCTTGAGATCGTTTCGTGTGTTCGTGTGCGCTCAGTTGCTCAGATGCGCCAGACTCTTTGCAACCCCATGGGCTGTAGCCGGCCTGGCTCTTCTGTGCATGGAATTTTCCAGTCAAGGATGTCGGAGTGGATTGCTATTTCCTTCTTCAGGGGGTCTTCCTGACCCAGAGATCAAACCCCTGTCTCCTGGGTCTCCTGCATTGGCAGGCGGATTCTTTACCACTGTGCCGCCTGGGAAGTCCTGAGATCATTCAGCGTTAAAGGTCTGCCAAGCACCCACTCCTTCCAGTCTCTGTTCTGGGCTCTAAATATGCAGCAATGACGTCGGCGCCTTGCCTTTATGGAGCTACATTTTGGTTTGTGGTCTGCAACGGGGAGAGAGGGACCCCGGACACTAACGACACTGCCTAAAGAACATGCTGCCACCACGCCCGCCGATGTGGCCAAGTTTAAAATTTTCCAAGAGAAGCCAGAAGTCGGATTTTTGACTGCAATTTTTTTTTTTTATGTTTCAATGTTGGCTCAATCGGTTTAAAATCACTGTGGAGGTCAAACAAAGCATGTTTGCAGACAGAATCTGGCTTGCGACCTCTGTCTAACACCATCTTTGCCCTTGCTGGTCTGCTTGAGAAGAAAAATGCAATGGAATGACAGCTGTAGCCATGCTAATTCCCTTCTCTGGAAGCAATGAACCCGTACTCAGAGATTTGGCAATGCCAGGATTTAATTTGCAATAAATACAAGGTCAACAATTTCAGTGAAAGCCATTTTAAGATCAGTCTTAAAGCAATCCAAAAAAAAAAAAAAAAGTGACTGTACAAATTAGCTTTTTAGTGATTATTAACCTGGGCTCCACAGGATATGGTCAACGGGATACTTGCAAGCAGGTTATACTGCAATTACCAACCTGCTTGCAAGTTTGAGACCGGCTTTTAAAATGTGATTCCTGTTGTGCATGCTCAGCCTCTCAGTCCGACTCTTTGTGACTCCGTGGACTGTAGGCTCCTCTGTCCATGGGATTTCCCAGGCAAGAATACTGAAACAGGTTGCTATTTCCTCCAGAGAATCATCCTGACCCAGGGATCGAACCTGCATCTCCTGAATTGGCAGGCAGATTCTTTACCACTGTGGCACCCGGCAAGCCCTAGTGCAGGCTGCTTGAATTTCAGCAAACATGCCACACTGTGGTCCAGATTTGTAGACTTAGTGAAAACTTTGCTCATTAGTTCATTAAGTCAGGTGTTCCTGAAAGGCCAAACACAAGCTTTGGGGTAAATTGATAGTGTTTATAACTGTTATTTTCCCTTTTGTTTTTTAATGAAAGGAAAGCCACTTTGGACTTTCTTGACAATATAAGTCATAGAGGTAGTTTGGCAAAAATATCGGTTCTCGGATTGGCTTCATCTTTGGTGAGTACAAAAGTGATAGGTTTTTATGGGGCTGTGGGGACTGTTCGTCAATCAGTAACTTACTAAAAGTACTGTTTGCTGATGGACTCTGCTCACTGTTCTGTGAACGTCTCAGTCTCATTTTCATCAGCCCTCTGTGCTCATAGCTCTTCTCCATTCACCTTTGCCGGCTTGTTTCTGAATTCTGCCCACTCCTCAGAATCCACTCTGCTGCCTCCAGCTCACCGATTTGGCCTCTGAAACTGGTCTCACCTCTATTTTTTTTTATCTATTTGTCACAGCTTTTAGCAATTGGGTCATTTTTAAAGCTTTTAAACACTGCTTTCCCACTTTGGAAGTCTTCAAATTAAATTCCCAGGAATCGCAACTGGGAACACACATTGAGGTATCAATGTTTAGGCCAGAACCAATATGTTGCTCATGTCTTTTTATGCCTGACAGCCAGGGAACATGCTCTCTGATTTTCTCTGGTTCAAGGTGGCTCTATTGTTCTTTACCAACTCTGTTCAGCGAGCTGTATCTCAATCATAAGGAACCTGACTACAAACCCCAAATCCCAGCTCATCAAAACCTGGAGACTGACATTCCTTATTGCAAATCATGCTTGATCTAAGCTCCTAGAGATACCAAGGCCAGAGGGACCTTCTGCCATACCCTTTAGTCATGAGACCCAGGAATACTGGGTTCTACTTTTCCTTTAGTGGTACCTGCTTTAAAATGATACACCACTTGGTTCTATCAAACTGCTCTCTAGATTCAAGGACTTGCTTTATATGAGAGAATGAAGGAATTCTGATCTTATTTCATAACTGTGCTCAGTCTTACTGCATGTATATTGCATTCTGAATATGGTTCAGGAAGATATTTAAAACGCAGCCTTCTACGAAGAGAAAGAAGTGGTCTACCTTATCTGCAAGTCTCCTGAGCACTAGAATGATGTGAAGAGAGACAACTTGTGCTTTTCAGCTTCCATATTTTAGATTCTATGTCTCCACATAAATGTATGATGAGCATAAAGTGAGCAACTTTGCAAATTACAAACATTTTAAAGACAAATATTAACTACGTATTGTGTTAGTCACTCAGTCATGTCCGACTCTTGTGACCCCGTGGACTGTAGCCCACCAGGCTCTGTCCTTGGGATTCTCCAGGCAAGAATACTAGAGAAGGGTCCCATGCCCTTCTCCAGGGGAATTTTCCTGACCCAGGGATTGAACTTGACTCTCCCACATTGCAGGCAGTTTCTTCACCAAGGAAGGTGAGCTATGTATTAGGTTGATACCAAGTTCAAGGAAACAAAAGAAAACAGATTTCCACTCCACGTTTGTTCTCAGAAGTAGATGCTTTTGAATTCCTCTTCAGTCACTGTGACGTGGAATAAAACAAGCAAATTGAACTTTGATTTCTGTTACTTGGCTAAAATTTCCTCATTTTAATGTCAGTTTTTTTCTTTTAGATGATTTTACATTTTTTCCCCCTATTTTAGAGGTAATCAACTTGAATCTTTCATGTTTCACTTACATAAAAGAGCTTTAAAATTACCACTAAAAGGACTAAAATCTTTCCTTTTGCCACGTTGATTGCCATGAAAGAGCTCACTTGCCTTTTGTGAACTGACTTTCTGAAACTACGATTGAGAGCTCTGAATAAAAAAAAAAAGTCACATGTATCATTCATACATGATATACTTTGTTTTACTGCCAAATACTGATAACCATTTCAAGAGGGCAAATTCCAAGTTTAAAAAGCTCCTTTGGTAACTATTTATAGTAACCTAATAAATGCTAGGACAATCCCTCATTTTTGAAATTTCCCACTTATTATAATCATCTGGCCGCAGATTATTCCCGTGCAGTATTTTTATCAATTGAAATAATATCACATGGAATAGCTTATAGGTTGAACTGGATAATTAACTGCATGACTCTAAGGATTCTTTATGCGTGCTACAAACACATATCCTTTCACGAAGTGTGCGTATCCATATCGTTGTTGGATGATGTGCTCAGAATTTAATCTGCTTGCTACCTAAGTATATGTATTTATCATTAACTTTATCAGCTACGGGGGTTCCCAGGAGGCTCAGTGGTAAAGAACCTGCCTGGCAATGCAGGAGACTTGGGTTTGACCCCTGGGTGAAGAAGATCCCCTGGAGCAGGAAATGGCAACCCACTCCAGTATTCTTGCCTGGAGAATCCCAAGGACAGGGGAGCCTGGTCAGGTACAGTCCATGGGGTCACAAAAGTGTTGGACATGACTTCGTGACTAAACAACATTCTCAGATATTATCTACTTTCGACAGTTGCATAGCTAGATCTTAATATTTTAAAAAAAGATAAAAATAATAAAATCTACTGAAAGCATGTGAAAACAAGTTTTCATCATAAACTTCAGTGCAATCTGAAGTTGTTGTTGTTTTTTTTTTTTTAGGCATAAAAGAAGGAAGTTTAGGCTGTCTACTTGAAGCCTGATTTTTTCCTAGAGATTACTTGTGTAAAACATCTTGTGAATATTTGCCAGCTCTCAGTTTGTTAGAAGTCTAGCTAAACAAACAAGAACAACAATAAAAACAAGTTGCCATCTGAAGAGCACAGGGGACGATACTAGTCTTTTGTAATAACCTAGGTGGGAAAAGAATATGTGGATGTGTAACTGAGTCACTGTACTGACACTGGAAACTATCATGACTCGGTAAATCAAGTGTGTGTGTGTGTGTGTCTTAGATGCGCAATCGGGTCTCTTTGCGACCCCATGGACTGTAGCCCACTAGGCTCTTTAGTCCATCAAATATACTTCAATAAAATAAAAAATTGAAAAAACCAAAACACCAAATCAAACGCATTAACTATAAACAGAGATTTGCGGGGACCATTAAGAAGCATCGTAGCTCTCTCTCTCCAAGCCCAAATTGCTTAATATGTCTTAAGATGGGGCCAATCTATTCTAGTTTTCAAATACTACTTTTCTTTTTCAGAGGAACTTGATTTAAATCTGTGCATTGCCAAGGGCAAGGAGCAGAGAACATGGATCGAGAGGTAAGATTGATGTAACAGGAGCCCCTTTTTGATTTTTATTTTTTGTTTAAAAGCAGCCTTTTAAGCTTTATTTTTCATAATATTATCCGTGGAGAGAAAGTATAGAAGTGAATGGGAATGCGGTCTCCATTGCAGCACTCACGAGTAAACAGGATGATTCACGAGTGGAGCAGACAACGTAACCGCAGAAGAGAGTCTCTAGAGCAGAAACAAAAGTGCCTTCAGAATTTCCAGGGCTTCCCACCATCCTTAGTAGGGCTTCACCGTGCCTGTCCACTGTTTCTATTTTTGACGAGATTTATAAACACAGCATCACATATTTTCATGTGGCTTATCGCCCAGGGGCAGAATTAGATTGACTGCACTGAAGCTATGAGGCTTGTGAGTTTTGGGCAAGGGCTGGAGTGAAATAAGTAGTGTAATTGTTTTTGTGGAGTGACCGTGGGACCCCCTCTGTTCTGAATTACACATGGCTCAACCCTTTGACCTAACCAGACTCAGCAGTGGCTGGCGGGGCTCCTGAAGCTGTGTGGAAAGGGCCCATCACTGACAAGCTGGAAGGTTCTCTGTCAGGGAGATGCAGGCCAACGATCGTGTTAAACTAGAGTAATTACCAGCGAGACCACATTTGTGACCACCTCAACTTCACTGAACCCACCACGATTATTTCAACAGAACTGCCAATGCAAGAAATTTGTGGAATCCAAATGAAGCATGGGCCCTTTGATTAACAGAAGACGCATAAATATATAAATGTAATTTACTAAAGTTTGGATCATCTTCAAGGAGATTTTTCCAAATTATTCAAAAATCATTATAATGATGTAAAAAAAATACATAAGGTTTGGGAAAGTGCTATAAGCCATAATAAAAAGTTCTTTCATTGCAATGAGTTTAATTTAAATTCTTCAAAAAATAGATGCCAGTCCCCTGATATAATTCCTCAAAGGAATCAGAGCTAAGCGGGATTCAGGGAACTTCTGGAAAAAGCTGGAAAGAATCATATGTGCTGATATTTTTGCATTTGCTGAAAACTGAGTCTGTGATTCACATGATAATGAGTCAGATCAACGTAAGATTCTACGTAAGATTCTACGTAAGATTTGGAAGTCAGTCACTCAAGGTTTTATTTTTGATTCAGTTCTTAAGTTTTCAAAGGTAATAGAAGTAGAGAACTTTGGTTTACTTTCAAGCACTTGACAGTTTTTCCAAAACTAGTCCCATTTCTGAAATTTGTCTAAAATGCTTTTATCTACTTTTTTTTTTTCATGGCCAGTTTTACAAAGTAAAGGTCTCTGTAGGTGTTTTGGGGCTTCCCTAGTGGTTCAAATGGTAAAGAATATGCCTACAATGCAGGAGACTCAGGTTCAATCCCTGAGTTGGGAAGATCCTCTGGAGAAGGGAATGGCTCCCACTCTTGTATTCTTGCCTGGAAAATCCTATAGACAGAGGAGCCTGGTGGGCTATAGTCTGTGGGGTTGCAAAGAGTTGGACAGGACTGAGCAACTAACATTTTCACTTTTTGTAGATGTTTTGTGCTTGCAACAACTTAGAAATCATTTAGCATTTAAATTTTTTCTTTCTTATCAGAGGCAACTCAGGCCGAATATTAATTCAATTCTTAGTTACCTGACATTTAAATTAAAAAAAAAATATGCAACTTTACATTTTTGGAATGTTATTCATCTACTCTGGGAACCCTAAAAGATCAGAATAGGGAAGTCATTATCAGATCACATACAGAAGAAAAAAAAAACACTATCATATTCTATAAAGCCCCAACAAAATTGCACTCAGCCCTACACAGTCTTGCTCTCATTAGCAGTGAAGGGTGTGCTCACCACGCTATCTAACATGGAGTGCTTAGAGCAGCCAGGTGCAAATTGCAAGCTGTTTCACTTTGGCTGTTATCCCTTAAATAGACAAAGTAATAGACTGGGAGAACGAAAAGAGTTCCTGCTCAAGCTGAATAAATGAAAGCCTTAACAGGGACACACCAGCTGTCCAGGAGAATTCAATGTCGTGAATACTAAATATCAGCTTTATGCCACTTGCCAAGGAATAGGGCTCCAATCACACCCCTGCCTTTTATTATTGAGAGGAAGTGGCTTCCAAACCGAACTTCGCTTTAGTGTAAAGGCAACAGGGTGGCCAAGTGGATGCAAACAGAAGCCAACAGACCGGCTCCTGTTTACCATCACTGCACTCCACCCAGCAATCCAGGC